>NW_006408589.1:2283150-2292717 GCF_000296735.1 Chrysochloris asiatica
AGTGTAAATCTTTACGGGAGTAGAAAGCCTCATCTTTCTCCCACGGAGCAGCTGGTAGTTTCGAACCGCTGACCTTAAGGTTCACAGCCTGATTCGTAGCCAATGTCTAAGTTGCCCGTCCCTCTATACCTGGTGTACAGAGGGGATAGCATTGATACTTGATGTGAAGACTCCTTCCCTCTCTGTTGGTATTTTGAGGTACTACCTCCATGAGTATAGGTCAAGTTCATGAAACTGTATCAATATACCCTTGTTTCCTTTATTAAATTTTTTTTTTTTTATCTTCCTCTAGTCGAGTTCTGATTATCAAGCCATCGAGGCTATGTCAAATGGGTACTATCTGCAAATTTAGGTGTTTTTGTGCCTTTCCCCTCACTTTATATCAGCTGGATGCTTCACTCTTAGCACTAGCCCTCTGTGGCTATGTCCTTGTCCATGGGCTCAGGTGTCCCCAGGTCTCACCACACTTTGGACCAGCAGCTCTTCCTCTTCTCCAGGTCAATAGGAGTCAATGGACCATGGTTGAACTCAGCCCATTTCTTCATTGCTGCCTTTCCCCCTCTTCCACTCACCAGTAAACTAACATGCTCACCAGCAAATTTACATGCTTGCTCATGTGTTCCCTTTGAGTTTCATTCTTAAAGTGGGGTTTGTCCAGAAGGAGCTAGATTGTTTTCCATCATGGCTTCCTGGCAAACAGCTTGCTTGTTCTTGAGGTTGCTAATCATACTGCCATTTTTGTTTTGGGTTTTTCCTGGTCTTTCTTTGAAGATGCATCTTCTGTCACTCTAGCTGTTCCAGGCTGGTCTGCTTGTACTTTCTAGTGGGAATGTCCTACCTCATAAGGTTCTGGATGAGACTCAGGATTCAACCTAATGTTCTATACTCTGCAAAGGCTCTGCATGAGGCCTGTTTCACTGGGCAAGTTCTAGAACCCATTTTAGGTATTGAAATCAGTTATAGGCTGAAGACGGGCTTACAAGTTTTCTGTAATCGTGTTTCCCGACATTCCTTTCTATCCAACTCAACCATCTATTTTACATTAGTAGGGAAGGGAAACCAATATTCATAAGACAGTCAAGCACCTTAGTATTATTTCCCCTTTTCAAACTATGCCCAGATCCCTGTATCACAGAGCCCTGTTGTTCCCAGGTTAAGCATGCATCATTATTTACCTCTGTCCACCTTAGCCCATGCAAACCTGTCTCAGTGTTCCCCTATCTACCTTGTTCTTCCACCTTCTTGCCCTTCTTGTATTGTCCTCTCCAACATCCGAACTATGATGTGTCTGCCTTTACCCTGTGCTCTACTGTTGCTTCCCTCCACCTCCCCCAAAATCCCCCACCCCAACCCCACCATTGTGGTTACCTTAAATTCCTTTAACTTTCCCCTCCATTTTAGACAGTCTATTTTAACCTGCAATTTACCTGACCTTCCCATCAGCTAGATCTCGGTTCCTCTATGTTTACCTTCTTTCACATTGTAATAGTTTTGATCATAGACTGACCTCCTAGATCCTCTGAATTTGTTCTTATAGTTTTATTCTGTTCTCGACTCTTCCATTTGTCGATTGAGTTCAGGATGATGCTGCCACATATGTGAATCTCTGGTTGTTGTCTGTTCTTGTTGGTTCTCTGTCCACAGAACTCCCTTTAGGCTGCTTTTTATTGCAGGGTTGGCTTTGACAAAATCCTTTAGCTCCTATTTATCCTGGAATGTTTTGATTACACTATTGTATTTGATTGACAGTTTTGCTGGGTAGAGGATTCTTGGTTGGCAGGTTTTTTTTTTTCTTTCAGGGTTTTATATATGTCTCCCCATTGCCTTCTTGCCTGCATTGTTTCTGTTGAGAAATCTGAGCTTAGTCTGATTTGCTTGCCTTTGTATGTTATACTTCTCTTTTCCCTAACTGCCTTCAAGATTCTGTCCTTATCTTTGAATATGGAGAGTTTGATTATTATATGTCTTGGTGTTTTTCTTTTATGGTCTATCCTTCCTGGGGTTTGTTGAGCTTCTTGGATGCTTATCTTTTTGCGTTTCAGGATGTTAAGGAAATTTTCTTCCAGAAGTTCTTCAACTATCTCTTCTGTGAACTTGTGTGATTCTTCCTGTTCTAGAATGCCGATAATTCTTAAATTATTCCTCTTCATGTTTTCCAACATGAATCTTAGACCTTCTTCAGATTTTTTATCCTTTTTTCTGTTTGTCCTTCTATCTTAATTTTACTGAAAGATTTATATTCCAGCTCACTAGTTCTGGCTTCCATCTCTTCAATTCTGCTCCTTTGACCTTTCAGTGTATTGTCCATTTCTGATATTTCATTATTAATCATTTGGACCTCTTTCTGTAGGTTTTGAATTGTTTCCAATGCTGTAACTATCTTATTTGATTGTTCCTGTAGTGCTTTCCTGATTTTTTCCTTATTTTTCTTACCTCCATTGTATAGTGTTTTGATACATTTTGTAATCATTTTTCTGAATTCCTTCTCAAAGCCTTCCTTCCTTCTAGTATGGAATATAGGTCTACCTCTAGCTCATTTGTCTCAGTCACTTTATCTTGTTTCTGGACATGTGCTGATATGGTCATATGTTTCTGTTTTTTGGGCATATTCAGTTAGCCGTGGCCTTAAAACTTAGATGGGTATGTCTTTTGGTATTTTTTATGTTTTCTGTTTGCCTCTAGGTAGATGTGATCAGGAGATGAGCTTCCCTTTTCACTCTTCTTCCTTTATCTCTATGGTTCTGTCAGGCAACCATTGCTGCTCTGATCCTTCCCCAGTTCAATCTCGCCCAAGATGGCTGCTTAGGGAGCAGCTGAGCTTCTTGGATTAGAAAGCACTGGATTTCTTGCTTCTGCGACAAATTCCAATGGCTGTAAACCTTCCAACTTTGTAAATATTCCTTTATAAGTGGTTCAGAGTTCTGGGACCATCCCCTAAGCCTACTTTGTCTGGTATTTTATGTTGTTGCTGATGGAGCTTCTCACTGAATGTCTACCTGATATGCCATCTTGTTTATTCTCCTAGACATTTTAAGCTCTCTTTCTTTGAAAGGGTGAACTCAAGTCAGTTTGCTAGCTTATTCTATGAAATCCATAGGATTTTACTGCTATTACTTGCTTTTAAAGGAGCCTTGATAGTGTAGTGGTTACAAGTTGGGATTCTAAACGCAAGGTCAGTAGTTTGAATCTTCCAGTCATTTTACGGGAGAAACATTAGGCTTTCTGCTCCTGTAAAGATTTACAGCCTTGGAAACCCTATGCAGGGTTGCTTTGAGTCAGAACGAACTCCACGGCACACTACAACCTCCACCACCATTTGCTTTTTTGCCATTTGTCTGTCAGTTGGGGCCTTTATTTAAAAACCTGTACCATAGTGAATAAGGAGCTCTGGTAGTGTAGTGATTATGAATCAGGCTGATAATCTCAAGGTTAGCAGTTCAAAACTTCCAGCAGTTCTGTGGGAGAAAGATGAGTCATTCTGCTCCCATTAAGATGTATAGCCTCAGAAACTCTATGCTGTAGTCACAGAGGACTAGAGTGAAGAGTGAAGCACCCAGCCAATAAAAAGAGAAGGCACATGCATAAGTACATTCACACTTGCAGATAATACCCACTTGACCTGGCTTCAATGGCTGGTTGATCAGAGCACAAACAGAAGAAGAAAGATGAGGGGAGAAAAGAATATTCTGACACAATTTAATGAACTTGACATACACATATGGAAGCAATAGCTCAAAAGAGTGAACAAATCTTCACAGTGAAGATCATTCCCACCTCCACTGCATACAGAGAGGACAGGGATGGGCAACTTGGACATTGGCTACAGAATGGGGAGGATACAGAGGCTTACAAGCTTTGAAGAGGGAACCTAGATCCAGAGGGCATGAAGCAAGGTAGAATCTCCACTGAGTAGTATCCATTCTGCCTAGTCAGGGCTGATAAAAGGAAATGCAGATAGGTCTCTTGTGATACAGTGGCAAATAATTGTTATCAGGACTGATCATAAGGGTTGGAAAGATAAAGGTGGACGTTTTGGGGCAAAGGGATAGGAGTGGTTAACCTTGCAGTCTAGGAACGGAGGTCCCTGGGACCATCAAAGGAGAGGAGTAGAGAACAGAACCCTACCCAGAGAAGCAGTGATGCCAGGGATGGAGGCAGAGACAATGACATGGGGAGATGGAGTAGCTGGAGACTTTGGACCTGGAGAGAGAGGGGGGCAGTGTGCAGGGGACAGGGGGGGCAGGTTTGCAGAGTATACCCTTTGGTTGATCAATGATGCATGGAAGGGATTGTAACCATGGCAAGGAAAGGATATACAATGGGATCAATGTGAAGCTGATGTCCTTCCATGTAAACTATCACATAATTCACAATAAAACATTAAAAAGAAAGAGAGAAAGAAAAAAGGAGAAAGAAAGAAAGAAAGAAAGAAAGAAAGAAAGAAAGAAAGAAAGAAAGAAAGAAAGGAAGGAAGGAAGAAAGACAGAAAAAAAGGAAAAGAAAAGAAAGAAACGCTTTGCAGGGTCAATATGAGTCGGCACTGACTCCACAGCAAATAACCACCACCATCACCATAGTGAATGGCATGTTGCTGTAATGCTGGAAGCAATCTGTTTAGTTTTTGAAATACTAGCAGGGTCACCCATGGGAGACAGATTCTAGGCTGAGTAGACCTGGAAGAAAGGCCTTATGGTGGGTAAAAATTAGCCAATGAAAACTCACTGAATCATAATAAATATTGTCCAGTATAGTGCTAGAAGACACTATAATAACCACAATAGACCCAAATATTCCAACAATCTTGTAGAACAGGAGTGGGGAATGTCTGGCCCATGGACTATGTAAGGCCCAAGAAATTTTGTCTAGCCTTGCCAAGACAACTACTGTTCCAGCCATCACATTTGTTGTTGTTATTAAGTGCTGTTGAGTTGGTCCTGACTCATAATGACCTTGTATAGGGTTTCCAAGGGCAGGCTGGTGAGTTTGAACCACTGACCTTACGGTTCAAACCAATCTTGCAGTTGTGTGCTTATGCTACAGTGCCACACCAGGATTTCAGCCATCACATTGTAGTTGTTAAGTGCCATTGAGTCGGTTCTGACTCATAGTGATCCTGTATTAGGGTTTCTGAGGAGTGACTGGTAAGTTTGAACCACCAAACTTGCAGTTCAAACCAACCTTAAGATTGAGTGCTTATTCTATGGTTCCACACCAGGATATGATGGGTAAGTTAATTAGACATTTGACCAAATATAACAGGCTAATTTTTAAGTTGATAATCTTGTATATCCCATGAATGATGTTATAAACTTTGGCAGAAATAGATTCTCCATCGCTGATCTAGATGGGCAGGACTGGGCAACATCTTTCTGTTGTACATGGGGTCACCTTGAGTCGGAGTCGACTTGATGGCAGCCAGCAACAGGGGCATGTGTTTTCTGGTAGAGGGAGAGGAGTCCCTTTGTCAGAATCATAGTGGTCTCCACTGTGACAAGAATCTGCTCTGTGCTTGATGGATGGCCCATTACACTTTATTAAATGTCATTACAATTTCCAGCATTTGTTACATGTAAATGTCTTCCAACAAATGCCAGCTTGTTAGAGAGGGGCTGTTAGGAGTATATGTCGGTCTTGTTTTGCTCCTACTTCATCAACTCCAATCCTAGCACCCAATCAAACGCCGACAATCAAAACCCCATACAAGTTTGCTAATAGAGGTCAAACAGGCAGGGACAGCACGGTCCACTGCAGCAGCAGCCATAGAACATGGAATATATCAAAATCCATCTGCACAGGGCTGACTGGCATCCCCGCTTCGAAAACTGGACATGAAGCAGAGCTAAATGAACCATCTCTTTTTGTGCAAGCCATTACTAGCTAAACGATTTTTTTGGGGAAAAAAAAATCATAGCAGCTCATGTGAAGCTCACATAATAATGAAAAGCAGTCTGGTTGAAGTGTTTGTGGTTATACAAGGCCCAGTGCAGAAATCTTGATCAAAGCCTCTTGGCATCTGAAGTCATCAGTAATTCGACAGCCTATTTGGGTGAAAAGAGCTCCTTTCTGGCTGTCCCACTTCAGGCCCACCCCAGAGAGGGGCAGGACTCAAGCAAACAAGGCAGCTGGCAAATCAAGACGCCTCTTCTCAAGATGTGATATGAAACACAAGTCAGCGGTGGCAGCCAGACGGCACGATCACGTTTCACCGGGGGAGCCTGTGTGTACATTACACATGAGGTTTGCATGCATCTCATCTGTTCTGGCACAGATAGCCCATCCTTCACAGAGAACCTTGAGCCTTTGCCTTGTAGGAGGCTGCAAAGCAGCTCTTCCTAGGAGTTGCTGTCCACCCAAAACTGGAGGGGTAAGAGTCATCTTATGCTAAGCAGCAGTCAGGCTAATTAAGATTTCATTAAGATTTTCTGAAATCTACTTGTGCCAGGTAGCGTACTGACTTCTGAGACTGCTGTTGTTAGCTGCTGTATAGTTGGTCCCCGACTCATATAGACCCTGAGAATGATGGAATGAAATGCTCTATCCTCATGATTGGTTGTAGATTGAAACCCTGTGATCCATAGAGCTTTTGTGGGCTGATTTTCAGAAGTAGATCTTTCTTACTAGCGCTTCTTAGTCTGAAAACTCCACCGTAATCTAGTCAGGGCTAGAGCAACATACAAGTCTCCACTGACAGATGAGTAAGTGATGGTTGACCATGAGATACATATGGCTGGTAAACAGATCCGGGTCACCCTCATGGAAGGCGAGAATCTTACAACTGAACTATCTCTGTCTTCTCAGTGACTGCAACTCAACAGAGGAAGATGTGCACCCTCTGTCTTTTAAGAAGGTGTATCCCTGGGTGTGTTGCGCTGTAGGATAAGCACTGGACTGCTAACTCTAAAGTTGACAGTTCAAACTCTACCAGCCACTCCTTGAAAATGTTATGCAGGGTTGCTACAAGTCAGCACTGCCTCAATAGCACTTGACAACAATAAAAACAACACCATTATCCCTGGATGGTGCAAACAATAAAGTGCTGGAATGCTGTCAGAAAGGTTGATAGTCCCTTGCCAGTGCTGACTTGTGTTTTGAATTACAGCTTGAGAAGAAGTGTCTTGATTTCCCAGTTGCCTTACTTGTTGAGTTTTGACTTTCTCTGGGTGGGTCTAAACTGAGACACTCTGGTAATCACCCAGAGGCACATCAGAAGAAAGGACTGGTGGTCTGCTTGGGAAAGGATGAAAACTCTGTGGAACATAGTCTATTCTGACACACGTGGGGTTACCATGAGTCAATATTGACTCAATACCTGGTTTGGTTTATGGTCCTTTGTTGTTGCTAAGTGCCGTCAAGTTGGTTCTGACTTATCATCACCCTGTGTTAGGTTTCTGAGGAGTAGCTGGTGGGTTTCAACTGCCAACCTTGTGATTAACAAGTGTTTATCCTACAGTGCTACGCCAAGACTCCTTTAGGAGCTCACCGTCTAGGTGAACACTTGGAATATCAAACACAGAATTACAATTCAGTCTGGTCAGTGTCATGAAAGGGGAGATGCAGAATGAAGAGAACCCAATGAAAACTCCTGATTGATGTTGGGAAGACAGAGCAAGCTGCTCAGAGGAAGTGACAATATCCAAGCAGATGCAGACCTGGAGACGGGAACAGAAGTACATATTCTTCCTAAGCATATTCTTCAAATTTTGTTTTGTTTATGACTTTTAACCATCACTCATCTATCAGTTTGCTGTACTGTGATGACTTGTGCGTAGCTGTGATGATGAAAGCTATACTACCGTATTTCAAACACCAGCAGGGTCACCTACAGTGAGCATGTTTCGGTGGAGCTTCCAGATTAAGACAGACTCTGAATAAAGGTAGGGTGATCTACTTAAAAAAAAAAAAAAAAAAAAAAATTGGCCAGTAAAAGCTTTATGAATAGCAGAGGAAAACAGTTTGATATAGTGCTAGAAAAAGAGGACCCTTAGCTTGTAAGGCACTGAAAATACAACTAGAGAAGAGCTGCCTCCAGAAAATAGAGTCAGTCTTAATGATGTCTATGAAGAAAAGCTCTTGGGGTTCTCATTTACTGTTGGGCATGACTAAAAATGAGAAGGCACAGCTGTAAGCATCCATTAATAACCAGAATGTGGAATGTATGAAGTATGGATACAGTAAAATTGTAAGTTGTCAGAAATGAAATGGAATGCTTAAAGATATATATCCTTGACATTTGTGAGCTCCTTGTGACATTATGCTTCCATCTTTCATTTGAGAATGCCAGTAAGTGAAGAGGAATGAGACCAGAGAGTAAGGGAACAATATGAGCAAGGGCACTAGTCTGAAAACAAATGGCATATTGCTTTAGGCAAATCTGTTGCACAAGACCTCTTTAAAGTGCTCAAGAGCAAAGATGGAAGTTTGAGGACTACGGTTCACCTGATCCAAGTCATGGTATTTTCAGCAGCCTCATATACAGGTGAAAGTTGGACAGCCAATAAGGAAGACTAGAAGAATTGATACATTTGAGTAATGATGTTTGAGGAGAATATTAAAAGTACCATGGATTCCCAGAAGAACAACCAAATCTGTGTTGGAAAAAGTACAACCAGAATCCTCCTTAAAACCCAGGAAGGTAAGACTTTAACTCTCATACTTTGGACATATTATCAGGAGGTCTTAGTCCCTGGAGAAGGAGATCATGCTTGGTAAAGTAGAAGGTCAGTGAAGAAGAGGAAGATCCCCAATGAGATGTATTGGCACAGTGGTAGTAGCAGTGGGCTCAAGCTTAGCAATGATTGTGAGGATGGCACAGGACTGAGTAGTTGTGCATAGGGTGGTGTGCATAGGGTGGCTACGAGTCAGAACCAACTGAATGGCACCTAACAGCAACAACAGGTACTTCCTACAACGAATTTTGACAATATTAGATGACAATGTCCATTTAACAAATCAAGAAATTGAGGCCCAAGAGGGGAAAATGACTTGCTTGCAGCTAACTGCCTGTATTCCCACAACTTGTCATACATGAGTAGATTGTACGTTACTGGAAGTTATGCCACCACTGTTTCAAATACCAGTAAGGCAGATTTTAGCAGAGCTTCCAGACAAGGAAGAGACCTAGAAGAAAGAATAGGCAAGCAGTTCCTGAGGGACCAGTCCCTGAAAACCTTATGAGTAGCAATGAAACATTGTCTAATATAATACCTGAACACAAGCACCTCAGATTGTAAGGCATTCAAAATATGGCTGAGGAAGAGCTCCCTCATCAAAATGGAGTCAACTTTAATGATGTGGATTAAACAAAGCTTTTGGGACCTCGTTTGCTGATTGGTCATGATCCAAAATGAGAAGAAACAGCAGCAAATTCTATTAATAAACAAAATATGGAATGTAAGAAGTATGACTCTAGGTTAATTGGAAATCGTTAAAAATGAAATAGAACAAATAAAGATCAGTATCCTCTGCTGGATTCAGTATCAAGCTGGATTCAGAAGAGGCCGTGGAACGAGAGATATCATTGCTGATGTCCGATGGATCTTGGCTGAAAGCAGAGAATATCAGAAGGAT
>NW_006408589.1:2293542-2364655 GCF_000296735.1 Chrysochloris asiatica
AGGGATGTCATGCTGGGTAGGGTTGAGGGCCAGAGAAAAAGAGGAAGACCTCCAACGAGATGGATCGGCCAGGTGGCATCATTGATGGACTCAGGGGTGGCAGCGGTGGTGAGGTTGGCCCAGGATCGAGCATTGTTTCGTTCTGCTGTGCATGGGGTCGCTATGAGTCAGTTCCGACTCGATGGCGCCTGACAACAACAACAAATCCTCTGCATTAGTGAGCTGAAATGGTCCAGGAATGGTCACTTTGAGTTGGACACTCATGGCTTACTATGCTGGGAATGACCAATTCAAGAGGAATGGTATTAGATTCATCATTAAAAGGAACATTTCAAGGTATTTTGAAAATCAGTGTTGCTTGTGATAAAATGATTTACATATGCTTACAAAGAGAATACATTTATATAACTATTATTCAAATTCACCAACCAACCAGCAAAGCTAATGATGAAGAAATTGAAAAATTTTACCAGCTTTTTCAGTCTGAACAGGATCACACATGCAATCTGATTGCACTGATAATTACTGTTGGTGGAATGAAATAGTTGGAAACAAAGAAGAGGGATTGGCAGTTGGAAAATTGGCCTTTGTTGCAGAAACATCAGACCAACAACTTCTTCATTGCAAATACTTTCTTCCAACAATGGCAACTATACACATGGACCTCACTAAATGGAATACACTGGAATCATAATGAAATCTACAAAGAGCTGAAATTAGAAAACCAAAAGGGAAGAACACACTCAACATTTCTCAAGCTGACGGAACTGCAGGAAATATTCCAGCCTTGAATTACAGCATTGAAGGATTCTTTGATCAAAACTGATTGGCACAGTGGCAGTAGCATTGGGTTCAATTGTAGCAACAATTGTGAGGCTGGCGCAAGACTGGGCAATATTTTATTGTGTGTGTATGGGTCGTGATGAGTCAGTACCTACTCGATGGCACTTACAATAACACCAACACTGAATGATGCAGAAAACATCAAAAATAAGATGGAAGGAATACACAGATTTACTGTGCCAAAAAGAAATGGTGTTCAACCATTTCAAGAGGTAACATATGATGAAGAGTCAATGATACTGAAGGAAGAAGCCCAAGGTGCATTGAAAACATTAGTAAAGAACAAGACTCTTTACCAGGAATTGATGGAATACAAATTGAAATCTTTCAACAAACCGATGCAGTACTGGAGGCACTCACTCATCTGTGCCAAGAAACTTGGCCAACTGACTGGAAGAGATCCATATTTCTGCTCATTTCAAAGAGAGGTGACCCAATGGAATGTGGAAATCATCGGACAATATCATTAATATTGCATACAAGTAAAATTTTGCTGAAAATAATACAGAAATGACTGCAACAATACATTGACAGAGAACTTCAGTGGTTTAAGCCTGATTCAGAAGAGAATGTGGAATGAGGTATACCATTGCTGACATCAGATGGATCTTGGCTGAAAGCAGAGAAAAAAAAAGATGTTTGTGTTGTTGTTGTTATTGTTAAGTGCCATTGAGTCGGTTCCGACCCATAGCGACCCTAAACAGGATTTTCGAGGCTGTAAATCTTTACAGGAGCAGAAAGCCTCATCTTTCTCCTTCGGAGCAGCTGGTAGTTTCGAACTGCTGACCTTGTGGTTCGCAGCCCAATTCGTAACCACTACACTACAAAGATGTTTACCTGTGCTCTCATGACTATGCAAAGGCTTTCAATTATGTGAATCATGACAAGCTATGGATAACAGTGCAGAGAATGAGTTTTCTGGAACACTTACTTAATTGTGCTCATGAGGAATCTGTACTTAGACCAAGAGACAGTCATTCCAACAGAACAAGAACGCATCGAATAGTTTCAAATTAGGAAAGCTGTGTGCTAGGGTTGTATTCTTTCACTATACTTAATCTTTACGTATACTGAGCAAATAATTCTAAGAAGCCAGATTACATGAAGAAAAATGTGATATGCAGATGATACAACCTTGTTTGCTGAAAGTGAAGAGGACCTAAAATACTTATGTGGCAACTAACAACAACAACAACAAAAAGTTTGGGAGCAATAGTCTGAATAAAAAATATTGTAGAAATTTCTAAAGACCAAATATTTTGTAATGAAGAGGCCCAGCAGAAAAGAGGAAGACCCCCAACAAGAAATGGAGGTCACGGTGGCTGCAATAATGTGCTCAAACCTAACAGTTATGAGGGTAGCTCAGGGCTGGACAGTGTTTCATTCTGTTGTGCATATGGTCACTTTGTGTCAGAACTAACTGGATAGCGCGTAACAACAGTAACAACATCTTAGATTTATGGGCACAATTGAGCAAAATATGTTAAATGGATACAGTTTGTATCAGTTGTATCAGTATCAGGAAAACAAAACCCTGAACTTAAGTCAGATGGAGAAAATTTTATTCAACAAACTATTCTTCTAGAGAGCACTGGATTCTTCTAGAATAGAATGTGATTCTTTTAGGTAGAGTGTGAGATTCCAAGGGAATGTTTCAGTAACACATTTAAAGTTTCTGGGGAGAACAGCAAAAGCAGAGAGAGAAGGGACAGCAGGTTGGGTGCTTTGCGTAAGGCAAGGCAGAGAAAGAGAGTGTTTGTGGGGAATGGACAGAACTCTGGAAAAGATGGAATCTGGAGGGGCAGGGATGACCAGTGGTCAGTGGGGCTGAATGTGGTTTATCCTGGAATCCTCTAAGGCTTCAGTAATTTTTCAGGGGCAATGAAGGGGATGCTGCTGCTTCCCTGTGGAAACTGGCCACGAGATGCCCACGTTGACATAGAAGCAGAAGATATATAGCTGTATAGTACTATAGCAATATAGTACTACCAGGGAATGTGAAGATACGCAACTGGAATCTAGAAAGCTCAGAAAGAAAAGATTCTAGGGATTTGAGGCACTCCCACTTGGGTCTCAAGAGGTTGAACAGCATGGTTGGCATCTAAGACATGGGAGCAAACATACATGCTATGAACATTAGAAACAGGAGGAAACTGAGTTAAACTGAGGCAGAACATTCCCTCTCTGGAGGGGAACAGGATAAATACTAGCTATTCAAATTTACTCTCTAGAGTCCTTCCCTTGGGTAGGAGGCAGGTAGCACATGGGTTTCCATGGTCTCTTCCTGAAAATCTTCACATTCGGTGTCCCAGGAGCAGCATTCACATTTAATTAAGTTTATGACCTTTATAAATCCTGTTCTTGTTCTTATTAAATGTCATCCAGTTGGTGCTGATTCATAATGAGCATCAAAGAGGGTTTCTGAGAAGCAAATCGTAGGTTTGAACTGTCAACCTTGCAGTTATCATCAGTACAGTGATTATCCTACAGCAGCAATTCGTTTTAAGGAAATAACTGTGAATGCTCCAAAAATCAACCAGATGGCTGTTGATCACGTCAATGTTTGGAAAAAGAAAAAGAAGACATTTAAATGGCCAACAGTGGGAAAATGTTAAACAAATTATGACACATGTATGAAACCAAATACTGTGTGGTCAATGAAAGCCGTTATGTAGGGCTGCATGTATTGACATGAGAAAATGCTCACAATATAATATTACAAAAGAAAACTTAAAAAAACCAAACCCTTAGAATAACAGAAAGTATACTCCATTCTTACAAATAAAATGTAGTGCATATACATTATCCTACATAGAGGAGGAGTGAAAAGTACATATACCACAAGATTAACAGTACTTAGTTGGGACTGACGGGATTAGGGTAACTTTTCACTTTTTTCTTTGTCATTTCATGCATCATCTACAAAGGTTTTCCATAAAGTCATTTCCAGTCCCAAAACCAAAACCGAAACATGAAATTATATACCATATAATGCTAAGGTTTTTTGTTTTTTCCATGTTTGTTGTTGTTGTTTGGTGCCATCGAGTTGGTACCAACTTAGTGACCCCTTTGTACAATAGAACGAAATACTGCCTTGTCCCGAGCCAACCTCACAATTGTTGCCACGCTTGAGCTCATTGATACTGCCACTTGGCCAGTCCATCTCGCTAGGTGTCTTCCTCTTTTCCTCTGACCTTCCACCTTACCAAACACGATATCCCTCTCCAGTGACTGGTCCCTCCTGACAATATGTCCAAAGCATAAGAGATGAACTTTGGTCATCTTGGCCTCCAAGGAGCACTCTGACTGCACTTCTTCCAACACAGATCTGTTGGTTCTATTGGCAGCTCATGGCATTTTCAATATTCTCCTGCAACACCATAACTCAAATGCATCAATTCTTCTATGATCTTCCTTTGTTCACTGTCCAGCTTTCACATGCAGATGAGGTTATTGAAAATACCAAGGCTTGGGTCAGGCGCACTTTGGTCCTCAAGCTGATATCTTTGCTCTTCAGCACTTTAAAAAGGTCTCGTGCAGCAGATTTGCCTAATGCAATACATCATTTGATTGCTTGACTGCTGCTTCCATGAGTGTTGATAGTTGATCCAAGAAGAATGAAGTCCTTGACAACTTCAATCTTTTCTCCATTGCTAAGAATGTTGTTTATTGGTCCAGTGGTGAGGATTTTTGCTTTCTTTACATTGAGATGCAATCCATACCAAAGGCTGTGCTCTTTGATCTTCATCAGTAAATGTTTTAAGTACTCTTCACTTTCAGCAAACAAGGTTGTATCCTCTACATATCGCAGGTTGTTAATGAGTCTTCCTCCAATCCTGATGCCACATTTTTCTTCATATAACCCAGCTTCTCGGATTATTTGCTCAGCACCCAAGTTGAATAATTGAGATAAATATAAATGAGACAGTGATGATGCAGGGATAAAGTTCTCATCTTCCATAAGGAGACCCGGGTCTGATTCCTGACCAGTACTTCTCACGTGCTGCCGCCACCCATCCTATGTGGTTAAGATGCTGAACAGAAGTCAGAGAAGCTCCACACTACGATGGACCAAGAAGAAATACCTACTGAGCTCCTTCCAAAAATCTGTCAATGAAAACCTTGTCCATTCTGGGCTAGCACAAGACCAGGCAGGATTTTGTTCAGCTATGCGTGGGGTCACCGTGAGTTGGGGGCAATTCCACAACAGCTAACAACAATAAACTTGTAGAACAGTGTCTAAGATAAAGCTCACTAGGAATTAAGAGAACTTCTGCTGTGGTGCTGTAGAATAAGCTCTGGACTGCTAACCAAAAGGTCAGTGGTGCAAATCCACCAGCTGCTCCTTGGAAACACTATACAGGATCATTATGAGTCAGAACCTACTCAGTGGCACTTAACAGCAACAACAACAGGTATTAAGAGTTGTTACTTTGGAATAAATGGGATTACAAGTAGTTTGTAATTTATTATTTTGGCTGAGATGTACTTTGAAAATTGTCTACTTTGGAATAGTATTACTTGCATGAGAGTAAGTAATAAAGTATTGCTTCTGAGGTTCCAGTTGATACATAATTTTATTCCAAATAAAACTTGCTTAAACATACTTATGTGATCAGACAAAATCTCTCAGTCATACACTTGTTTTAGCATCATTACCGTTGTTCTTAAGTGACCTTCTGTCAGTTTTGACTCACAGCAACCCTGTACAGGGTTTCTGAGGGGCGGCTGGTAAGGTTGAACGCTGACCTTGTGGCTCAAACTGACCTTATAGTCTAGTGATTTATCCCACAGTGACACAACAGGGTGTGTTTAAAGTCCAATCAAAACAGTGGCTTCTCATGGTATCTGCTGAGCCAGTTCAATTCAAGGCACAGAAGGTCAACTCAGAAGGTTATGGTGATTGGTGTTTGGGATCTCAAACTCTTGATAGAGCTTCTCAAAGGACACCATACAATTATAGGGGCTTATTAGGAAGTTTTCTGTTTTGTTTTTTGAACATTTTATTGTCAATTGGGTGCAGGTTTAGAGAGCAGGTCATCAGTTATACATTCAAGAAACCATACACTTCATTTCATCTCAATGATTACGATCCCTTCAGTGTAACATCACTTATCCCACTTCCTCCCTTTGAGTCTTGTTTCCAGTCCTCCTTCTTTCCCAACCCTTCTGAACTGTGTCCTTAGGTAAATGCTGTCCCTTCGAGCTCAAATGACTGACCATTCTATGGTTTGTACAAGTATTATCACCATTCCATATCTATCTACTGCTTTGCTGAAAATTGAACCACAAAGGTGATTCCAGTTCCAGATTTAAAAGGTGACCGAGGTCCATAGTTCTGAAATTCCTCCAGTCTTTTTTTCTGATCAGTAAACCTGATATTTTTGTATGATTTTCAGTTTAGTTCCACATTTTTTCGTACTCTATCCAGTACCATGTGATTCCATTCAGAGCAGTTGCTCTTAATAGCTGGACACCATCCAGTTCTTATCGGTCTCTGGGTCATGGTGACTAATACCATTAGTCCACTGGACTCCTCATTTAGAAGAAGCCTTAAGAAAACTTCATAGTGAGAAAAAAGGTCAGGAAAATTGGACTGAGGTAATTTCCTTTTTCCCTTTCATAACACTTGTTCATTCTTCAAGGGTAGTAAAGGTTGTCCAATGAGAATTTCATTTGGAATCCTTTTCCTATCCACTCTACAGTCCTGGTCTTGCCCCTCCAGACTTCTTTTTGATCTCAGAACTCAAAGAATATGGAAAAGGAACACGATTTGAGTCCCTTCAAGGATACCCAAACTGCTATTTTGACATGGTGTAAATTTAAGGGTGCAGAATTCTTTGCAGAAGAGTTAGATAGATGCAAACATCACCTTCAGAAATATATAGGCCTAGATGGAGGACATGTCAAGAAACAGTAACTTCACATTTTGATAATTTTGTTTAGTAAATTTTTCCATGATTTTATGGCAATACTCTTACTTAGTCTGGTATGGTGGTTGTGGTGTGGCATGGAATCAGTTCGGACTCATTGCAACCCCGTATGAGGTTTCCAAGGTTACATATCTTTATGGAGGCAGAAAGTTTCATCTTTCTCCCTTGAAGTGTCTGATAGATTCAAACTGCTGACCTGTGGTTAGCAGCCCAATTCATGACCCACTGTGTTACTAGACCTCCTTTACTCGGGTATTTGTTGTTTTGTTGTTGTTAAGTGCCGTCAAGTCAGTTCTGACTCATAGCAACCCTCAGAAACCGACTCAAAGGGTTTCAGAGGAGCGGCTGGTGAGCTTGGACCGCCAACCCTGTGGTTCAAACCAACCTTGCAGTCCTGCTAATTAGCCCACAGTACCACACCAGGACTTCTTAATCTGGTATGTTGTTGTTGTTGTTGTTAAGTGCCGTCAAGTCGGTTCTGACCCATAGGTTTTCCACGGAGCAATTAGTGAGCTTGAACCACCGACCTTACAGTTCAAAAGACTTTGCAGTCTGGTGCATTAACCCACAGTGCCACAGCAGGACTCCAGGGGAAAATACAGTGGAATGATTGTCCTTCATGGTTCTTGTGTGGCTATACGAGTCTCCTCTTCAACCCTCTACCTCTAAGATTCTCTGAGGCAGATGGACAATATTTAAAAGGCTTAGGCAATATCCATTTACAAGTATAGAAAGTGAATATTTTGAGGCAGATGGATTAGGTAAGAATCCTGGTTCTGCCACTTTCTATTTCTGTGACTTAATGCATGTTATATAACTTCTCTGTGCCTCAATGTACTCATCGATAAAATGGGGATGATAACAGTTTTCACCTCAGGAGACTGTTGTGAGGGCTAAATTACTTAGCACATCTAAAGTTCTAGACTGTACATTCCTCTAATATCAGGATCCCAGATTCTCAGGCAGCAGCAGAGTCCTGTAGGATAAGCACTGGACTGTTAAGTGCAATGTCACAGGTTCAAACTCTATACACAGTCACTATGAATTGGAAGCAACCGAATGGCCCTTTATAACAACAGCAACAGAAAGCAGCCCTGCAGACAGTTAAAGTTGAAGTTTAAATGCTAGTCTTGCCTTAGACGACTTAGTCACACAGCCTAAATTCCCTTATCTACAAAGAGAAAATCCCTAGGGAGCCAGTGTGAGGATTCTTCAATACCCTGCATGCTACACACCACATGGAGGGCCAGCAATTTCTGAGGGTACCTCTTCTGATCACTGTGGTCCACTCTGTACACTGTGAGAAGTGTCAATTATTTGCTTCTCATCCCACTCTCAACATTGCGGAGTTAGTCCCTGTCAGAAGTCTCACATTTCATGGAGGAGACTGTGAAAGCTCAGAGAGATTAAACTACTTGCTCAAGATCACAGAGCTAAAATTCCTAAGGACTCCCCACAGTAATCATCCTACAGCCCCTATCCCATGGCTTTCCATCCCTAGAAATGAACTTTTCTAACTGGAGTCTGTCTGTCATTCTCAGCCATACTTTCATTATGGAAAACAGATTCTACTGAGAAGATGAAGCATCTTTCCCAGGAGTGGTGGCTACACAGTGTATATCTGCTCCCAACACATCCATGCTCCTCCAGCCCCTAGTCCCACATCCCTTCTCAGTCTCTCTATGATTTGTCAGTGGGGAGGAACATGGGGGTTCTTAAATTGGTGTGATCTGGCCACAAAAGAAAGAGAAGGAAGAGGGTGTGAGAGAGAGAGAGAGAGAGAGAGAGAGAGAGAGAGAGAGAGAGAGAGAGAGGAAAACGAAGAAGAAGAAAGGGAAGAGAAGACAAAGAGAAGAAGAGGAGGAGGAGAAGGCATGAACAGCTATGTTGGGAGAAGTGGAATTATTATGAAGTGTCTGGTCCAGATGTGTAGAAGCTGCTGCTAAGAAGTAAGAAAGAAATAGTGAACCTACAGTAAGACTTATTACCAACTTAAGAATATTTCCAATTTTAGAAAGAAAATATGATATAGTTGTAAATTTCTCACATGTGATACTTTCTAGATTATATAAATACTAACAGCTAAATTGTTTTGTAAAATCTTTCTACATTGAATTACAACATTATTAGTAACAGCAGAAGCTTTTACAATGTTTTTCTCTTTTTCACTTTAATTATGTCTTAATTCTTTAAAAAAGTTATTGATGCAGGCTCACAGATACTACTCACCATAATACTATAGCTAAAACACCAGATCATTTGACAAAATAGTTAACTATAAAAGCACCTGCAGCAATGAAAAGAACAAACAATGTGTGCTTCTAGCGTGTGCCGATAAAACCACGTGATCTGAAGCATGATCGTAAGTGGGTAATAATGACAGCTCTAACAGGAGTGCATTAGAAGATTCAAAAAGTAGATTAGCATAGAATTTTTCTTTGTACATATAATGATACATGTAAGCTAGTGGTGGTGGTTGTGTGTCAAAGTCAACATGACTCATAGGGACCCTGTATAGGATTTCTGAAGCTGTAAATATTTGCGAAAGCAGAAAGCCGCACCTTTTTCCCCAGTTGCTATTGGTAGATTTGAACTAATGACTTTGTGGTTTGCAACCCAGCTCATAATCCACTATGCTACCACAACTCCTTACATGTAAGCTAGGCTTATGAAAAAATGTCTTTGTTGTTATAATGAACTATAATGAACTTCAAGTGTTTTTATACAAAATAATAAAATTGCACTGGAGGAGTGAAAAGAAATTTTATGGGCAGTCATTTTTGTGTCACCCCCTCAGAGAGTGTCATCTGGTATGGTCTGGACACCCATCAACCTCCCCTTACTGATGCCACTGCCTTGGGGCTTGGGACAGAGCTGGGAATGGGAAGGAGTAAGAGGGAGAACAAAGGATGGCCTTTATCGTCACTTTAATTTTTAGATTAGACTCTAGATATAAATGAGAAACTGGCTGAAATGGACCCAGAAACAGCAGATGAACCTGAACTGACGAAAGCGTTTTGACTCTGTTATTTTAGCCCTGGGTCCCACTGTTCTATCCTGCTGTTGTTGTTAAGTGTCTTCATTGAGTGGGTTCTGGCTCAAAGTGACCATGTATAGAGTTTATAAGGAGCAGTTGGTGGGTTTGAACCATTGATTTTGTGGTTAGCAGTCCAATGCTTAACCTACAGCACCACACCAGGACTCCATCTTGGGAGGTTGCAGATCTACATGCTAAGTGTCAATGGCAGTGGTAGTCTGTGGCTAGCAGGAAGAACACAGTCCCGTGGAGACAAAAAAAGGCTGGTTTTAAACCCAACCTCCATATCCACTGGGCCCTCCGGCCTGGATTTTGGAGCAATACCAGCGGGATTGGAATCCTTGTTCCAACATTTAGCTGCTAAGATCCACCCAAGCCTCAGAGTCCTTGTGATAATAATCGCACCTACTTCATCCAATTACAGCAAAATGGGATGGGGCTTGTTGTTGTTGTTAAGTGCCGTCGAGTCGGTTCCGACCCATAGCGACCCTGTACAGGGTTTCCGAGGGTGTAAATCCTTACGGGAGTAGAAAGCCTCATCTTTCTCCTGCGGAGCGCCTGGTAGTTTCGAACTGCTGACCTTAAGGTTCGCAGCCCGATTCGTAACCACTACGCTACCAGGATGGGGCTAATGCACATTAAATCACTCAAAAAAAAAAAAAAAAAAAATCACTGCTCAATTTAGTCATTTAATTTCACATCTGTATCCATAAAATTATGTGGTAGTACAGTGGTAAAAGCGCCTATCTGCAACTACTAGGTTGGAGATTTGGCTCTGAGGGACAAAGATGTGACCATCTGCTGCTAATAAGGATTATAGCCTCGGGGTCCTATAGGATCACTGTGAGTCAGAATTGATCCTACTGCAATGGGCTTCAGTTTATTTACGTATCTACGTATAAACTTTTTATTGTAAACTGGGTGAAGGCATACAGAACAGATCAGTTTTCCATTCAACAATTTACATACATTTTGTTTCAGGTCATTGAATGCAATTTCCACAATGTAATATTACTCATCCTGCTTCAACCTGCGTTTCCTGTTTCCATTCCTCCTTCTTTCCCAATCTTTCCCAACCCTTCTGAACTTTGTCCTTGGGTAAATGCTGCCCTTTTGATTTGGAATGGTTGGTTATTCAAGGTGTACATAGTTCCCGACTGCTATTCTTCATTTTATAGGTGTATTTTTTGACTGAAAATTGAACCATGGGGATGAGTTCATTTCTAGACTTGAAGAGTAAGGCCATTGTCTTGGGGATTCCAGCAGTCTATGGGCTTGAGTGTTTTATCTTTGAAATTGTACCAATAAATGCCTGTCCCATGACATTGTTTTAAGGACTAAATGAGACAATAAATGCTCATATGTGTCATAAACACACATTTTCTCTTCTCTTCCCCCGATTTATCTTGAGAAATCTCTCCCAACCTGGGTGGTAGTCTGGGACGCACCTTGTGAAAGTTCCTGGCACACAGTAGGTATTTAATTAAAAAAACAACAGTAAGTTTTTGGCTGTGTCTGCTCAGGCCAGATAAACTGCAGAGACCTGAATAGCTTTCTGTAAACAGACAAACTGGTTATTTCACGCAGAACAAACAAGCAAATGTCTCAATTGTTTCCTCAGCAACAGCAGTTAGGGCCCTAAATTATCCAGATAATCACTTGAGCTATCCGTTGCCCTGGGTTTGTGTTGACTCAGACTAAATCTGAGTCCACAGAGCACAAAAGCCATGGCCATTCCAGAGGCAAGATTGCCCAGCTGTGATAGAGGTTTAAGGTGTCAAGCACACCCCAGAATGACTGATGATCATATGGGAATTTTCCTGCAACTGACGTGGGCAGTGGGGGCAGTCGGGGCTCAGTGGTAGAAGCCTCACTTTCCATGCGGGAGACCCAACCCAGGTTGAATTCCCAGCCAATGCCCCGCATGTGTAGCCATCACCCATCTGTCTGTGGAAGCTTGTATGTGGTTCTGATGCATTGGAGCTTCCAGACCAAGATGGACAACGAAGAAAGACCTAATGATCTATTGCTTCAGAATACCAGCCAATGAAAACCCTGTGGATCACAATAGTCCTTTCAGAAACAGATCCTGGGTTGGCACAGGACTGGGCAGAATTTGTTCTGTTGTGCATGTGGTGGTCATGAGTAGGGCCCACTGGAGTGCAGGTGACCACCACAACATGTAGGCAGTGGACTCACCACCTGGTGTGCGTACTCTTTCAAGAGCATCCCCAAGGTGCTGATTTATTGTGACTTCCAAACCAAGACCTGTGGGAAGGAGCTTCTTGGGCTTGGACAGCAGCTCTCCCTAGGGGCCATGGGATGTGGTTGTCAGAGGAGAGAAAAAAGAGGTGGAAGTGTGCTTCAGTGTGAGACAGCTCAGCATAACAAACGTTCATGAAACTCTTGCTATTCAGTTAGGGAGCTTTGGTGACACAGTGGGTTAAGTGTTGGATTGCTAATGGAAAGGTCTGAGGTTTCAATCCATTAGTCAATCAAAAGGAGAAAGATGTAGCAGCGTACTTCAGTAAAGATTACAGACAGCCTTGGGAACTACATGGGGCAGTTCTACTGTGCCCTATAGGGTCACTGTGAGTTGAAATTGACTTCATGTCAGTGGGTTTGGTTTGGTTTGACTATTCCCTGGACTGAGAAAGACCCTGGGTATGATCAAAGATGATGAGATGAAGCTCTTATTTTTACCTTGTGCCAGGCTCTATGCTGAGCTCGTTAGTAGCTGCAACAGGTCTGGGTGACGGTATGAGCTGAGCAAGTTCTAGTTGGCAGATGGGGAAGCAAACAGAGTTCCCTTAGAGCTTGGCAAGCAATATTCATAATCAAGAGGATGTTTCTGAGCACCACAGTTTCTGAACACACCATTCAAGACTTCTGCCAGCTTTTCAAGTCTCATCTGTATTTTCCCAGATGAATCTACATGTAAGGCTAGGCTTCTACCCCTGAAAGATCAATGCTTACATTATGTATCAAAACCCAATGCCATCAAATCCATCCTGACTCAAAGTAACCCAATAGGACAGAATAGAACCATAGAGTTTCTGAGCCTATGAATGCTTACAGGAGCAAACAGGCTCATCTTTTTCATGCTGAGCAGCTGGTTGGTTTGAACTGATGACCTTGCAGTTAGCAGCCCAATGCTTAACCCACTACATCACCAGGTCTCCTTTTACATTATGCCCAAATTGAAGAGATGTGCATAATTTCAGTATTTGAGTGGGCCGCTCCCACTCTGACCTTGTGCATAGGGATCTCCCTATGTGGAATGTTCCCCATGTTCTACCACCCGCATCAGTACTTTTCTTCCAGTCACAGTTAGAGTAGGAGGGCACCTCATAGAGTATACACCATTTATCTGCCAAAACAACTCCAGGATATAGACACTATTGCATCCATTTTAAGAAACAGGAAATTAAGACACAAAAAGTTGAAGCAAGCAACCT
This sequence comes from Chrysochloris asiatica, assembly GCF_000296735.1. Classification (NCBI taxonomy): domain Eukaryota; kingdom Metazoa; phylum Chordata; class Mammalia; order Afrosoricida; family Chrysochloridae; genus Chrysochloris; species Chrysochloris asiatica. Next base: position 2,306,814 of record NW_006408589.1, read on the forward strand.
TCCAGGAAGACAATCAAAGTCAGGAAGAAGCCGAGCGGGGATTTAAATCTGGAGACATTGGACTTTGGGGCCAATTCTCTCCTATGCACCAAGGTGCTCCTCCTTGGCGCAGGAATCTCCTTCTTTGGGAAGCCCTCTTTGACCTCTCATGCTGGGTTAGGCACAGAAATGTGCCAGAGCCTGTCCTTACTGGCTTATGAGAGTCAATTATTAATTAAATTGTCAGGAATTTTGCAAGCCGGTTGTTAAACGCAACCATTATAGAAAATTAAATTATACAAACTTACAATTAAATAAATTATATTAAAAACAAAGGTAATAAACACTCAAAACTCATCACTTCCTAATTATTTTATTACATTTTACTAATATCTATGCTCTTAGGAGTCCTGGTGTGGCACTGTAAGATAAGCACTGGACTGCTAGCCACAAGGCCAGTGGTTCAAACTCACCAGCCACTCCTTGGAAACTCTATACAATCTCACTATGAGTTGGGATTGACTTTATGGCATACACAACAGCATGTTTTTAGACTTATTTATGTCTATGGTAAATGTGTAGTGTACTGCTGCACTTAACAACAACAACAACACTGCATGTCTTACACAGCCATCATGTTGGTAGCTTTAAACTGGCCATGGAAAGAGTACTCTTACACCGTGGAAAACGGCAAATGCTACAAATCAGGACTTGATTCATTGTTTAGCAGTTGCCTAGATTTAAGAAAGTGGTGAAGAAAATGTTAATGATGCAGATGAGACATACAAGTGTGTGACAGCTGTACCCTTTCCATTGTGAAAGCCAGTTTTAGCTGCTGTCAAGTTGGTCCCTGACTCGCAGGGTCCCCATGCACGACAGGAAGAAACATTGCCTGGTCTTACATCGTCTCCATTATCTGTTGTGGATCAGACCATTGGGCTGGTTTCCCACCCAGACCTCCTTCTTTATCCATCTGAGTCCAAAATCGTTGCTGAAATCTGTTCAGGTTGATGGCGACACACAAGGTTTCATCAGCAGACAGCTGGTAGCTGAGTGTGAGGTGCACTGGCTGAGAAATGAGTCCAGATTTCCTGCATGGAAAGTGAGAAGTCTGCTAATGGATCATCAATGCTATACTTAGAACTACAAGAGAGCCAGTTGTTAAACTCTCAACAGAATGGCTCCCTACTTGCTGTTTTCTGTAGTAGCCCTAATCCACAACACTCGAAAGTTCCACCTGCCTCTTCTAGACTCTTAAGATTTGTTCCTTTTTGGCTCCCCAGTTATTGAAGTACCTTTGTGTTGACTCTGACTCATGGCAACCCGTGTACAACAGCCCTGTCCTGTGCCATCTCCATGACCGTTGGTATTCTCAAGTTCATTATTGTAGCAATTGTGTTGATTCAGCTGATTGAGGAGTTCCCTCATTTTTGTTTGCCTCTTACATGATGTTCTTCTTTAGCGGTGGATCTTTTCTGATGCTGTCCAATGGTATATCGGATAATACCCCATTGTGACTCACAGGGTTTTCATTGCTAATTTACAGAAGTAGCTAGCCAGGTCTTTCTTCCTCATCTGTGGCAGTCTGGAAGCTCTACTAAAACCTTTCCACCATGGGTAACCGTGCTTGTATTTGAAATACAGATAGCATGGTTTCCAACATTTCAGCAACACATAAGTGACCATAGTATGACAAACTGACTGTGATTGCTGAATAAATGAATGAATGTATGCCCAGATGAGTAAAGAATTAGCCCTATCCTCAATCAACACTCCTCAAGAAGGAAAAAAAAAAAAAAAAGTCTTTCTTAAAATATTCATTTCTTTACGTTTTATTCCTCTGTTTATCATATATGAGGGGACTACAAAAAGTTCATGGAAAGATGGAATGAAAAAATAATGATGTTTTCCCATGAACTTTTTGAAACTCCCTCATATTCCTGAGCACCTACTATAAGTTGACCATGGCGATATTGACTCTCACAGCTTGGATACATCATGATGAAGAATAACAGAAGGGACAGGATAAAGTATAAAAATCCAAGGACTCTGTTTCATATTCAAAACAGCACCCACATTCATATATTACTTTATGAACAGCAAAGTCTCTAACCCCAAACCTCCTCCCCTTACTCCCTGATGATTCTTAGGAAACTCTGAATAGGTGTGTATTTCAGGACGTCATCCCGTTCAAGCTGAGGAACTAGAGCTAATGGAGAACATGATTGTGTTTTGATCCCCAATAGGAGTCTTCGGGTGCAGTCATGCCTATTACAAGATGGAAGCAACTTTCTTTTGAGTGAAGGGCTGACTTTGGCATTTAAACTATCATCCTTGCATACCTATGATTGCCACTTATGTCTGCTGAGGCAGAAAGAAGAAAGAACTGCTCAGAATAACCCAACACAAACAAACCAAGGAATAGAGAATCAGAAGGCACCACTAATATTCCCTTTGACAGTAAACCCTGTCTTTGCATTTCCTTATTAGTTTCCTGCCACTCAAACTTGGAGACCATCTTAGCAGATAAACAATATAGCAGGGGTTCTCTTATAGTCTTAATCCAAAGATAGGTGGTCTTAAGTTTACTAAGCAAATAATTAGTTACCCAATGAATAAGAGAAAAGAACTCCAATTAACATAAATCACCTGTCAAAGTGGCTATGTTTATAATGGGCATGATTTTAGCTATAGCAAACTTAGGACCCACTCCCACAAATATTTTTCTTTGTTTTAGAAAGCAGGGGGTTGGACTTTCAGTTGCTTTAACTTGAAAGTCAGTGCTGAAGGAGGCATTAGAAAAGACTTTCTTGTGGCTCAGAGCCCTGATTACCACAATTAAAGTCCAAGGTGTGGTGCTATTTGCTCAGCATGCTCCAACACATGAAAGAAAATGATTCAGTCAAGGAAAATAATTACACATTAATTTGTGTTTGGCAACTGGGTTTTATTCTTTTGGCCCACAAAGTGAAGATAAAAGGTGATATTATTGAAAGTGTTTTATCTGCCTTCAATGGGGTTGCCATGGGGTGCGTTTAGAGACAGGCTTTTCGGTAGGGCATTTTCCTGGCATCATGGGACTGCCTTTTATGCTGCCTGGTTATGGCTGGTCAACATGAGCAAGAATAGGTAGCTCATGTGTTGTTCTCTACCTTGGCCCCTTTGTGGTTTCTGGGTTCCCATGGTTTTTGCCAAGTGGAGCTCAAAAGTGGTCCTCTCCAAGGGAGAGTCCCAATCACCGTGCAAGGGGACTCATAGATCTGAATTTTACCAGGGAATCTAGGGGGAGACCATCAAGGGTCAAGCCCAAAGGCTTGGAGACATGGGGGAAGGGGAGGTTATTCATGAACAAAACTTCACAGAGGGGATGTGAATTTACCTGGAGACGATTCAGTTATAGCTGGTTGTACTGGAAGGAAGGCCGGCCCCATGAGGCCAAATTTTCAGAAACTTTAAAACAAAAAGACTCAGTCTGTATTTTAAAAAGTGAAATCTCTCTTGTTTTAAACACCAGCCTGCACACCAACCAGTCAACCAACCAACCAGTTGCTGTCTATTCCACTCTGACACATAATGACCCCATGTGTCTGAGTAGAGCCATACTTCATAGGATTTTCAATGGCAGATTTCCCCAGAGAAGATTGCCAGACCTCTCTTCCGAGAAGCTTCTGTATGAACTTGAACTGCCAACCTTTTGGTTAGGAGCCAAGCAATTAACCATTTGTACCACCCACAGAGTCAACCACCAGCCTCATCACAAATAAAATAAAGCACATTTCTGGGTGGGCCCTAGCACACTGGCTGCCATTTGAACCCCAACAACTCCACTCCTTGGCTAAGCACTAATTTCTAGAATCAGAAAAACTGAGGTCTGAGCACAGTCCCATCCCTCCTTACCAACTGGGTGACTTTGAGCAAGTTATTTAATCTCTCTAAGCCTGTTTCCTGTTTGTAAAGTGGAGACAATAACAATTATACCTCCCTCAGAAAGTTATTGTGGGGATTAAATGAGATCATGCGGGCAAGCTCTTTGCACAGTCCCTGGCAAACAGTAAGTACCGAATAAATGTCAGTGATTATGATTATTAATCATTGAGCTCCTGGGTGAAACATCATAGGATGCTTTAAAAACAAAGAGAGAGAGAGATCATCACTCCCAGCATGTGAGGAGGTTTTCTGTCAAACAGGCAACCTAGTACAAAACAGCTGCTCTGTAGAGAATGAATGAATGAATGGATGAATAAATGAAGATGCCAGCTGGAGGCAAGAATGAGCAATTCATGGTTCTTTTCCTTTTTCTGACTCCTGGTGGTGCAGTGGATTAAGCACTGGACTGCAAACCTCAGGGTAAGCAGTTTGAATCCACCAGCCATTTGGTGATGAAGCTGTCTGCTCATGTAAAGATTGTTCACAACTCATTCTGGAAAATGCTCCTCTCTTGTTAGAACCAAGTGATGCTTTACTGCCTACTGACATGATCTTGAAAGGAACCTCAGCAAAGTTCTGGGCATGCTGGCAGAGACATTATCATCACCACCTGGCTCTGGGAGAGGAAGCCGTACCACCAGTGGGCATGATTACAATGGAGGGAGATGATGTGTTGCCACACTCCAGCCCGGCCTACTCTACTCTTCCGAAATCTATTGTTTTGCCCCAGGAGACTGACTTGGAAACAGTCTCCCTTTTCCACTGGTCCTCAGTGTGATGTGGTCAGTGGGGAACCCAGCTGGGGGTCCCAGGAATATAATGCCCATCCTCTCCTGTCCTTCTACTGAAGGTCACATCTCTTCTCAAGGGTGCCTTCTACACACCTCTGTCTTCTCAGTTTCCAGGAACTGCCACCTCCCTTCATCCCTTGGGGTCTGTGGGTAGAAGTAACTCCAGGTGCTGCCCATACCTTTGCTTTTCCTGTGTAGTTTTGTAATGAAGCCCTCTCCAAATGGTCCTCTGGAGAATGTGACAGTTCTTTACTGCTGGGATCCTGACTGCTCTGGAGTCAGCCTGACTCACGGGGAGCCCATGCACAGCAGAAGGAAACGGCCTGGTTCTGTACCATCTCCAGGATTGATTTTGGATCTGACTGCTGTGGTCCACAATGTGTCCATGGCTGGTTTTAGGTAGTAGATCTCCAGTACTTTTTTCTTAGACCATTTTAGTCTGGAAACTCTGCTGAAACCTCTTTAGCATCATAGCAATATGCAAGCCTCCACTGACAGACAGGAGGTGGCTGTCTGTAAGTTTCATTGGCCAGAAATCAAATCCAAGTCTCCCTATTTAGGAATATAATGTATATGACAACATACCATATAGTAGGAGTCCTGGTGTGGTGCTGTGGGTTAATGTGTCAGACTGCAAAGCCGTTTGAACGGCAAGGTTGGCGGTTCAAGCTCACCAGCTGCTCCTTGGAAACCCTATACAGGGTTACTATGGGCCGGAACCGACTCAATGGCACTTCACAACAACAACAACCATATATTAAGGACCTCGGAAACCCTGTACAGGGTCGCTATGGGTCGGAACCGACTCGATGACACTTAACAACAACAACAATATGCAAAATAAAAGTTACTGTACTTTCAATTGCATCAAAGGGAGAAATGACACGAAACTTGCTTTGTAAAAGTCAAAAGCAACTAAGATACCAAAACAAAACAAAAGCCAATCTATTGCCATTGAACCAATTTAGACTTCTGCAAAGTAACCATTTTACAGACAAAGATACTGAACTTAGAGAAGTTAAGCATTCTTTCTCAGGGCATACAGCTAATAAATAGCAGGTGAGGATTCAAACCCAAGTTTGTCTGGCCCCACAAAGTCTCTTCTCTCCTTCATGCCATAATACTGGCATTTACTTAAGTTGGAATACATGAATGGAAAAATAGAGAACCTCCGGATCACTACATGGGAACTGTTCACAAATAGTGCATCTAGGGCAGGGTTTCATTCATTGTTGTTGTTGTTAAGTGCCATCGAGTTGGTTCCAATCCATAGGGACCTTACTATATAGGGTTTCTGGCTAGTAGCTGGTGAGCTTGAACGACTGACTTTGCAGTTCAAATGGTTTTGGCATTAACACACAGCACCACAGCAGATCTTTGTTGGAAGAAGTACAGCCAGAGTGCTACTTGGAGGCCAAGGTGGCCAAACTTTGTCTCTCATACTTTGCACTTATTGTCAGAAGGGACCAGTCACTGGAGAAGGATATCATGTTTGATCAGAAAAAGGAGGAAAACCCCCAGCGAGATGGATTGGCAAAGTGCAGCATCAATGGGCTTAAGTGTGGCAACAATAGTGAGGTTGTCCCAGGATCGGGCAGTGTTCGTTCTGTTGTGCATATGGTCACTATGAGTCCGTACCAACTCTATGGCACCTAGCAACAAGGGCAGACATGGTTCAGAGGCTAGATTGTTGCCTTCTATCCATAAATCTTGGGATTGACTCCTGGCCAATGGCCCTCTTGTACAGCCACCACCCAACACATCTGTCAGTGGAGACTTGTGTGTTGCTATGACGCTAAACAGGTTTCAGTGGAGCTTCCAGACTAAGACAGACTGGGAATCAGTCAATGAAACCAACCCCCTATGGATCACAATAGCCTGATTCACAACCGACGAGTCAATGTTTTATTCTTTTGTGCATGGGGTCACCGTGAGTTGGGGGCTGGCTCCATAGGATGAGCACTGGACTGTGAACCACAAGGTCAACGGTTCAAGCCCACCAACTGCTCTGCTGGAAAAAGATGAGCTTCTCTGCTATCGCAAAGATTTACAGCCTTGGAAATGCTATACAGGGTCTCTATGAGTTGGAGCTGACTTGCTGGCGCTCAACAACAATCACAATAACAACAATGACTTTTGACCCTCTTGCCTCTTGGTGGTGTGTGAATGTGAGACCCAAGACTCTTGGCTGGGCCCAGGGATCCCCCACCCCAACTCTCTGTCGGCCCAGTTGGAGGCCTCCCCTGCTTTACACGCCAAGTTGAGATTTTTTTTGTTGGCCCTGATGAATTGTGATAATTGCTGGAAGATTAATTTGAGATTCTCAGATGAAAGATACTCTAGAAGTGCCAGGCTCCAAGAGAGGAAGGAGGGAGGGAGTGTGCGCGGGCCTCAATCCGGCTCTCCCCGGGGCTCCCGGTGCTGACTCAGGCCCTGACCTTGGGCGAGTCATTTAACCTCTTTACGCAGATTTCTCTCATCTGTAAAATCAGCCTAATGACGGCTCCTCTTCCAAACCACTTTGATTCGCAGATGAAAGCATCCATAAAAGTGCACAGGATTGCTATTAATTGGGCTATTATTATTTTTATTATTAAATAGATTAAGTCCACTAAACTTTAACTATGTTTTGACTTCCACCTGACAGGCAGGATGAGCAGTTAAAAATCAGATGACAGGCCTCTCTGATGTCCTCCTTGAAGGGGCCGGGCACTTCCTTCCACATTGTCTGGGCAGATGCCTTCTGTGTTGGGCCTGCTCCTTCTACCTTTGAATATAAATGTATCTAGTCGACTGTAGGCAACATTCAGGGCAATAAGTGTAAGGCCCTAACTGATTTTGCCTAGCTACTTGACCAAACTTTAGTCAGGCTTCAAGAAGCATTTTTGATAGAAGGCCTCAGTTTTTAGTTCCCTCCAGAGACAAGGTCAATCAGTTAGCCCTCAATATTAAAATAATCCTTGAGAAACTCATAATGGTCAGACTGACCCAGACGAATGAGAATATCCTAAACACTAAACACTTGCAATTGCCAAAACCCATATGCTTATAGATTAAAAAGGTTGCTTCATGCCATGACCAATTAAACTGTAACATCTCATACTTTGCCAAATGTCAACCAATCAAAAATTGTATCTATGGCACTGTGCAATTATGCCCCCTGAAACCTTATAAAAACTTGTGTGTATAGTGAGTCGGGGTCGCCTTCGTCTCCTGCTTGTGTGAGTGAAGGTGGACCCCAGCGCGTTGGCAAAGGTCGCCTTCGTCTCCTGCTTGTGTGAGTGAAGGTGGACCCCCAGCGCGTTGGCAAATAAACCTCTTGCTTTTGCATCGAACTTGAGTCCTGATGATCTTTTTGGGGTCTCCTACTTGATTAGGCCACTAGGGGGCCTAACATAAGGAAGAACTGAAGATGGAAGGGAATCTCTGGGGGTGCAAATAGTTCATGTGCTTGGTAACTAACTACAAAGTTAATAGTCTGAATTGAATCGACCCAGACGTGCTTCAGAAGAAAGACGTGGTGATTTGCTTCCAAAAACTCAGGCACTGAAAATCATACGAAGTACAGTTCTATTCTGACCCACATGGGGTCACCATGAGTTGGAATCAACTTCATGGCAACTTCACATTTAAAAATGTACTTATTAGAAATATGTGAACTGGAATATGTACGTATGTATGGATTAGATAAAATGGCACCTAGAGAATCCCACAACTTCATACATAGTACAATGAAAGATGGCCATTTAAATTAAGGAGTGAGTTGATTTAAAGACAATCAGGAAGGAATAGAAGTGCAGGTGGTGTTCAGAAGGATCTTACCGTCTCGAGAGGGTCTGGGACAGCTGAGTTTGGGAACTGTGGGATCAGCACATGTCTGCATTATTTCCAGCTCTATGACTCTCAAAGGGACAGCAGAGTCAGTCCTGGGGACTTTCATGGGCTTTCCCCACCCAGTCTCATAACTTTCCTAACATGCCCTCACATTTTTCACTGGATGATCTGTATTGCCCCCCAAATTTCTCTCTGCACCACTGATGAAATGTCCCCTCATGTCACAAACTGGCAGACCCCACATTTGGAGAAAGAGTGTGTCAATAAATCTGGGTAGTGTTTCCAAAGGTGTGGGGATTTACCAAGCACTGAGAGACTTCCTGCCATGGGCTAGTGGCCCTACTGGGGATTCTCCCAGGACTTGCCTCTTTCAGTTCATATAAGAACCCCATGGAATTTCACCTGCAGCTTTGTCACCAGAGCCCCTTTGGACAGACACTTAACTTTTAGGTCCCCCCCCGCTTTTTTTTTTTCTTCAGCAAGTGGGGATTAGGAAATCTGCCCTGTCTATGTCCTTGGATTAGCATCAGGATCAAAAGTGATTGAAAACAAGGACATACCAATGTTCATTGCAGCACTATTTACAACTGCCAAAAGGTAGACATGATTAGAGATGTCCACCAGGAGATGAGTAGATAAACAAAATGTGCTTCTTTGTTTTGTTTAGTGCCATCAGGTCTGTTCCAACCCATAGTGACACTGTAGAGATTTTCCAAGGAACAGCTGGTGAGCTTGAACCATCAACCTTGAGGTTCAAACCGACTTTGCAGCCCAATGTATTAATGCACAGCACCATACCAAGACTCCCATAAAATGTACCTGTGTACAGTGGACTCCCACTCTCAGCTAGAAAGAGAAATGATGTACACAATAAGACATGGATGGAAACTCATGTGGAGGGAAGTAAGTCAGACACAAAAAGACAAATATTGTAGTTTCCCACCTATGTGAAGTTTCTAGACTAGGCAAGTGTACAGGGACCGAAGTTTACTACTGTTGCTTAAGGCAGGCTGAGAGAAGATAGGGACGCTGAACTTCTGTTAAGGGTGATGAGGAAACTTAGAAACAGACAGCAGCATTGGTCATACATCACGGTGAGCACCGTTAATATCACTGAATTTTACACATGGAGGGTGTTATAATGGCAAATGATTTGTTACACGTACATCTGCCACAATTAAGAAACCTAAAGAGATTGTGGGTGTGAAGGGTCTCAAGAAATATGAAGTTCTTCCCAAAGATAATGGAAGCAAAGAGAAGGAACACAGAAAATCCTTCTTCTGTCTCCCTTCTCTTTTTGTTCTTCAACACACCCTCCCTGCCGTGAGATCTAAGACTCCTTTCTTTCTGCTCAGACTCCCACTTGTTAGAGCTCCCCTCCAATGTGACTGGCATTGATAGGCTCCTTCTACATACAGCCAATCGGGAATGGTCAAACTCTAAGCTCTCGGGTCTGAGAAACTGGTTCGTGTAAGTGTGAGTCCCACCTGGCAATTTATAAATAGTGTCTCCTTGGGCAGGTTGTTTAACCCCCCTGTTGGAGGATCAGAGCAGTAGATGTCCCATGGTCTGCTGGGAAGATGTGACATGCTGAAATGTGTAGTGAGCATGGTGCATGGGTTAGAGCATGCGATAAGCACATGCAGCTATTCTTAATCATCTACTTGCAAAACAGGATCCTTATTACTCCCACATAAGAGATGAAGAAACTGAGACCCAAAGAGGTGAAGCCGCTAGCTCAACACTATACAGGTAGTAAGCAACAGAATGGAGATTTGAATCCCCTCCTGACTAAGCCTATGTTTGTTTGCAGTATAGTGCAATTCTTTTCCCTGGGAAAGGAGATGTTCTTATACGAGACAGAAAGAGGGGTTTTGATCTGGTTTGCATAGAATCATCTTGTTCTGGAGCCTAAATTAGCCTTCAGCTTCATGATTTCGAGACTGAAAATCAGAGTGCATTATCGGACCTGTTACTTATGCATCATTTTACAACAGATAGTTCCGAATATTGGAAATTAGACAGTCTTGGGAAACTTGGTTTCGACACAGAAGTATCTCATCTGCTGGTCAGTTGTACCTCTCCCCCAGGCCCTGGTCAGCTCTAAGCTGGCCTTGTGTGTGTGAAGGGTTTGTGAGCCCAGTTAGTTGTCTGTAGGGTTTGGCAGCAATGATCAGTGTCCGTGTTACCTGCTTTAGGTGCAGTGGAACAGCTGGAAGAAAGGACAAGCCCGAGTAGTCATAGGACTGAACAAGGGATGCTGTTGTTCATAAGTGCCATTGAGTCAGTTCTGACTCATAGTGACCCTTTATAGGGTTTCCTACGGGTAGCTGGTTAGTTTGAACCACTGGCCCTGCAGTTCAAACCGACTTTACAGTCCAGTGCATAATACTGCAGCACCATACCAGGACTTCCAGTTGTAACTAGGAGTAAGCAAAGACACGAAGTCCTCATTTCTTGGCTGACTTCCAACTCTGTGCCTGTTAGATGAGGTTGTTTGGGGACTCAAAGCTCTGGATTCTCACCTCAGCCTGCAACTTGGTGGAAGGAGCCTTTGCAGAATGAGCTGGTGCTGCAGCGCCCTCTGGTGTCCAGGTGGTTTCTGCTAGAATGTGTAAGAGTCTGTGGAGAAAGCAGTAGGGAGCATTTAAGCACATCTGCCCAATTGCTCTTCCTCCCAAAAGGAAGCAGCAGCACATAGTGTGGGTGGTCTCAGACCTGCCTCATGCCCAGCAGATAACTCAGCAACCAGAACCCAAATGTGGTACCCTCACTCTCACAAACAGTCCAGAAACGCCTGGCTTGGTTTAGTGTTTCTGTGCTAAAGGAAAGGTGTCCCTGGGTGGTACAAATGGTTAATGCACTCAGCTGCTAACCAAAAGGTTGGCAGTTCTAGTCTACCCAGAGGTGCCTTGGATGAAAGTTCTGGCGATCTACTTGAGAAAAATCAGACATTGAAAACCCTATAGATCATAGTTCTACTCTGACACACACAGGGATGCCCTCAATGACCACTGGGGGGTTGGTAAAGACAATCTCAGCTCTGCTTTCTGGATCAAACTGTGCTCTTCCTGTGCTGCCAGGATAGGAGAGACGGGATGGGTCCTGGGTCCACAGGATAGCTTCTTTGAGACAAGTAATGAGGGAGGACTAGTATGATACAAGAAGGAACTGCCCTCCCCTAGAAAATGGACTTCCTCCTATGCTCCCAGGATGCCAGTGCTGCCTCCGAACCTGTTCCCACACTTTGATCTCTTGGTGCTCAGGTTTACCCTTCATCAGACTAGGTGGCTCTAGCCATGTGACTCAACACCTGATCTCAGCCACATGGGTTCTGCTGTTCCTCCAAAGGCCAGAACCTGCCATCCAGTCCCCGACATTGGTGGGACTCCCATTCCTGACCTTGAAAGTGTTGCAATCAACCCAACTGCACCCAGACAGAATGGGCATTGAGGTAGCAGAAGAAAGTAAGAAATCACCCTCCAGCCTCAGCTACTCCAATAGCACCAGCTCTAGACCACGCCCCAGAAAATCATTCCATCTGGGCAACAGACAGTTAACACCTAAAACACAAAAATGGGGGGAAATATGGATTGATAGGATGATTGTCACAATGGACTCAAACACACCAAAGATTGTAAGGATGATACATGCATGACTGGGCAGTGTTTCATCCTGGTCAGAGTCCTGGTATGATGCTATAGGAAAGGTACTAAACTGCTGTCCAAAAGGTTAGCAGGTCAAACCCACCAGTCGCTCCTCAGAAATGCTATAGAGGGTCACTGTGAACAGGAACCAACTTGACGGCACTTAATAACAACAATATAACTCAGAGCTGACTTTATGGCAGGTAACCACAACAGCACTTCCAATACCCCACCGCATGCTTTAACAGTGTGCATGTGTGCTACCACTTCAGATTTGTTGTGCAAGGAAGATTCCCTAAGCCTGACTACTCTCCAGAGTATAGTCATGGTTTGATGCAATGGTTCTTAAAGTGTGGTTGTCAGCAGTAGCATCCTCTGGGACCTTATTAGAAATGCCATCCTGGCTTCCAAGGAGCATTCTGGCTGTACTTCTTCCAACACAGATTTGTTTGCTCTTCTGGCAATCCATGATACTTCTTATTTTCTCTTACAATGCCACAACACAAATGCATCAATTCTTCTATGGTCTTCCTTATTCACTGTCCAAGTTTCACATACATATGAGATTACTGAAAACACCATAACTGGGGTCAGGTGCTGCTTCACCCTCAAGTTGACATCTTTGCTCTTAAACACTTTAAAGAGATCCTGTGCAGCAAATTTTCCTAATGCAATACATCATTTGATTTTGTGACTACTGCTTCCATGAATGTTAATGATGGATCCAAGAAAAATGAAGTCTTTGACAACTTCAATCTTTTCCTACATTGATAAGAATGATGCCTATGAGCATATAAACATCTTTGTTTACTTGACATTGAGGTGCAAGCTTCTTGAATTGTTTGCTCAGCATACAGATTAAAGAAGTATGGTGAAAGAATACAATCCTGGCGCACACCTTTCCTAATTTTAAACCATTCAGTGTTCCCTTGTTATGTTCGAACAACTGCCTTTTGGTCTATGTACAGGCTCCTTGACAGCATAATTAAGTGTTCCAGAATACTCATTCTCTGAAATGCTGTCCATAGCTTGTCATGATCCACACAAATGAAAGTGTTTGCATAGTCAGTAAAGCACCAGTAAACATCTTTCTGGTATTCTCTGCTTGCAGTCAAGATCCATCAGACGTCAGCAATGATATCCCTCATTCCACATCCTCTTCTGAATCCAGCTTAAACTTCTGGAAGTTCTCTCTCTATGTATGCTTGCAGCCATTTTTTATTATCTTTAGCAAAATTTTACTTGCATGTGATATTAATGATATTGTCTGATTCTGCCCTCATTCTGTTGGGTCTCCTCTCTTTGGGATGGTCACAAATACAGATTTCTTCCAGTCAGTTGGCCAGATAGTTTTCTTCCAAATTTCTTGGAATAGATAAGTGAGTGCCTCTAGTGCTGCATCATTTTGTTGAAAGATTTCAATTTGTATTCCATCAATTCCTGCTGCCTTGTTCTTTGCCAATGTCTTCAATGTCTTCCTTTGGTATCATTAACTCTTTATAATAAGGTACCTCTTGCAATGGTTGAACATTGACCCATTTCTTTTTGGTACATGTCTCAGTGTACTTCTCCCATCTCCTTTTGATGCTTTCTGCATCATTCAATATTTTGACCGTAGAATCCTTCAATATTTAAAGTCAAGGCTTGAATTTGTGTTTCAGTTTCCTCATCTTGAGAAATGCTGAGCACGTTCTTCCCTTTTGGTTTTCTAACTCCAGGTCTTTGCACCTTTCATTGACTTTGTCTTCCTGAGCTGACCTTTGAAATTTTCATTCAACTCTCTTACCTCCTCATTTCTTCTGTTTGCTTTAGCATCTCTACGCTGGAGAAAAAGTTTCAGAGTCTCTTCTGACATCTATTTTGGTGTTTTCCTTCTTTCTTGTCTACTTAGTGACCTTTTGCTTTCTTCCTATTGATGTTCTTGGTGTCATGCCATATCTCTTCTGGTCTTCATTCTTTAGTGACTAATCCATCAAATCTGGTGTTCAGATAAACTCTATATTCAGGGGGGATATGTTCAAGATCATATTTTGGCTCTCGTGGACTTGTTTTTATTTTCTTGAGCTTCAGCCTGGACTTGCCTATGAGCATATTCATATATGTCTGCCCATTTTGGTCAGTTTGGTTGGCTAATTTGGAATGATTTGCATTAGATAATATTAACTGTCCTTGGATGAAGTGCCACCATATTATTTGAAACAAGTTTCAGAACATGTGATATACATGATATTTAAATATAAATGCATCCCACAAGTGGCTATGTAGTCAATTCCAACTCATGGTGGCCCCATGTGTGTCTGAGTACAGCTTTCTCATAGATGCTTCAGAAGCATATCATCAGACCTTTGTTTTGAGACAATTGTGGATGGACCGGACCCTCCAACATTTTGGTTAGCAGCTGAGCACACTACCCATTTGTACCACATAGGGACTCACAACGCATGCAACTAAGTAAAATATAAAAGGGGGTGCTAAGAATTGCTTCCATTTTGGATTATGTACACTTGTTTCTGTCCACTGTAGGATCACACACATTTGGCACTACCTGCTAAAGCAGAGGTGGGAAACATCTGGTCTGTAGGCCATATTTTGTTGTTGTTGCTGTTGTTGTTACATGCTGTTGAGCTTATTTTGACTCATAGTGACCCTGTATAGGATTTTGAAAGAGCATCTGTTCAGTTTGAACTGCTGACCTTTTGTTTCAAACCGACTTTGTGGGCCAGCCCATTATCCTGCAACACCACACCAAGACTCCAGCCATCACATTGTTGTTGCTCTTGTTAAAATGCCTTCGACACAGTTCCCACTCATAGCGCACTGTATAGGGTTTCCAAGGTGTGGCTGGTGAGATTGAACCACCGAGATTGCAGCAAACCAGCTTTGCAGTCCAGCGCATTAATTCACAGCACCATACTAGGATGCCAGCTATCACATTTGTTGAGTACTGTTGTTGAGTTGTTGTTGTTGAGTACTGTCAAGTCAATAGGCTTTCCAAGGAGTGGCTGGTGACCTTGAACCACTGACCTTGCAGTTAAAAACGACTTTGCAGTCTGACGCATTAGCCCACAGCACCACACCAGGACTCCAGCTATCACATTGGTAGTTATGTGCCGTGGAGTCGGTTCCGACTCATAGCGACCCTGTACAGGGTTTCCGAGGCTGTAAATCTTTACTGGAGCAGAAAGCCTCGTCTTTCTCCCGCGGTACAGTTGGTAGTTTCAAACTGCTGACCCTGAGGTTAGCAACCTGTTTTATAATCACTATGCTATCAGAGCTCCTTATTGTTGTTGATAAGTACCGTGGCGTCGGTTCCGACTCATAGTGACCCTGCACAGGGTTTCCGAGGCTGTAATCTTTACGGGAGCAGAAAGCCTCATCTTGCTCCCGTGGTACAGTTGGTAGTTTCGAACTGCTGACCCTGAGGTTAGCAACCCGTTTCATAACCACTATGCTATCAGAGCTCCTAGGAGTGAGTTAATTAAATGTTTGGCCAGATATAGCAGGCTAATTTTTAAGTTGATAATTTTGTATGCTCTGTGAATGATGTTATAAATTTTGGCAGAATTAATGTTCCCCACCCCTGTGCTAGGAATGCTGGTGTGGCACTGTGGGTTAATGCGCCAGACTCCAAAGCCGTTTGAACTAAAAGGTCGGCAGTTCAAGCTCACAAGCTGCTCCTCGAAAACCCTCTACAGGGTCGCTATGGGTCGGAATTGACTCGACGGCACCTAACAACAACAACCCCTGGTCTAAGGAGCTCTGGTAGCATAGTGGTTACGAATTGGGCTGCTAAACTCAAAGGCTGTTCGAAACTACCAGCTGTTCTGCGGGAGAAAGATGAGGCTTTCTGTTCCCATAAAGATTTACAGCCTCTGTAAATTACAGACCCTGTACAGGGTCACTATGAGTTGGAACCGACTTCACGGCACATAACAACAACAACAACAGCCCCTGTGCTAAAGATAAAGTGTTTGATTTGAATCTACAGAACTTCCCCTATCCCTTAATTTCTCCTCTTCTACTACATTTGCTCTCTTCAGAGGATTGCCTTTGTATACTTTTCAATAAAATGGAGAATGATAAAATATCAACACCTCTAGCGCTGTGTGTTAATGCGCTGGACTGCAAAGCCGATTTGAACTGCACGGTCGGCTGTTCAAGCTCACCAGCCACTCCTCAGAAACTCTAATCAGGGTCACTATGGGTCGCAACTGACTCAATGGCACTTAACAATACCAACAACTGCGGTACTGTGAGTTAATGTGCTGGACTGCAAGGTCAATTTGTATTCCAAGGATGGCAATTAAAGCTCATCAGCTGCTTCTCAGAAACACTATTCAGGGCCGCTATGAGTCGGAACTGATTCAATGACACCTAACAATAGCTTCCGTATTTGGAGTCTTGGTGTAAGGCTGTAGGATATGCACTGGACTGCTAAACTCAAAATCCAAGGTTCAAACCCACTAGCTGTTCCTCAGAAACCCTGTACAGGGTGGCTATGAATCAGAAGCAACTCGACACAGTAACGACAACAACCTCTGTCAAGGAATCTGACTGGGACACACCCTCTGGAAACCTCAGAGGCTCCCTCTGCCTGGAGAAGTTCGTATTTTCAATCTGGCTTTCAAAGTTTGCACAAACTGGCCCTTCCTTCATCTGTCTTCTGAGCTCCAATGCCTACAGTGTCCTTCACAGCTGTTTCAGTTTGAGTCCAGCCAACCATTTACTGTTCCCCAAACGTGAGGCCTCTATTCCATGCCTTTTCTCCAATTTATCTCTGTGCATGGTTACCTTCTCCATGCGGTGAGCACCTCTATGTCCATCAAGCGCCCAGCTCAGAGGCCAATCCCTCTATGAGATCTTTTCAATGCACCCAGTCAGGGTAAGTCTTTTCTTCCTCCCCACTTAAGGCAGCAAATTGCATACACTGTCATTTCGTTAAGTGTCATGTTCAACCATATAAGCTGATTTTGACTCATGACAACTTCATGTGTGTCAGAGTAAAAGCTGTGCTTTATAGGATTTCCAATGGCTGATTTTTCAGAAGCAGATCGCCAGGACTTTCTTCTTAGGTGCCTGCCTCTAGGTGAACTGACACATTTTAGTTAGCAGTTGAGTGTGTTAACCATGTACACCACCCAGGGATTTCCAAGTTTCATGTATCCTTATCTATATGTCTCTCTTACCACACTGTGTTGCTTTTCGATGGCTAAGGCCTTCTCTGATTCACTATCATCAGTGCCGGACATGCAACAAGGACTCCACAGAAATTTCTTGAATGAATTAATGAATTAGGCAAAAGTTAAGTTAGAACCTATTTGATGCTACAGTGTACTGCAGGGATAAGTTTTCTGCTACCAGCACTGTTCTCAAGTTAGTAGTATTATTAATACTGGTGAGTCTGTTCTGAATCATAGCATGGTGAACCTGTATTAGGTGTCTGAGGAGCTGCTGGTGGGTTTGAACTGCTGACATTGTGGTTAGCAGTAAAGTGTTTTATCCTACAGCACCACAGCAAGATACCTTTGTTGTTGTTAAGTGCCTTCGAGTCGGTTCCGACCCATAGTGACCCTGTATAGGGTTTCCGAGGGTGTAAATCTTTACGGGAGTAGAAAACCTCATCTTTCTCCCGTGGAGCAGCTGTTAGTTTCAAACCGCTGACCTTAAGGTTCGCAGCCCGATTTGTAACCACTACGCTACCAGAGCTCCTTACAGCAAGATACCTTTAGATGAACTATATGTTAATGAAACCCCAAACCCACTGCCAGCTCGTCAATTCTGACTGCCAGCGCCCCTGTATGGGATTTCTGAGACTGTTGTTGTTGTTGTTAAGTACCTTGGAGTCGGTTCTGACTCATAGTGATCCTGCACAGAGTTTCCGAGGCTGTAAATCTTTATGGGAGCAAAACGCCTCATCTTTCTCCCGCAGAACTGCTGGTATTTTTGAACTGCTGACCTTGAGGTTGGCAGCCCAACTTATAACTTATACGCTACCAGAGCTCAGAGACTGTAGTTTTATTTTTTTCCTGCAGAGTAGCTGGTGGGTTTGAACTACCGACCTTACAGTTAGCAGTCCAGTTCTTACCCTACAATCCAATATAACTATCAAAAGAGTACTTACATTCATGAGGCATTGGTGTTCACTGGTAGAGCTCTGGCATTCCTTATGGGAGACCCCGGCTTCTGCAGAGCGACCACTCGTCTGTCAATGGAGATTTGTGTGCTGCTATGATGGTGAACAGGTTTCAACAAAGCTTCCTGACTAAGCTGGACAAGGAAGAAAGACCTGGTGACCGACTGCTGAATCCCACTCACTGAACCACAACTGATCATGGGGGTGGCACAGGACCAGGTAGTATCCTGTCTGTGCATGGACAGCAGCAACTTAGAATACCACCCACCAATATTCCCCAGGAACCTACTCGGGAAGAGCTTCTGATCCCCGCGAGCGCATTTCTTTGCTGGCCGTCTTGGGCTCCCTGCCTCCCTTGGCACAAGGTTCACTTGGTGGCAGGATCCTGAAGGAAATCTCTCCCAACTGAACAGAGTGAGCCGACAGGTGAAGCAGAAAAGAATCCAATGAAAACAAACATTTGTCTTTAGGGAGTTGTATCTCTCTTGGGTTTGTTGAATTTTCTGTTCTTTCTTTCCTTTTTTTTTTTTTTTTAAACCAAGACAGGGTACGCTTTCTTCTTTCAGTTTTCATCTTGTTTGCCCAAGTGGTTGATGACATGTTCAGAAGGTTGACTTCATTTATGGAACTGGTTTACATCTGTAGTTAGCATGTCCATAAACTGAAAGACTTAGTAGTTTACATCATTAAAATTCAGAGCAGAAACCTTCACTGGGCTGTGAAAGTTCAAGCCCCAGCCATTTTTTTTCCCTCCAGCTTTTCCAGGAATGAATGAAAACCCAGAGCAGAATCAGAGACCGTTCAAATCAGTTAAGTGTGACTCGGCACTGTTTACTGCATACTCACTTGGTGCCAAGATTCAAAGCACTATCTCATTTAATCTTTCCAACAACCCTGTGGAGTAAATATTTTTATCCTCCCTTTACATACATAAGGACCCCTGGTGACACTGAGACTTAGGTGTCAGACTGCTAACTGCAAGGTCTATGGTTCAAATCTACCAGCATAAATATTGAGTCTTGGAAACCCAATATAGTATGACTGGAAGTCGGTTTATTTATTTTTACACACATGGAACCTGAAGCTCAGAGAGATTAACTGACTCTCCTACGGCACACAGCTATCAAATTGCAAACCTAGATTTCAATTTGGAGCTGATTCCAAAAGTCTTTGGGTGACACAAAAGGCTTGTGCTCTTTTATTAGCCTAAAGATTGGCAAATTTGAACCCACCAAACAGTATCATAAGGAGCTCTGGTAGTGTAGTGGTTACGAATCAGGCTGCGAACCACAAGGTCAGCAGTTCGAAACTACCAGCTGTTCCATGGGAGAAAGATGAGGCTTTCTGCTCCCGTAAAGACTGACAGCCTTGGAAACCCTGTACAGGGTCGCTATGGGTCGGAACCAACTCAACAGCAATTAACAACAACAACAACAACCTGAATTTAGAGATCATCTGAAGAACAGATTTGATACAACAACAGTATCATGGAAGATAGGTGTGGTAGTCTTCTTCCTTAAAGATTACAGCCAAGAAGACCCGATGGATCGCAGTTTGACTCTGAGGATCTCTATTACTCTAAAGCGACTTGACAAACACTTCTTTTTTTCCTCCCTCTAAACTCATTTTTCTTAGTCAATATGAAACTGGCCAGGTACAGGCCACAGTAACTGAAATCCTTTGAGGTATTTACAGACTCAGTCTTACCCAAGCCCCTGCCAATCATTGCCACATCTTTCCATTCTTCAATAGAAACCAAGAACCGTAATTTTTACAGAACGATACTAAAATGTTGGCAACTAATTAGCAACAATTTAAACTCCATGTAGGCAAACAATGGGCTGTGGGCTCTCACTGGCATCTGTTGAAGCTCTTGTTGGGACTGCTTTTCAGTCAACTTCTCTCGCTGCCAGATCTGCTTTCTTCCTCAACATAGTTGGTTTTGAGAGCACTTACCCAGTCAACTTCCTCCCTTGATTCTCTATCTGCATGGCAGGGAAGGAAACAAATCTGAATGTACCTAAAGGTTTCAATTGTTGCATTAGATCGAATTTATGGGACCATGACTGCCTCCTCTTTCTGTTCTTGCACCTATTGCTGTCCAACAAAGTGGAGGTTCATGAGAAAGAGTCAACCAATTGTGGATAAAGAAAGAAGCTACAGTGGTGTGTGCGTGTGGTGTGTAAATTAGCAACTCTACCATATCAGCTTTATAAATAGTCTTAGCCTAAAATATCTGTGGACCATGGTGTGCTAGCAAGCGGTTAACAACTGGCAACCTGGAGTGGGCAAGGACAAGCCATGATGTATGAAGTTGCCAGTTACCATGGTGACACGTGCCCATCACAGACTATTTCAAATGATTCAAGCAGGAGGCTGTGGTGCTTTAGCGGTAGAATTCTTGCCTTCTGTGTAGGAGACCCGGGTTCTATGCCCGGCCAATGTACCTTATGTGCAGCCATCATGTGTCTGTCAGTAGAGACTTGCATGTTGCTGTGATGCTGAACAGGTTTCAGCAGAACTTCTGGAAGCTAAGATGGACTAGGAAGAAAGACCTGGCCATCTACTTCAGAAACTCAGCCAATGGCATTGAGGGAATGGCAACTAATGTTTCAAGACAAAATGTACAAACATCTTGAATGGAAAAAGAATGAGCTCTGTAAACTTTCACCCAAATCACAATTTGAAGAAGGAAAGAGAATCAGCTAATGAAAACCCCAGTGACCACAATGTGGATGTGCAGCGTTACACTGTGTCTCCATGAGTTGGGGACTGACTTAACAGTAGTTACCAACAGCAACAAGCTCTGGTGCTCTATTTCTGGTGTGCCCTTAGTAATTCAGAGAGCCCAACTAAACGTCCTGGGTAGTAATGGATCCTGAAACCCATTTTGTTCATCTCCTCATAGCCGAAGACTCCCAGAAGCTCCAGTTTCTCTGCCTCTTAGCCTTCATTGCTTACAGATCCAAAGAGCACCTCCAAGAATCAGTAGTAGCCCAGAACACTACTTTATACTCATGAGACCACTAAGAGCTCTGCTCAGCTTCTCTGTCCCCTAATTTAAAAACAAACAAACAAACAAAAAATTTCCATGAGTGAATTCTAACTCACGATGACCCTATATGTGTCAGAGGAGAACTATGCTCCGTACTATTTGCAATGGGTGATTTTTAAGAAGCCGAGTACCAGGTCTTTCTTCTGAGGTGCCTATGGGTAGGTTCAAACCTCCAACCTTTTCAGTTAGCAGTCAAGTACCTTAGCCATTCACACCACCCCAGGACTCCATCTTGCTTCCTAGTTGCCACTTTCTTTGTGGTGCTTCAGCCTCAGCAACTGTCTGCACAGTTTAAGAACTGACCTTGACTCTAGAATGTCAGGTTCATTGTGAAGCATTGTCTTTCTCTCTGGGTTTTTAGCTCCTCAAGTCCTGGAATCTTTGGTGACTGTTGAATGTCATCCAGCCAATCTTTTGTTTCATTTTCTGTCCAGCTTTTCCAGTTATTCTTAGTGGGAAGGTTTGTCTGAAATAAACTAGCCCTTCACAGCTAAAAGGAGAAGACACAAACTCTGATTTTTAAATGTTGGCAAAGAATTCTCATTTTAAAATATGTTGTGTGACCCAACCCTTAACAGCCAAACAGAACATTTCTTTTGGCCAGTTTGGGTTTACAGGCTGCTAATATGTGACCTCTAATGTGCTGCAATGCGAGGGAGATAAGAAGGTATGTTGTGATTGAAATTCTGGATTCTTCTCTGATTTAGGATTGTAGCTTCAGCCAGTAGAGTCGAGCCTTGAGGAGTCCAGAGGAACAAGGTATACTGTGCACTTTTGAGTCAATGTGGTGTTGTGGGATGATGCACTGGACCACAAGGTTGGTTTGAGCCACAGGTTGGCAGTTCAAATTCACCAGCCCCTCCTTGGAAACCCTATACAGGGTTGCTATGAGTCTGAACCGACTCGATGGCACTTAACAACAACAGCTTTAATACAACTTTCCCTTCCCGCTCTCCCTCCATTTATTTCATATTCCTGGCTACCCCAAAGAGAAAAAGATAAAGTATGAGGTCTGTGGGAAACCCCTGACCTGGAGAAAGACAGACTTCCAGGGTTCCAGTTCTGGCCCTGGCTTTTATTCAATATGTGACTTTATATAAGTCTTTCACCCTGCTTTGGGTCTTAGCTTCTTTGCAGGCTATTAATATTCCCCTGATAGAATTAAAGTCACTATAGCAACTCTATAGAACAAGAGTAGATACATGGTAAACGTTCAATAAGAAATATTTCAAATTGGCGAAGAATATTGAAAATATCATGGACTGCCAGAAGAACAAACAAATCTGTCTTGGAAAAAGTACAGCCAGAGTACTCCTCAGAAGTAAGAATGGCCAGACTGTGTCTCTCATACTTCGGACATGTTACCATCATGATTAGTAAAGTGGAGGATCAATGAAAACAGAGGAATAACCCCAAGGAGATGGACTGACACCGTGTCAGCAATAATGGGTTCAAACATAACAGCATTGTGAGGATGGCATAGGACCCGGCAGTGTTTCCTTTTGTTGTGCATAGGGGTGCTGTGAGTCGGAACTGACTAGATGACACCAAATAAAAAACAATACACATAACATAATTTCAAAGCCAGGTCCCACCTCCCACTGAATCCTCTTCTCTTTGGCCTCACTTCTCTCCTGCCCCTGTTCAGACCTGTACAGCCTTTGATCTAGGGTGCTTTCAATCCACAGTCCTTTGGTTTTTGCAGGAGACAGCGAGGCAGCTCCTGTTTTCTCCCTAACACTGACTCGGTAAGATATATAACCCCTAAGAGTCAGTGTGCTCCATTCCCAGGGCCACCGGAGCACGTAATTCCACCCTGGGGGAGAGCCATTTATTTCTAGGAGAACTGAGACTTGCAGAGAGGTGAGGGTGAAGAATTCAGCCCCCATAAAACTTACAAAACAATAAAGAAGGGAAAATAATGATAGAATCATCCCGTGCTACTTTCAACTCATCAGTTCTCCAACTTTGAGGCAAAGCGCACATGCTGAATTGTTCATTAGTGAAAAATTCTAGCTGTCCCAAGTGCAAGCAAATAATAGTTGTCAACATGCTTCTAATTGTACCACACTGGCCATCTATTTTGTTATTGTTGTTCGTTTTGTTTCAATAAACAAAACCCTTGAAGGCTGGTGATAAAATGTTGAGAAATGTCTCCTCACTAATTTTTTTTCTGGATGCAGAGACTTCTGAAAGCAAAAACCTTCAGAACGTTGCAGAAATCCCTTCAGTCAAACCTTGACTATTGACTGCTTTTGGAAGACTCCAAAATCCAATAGTCCATATACCTCAAGTCAAAGACGAGAAGAAGCGAGGCAGACTATGTAGGCCCTTAAGAAGAAACAGAGTGAGGGAGAGAAGGGAGAAATTTTATTCAAGGTCTACAGTCTGCATCATTCAAGGACATTGGGCTATCACTGAATTCTTCATTGGGTATGTAGCCCTTGTCCGGGGACATTGTAGTTTAGTGGTAGAATCTTCACCCTTCATGTGTGAGACCCAGGTTCGATTCCCAGATAGTGATCCTGCACCACCCATCTTCCAGCAGAGGCTACCATGTTACTATAATGTAGACCAGGTTTCACAGCACTAAGAGTGATGAGGAAGAAAGGTCTGGTGATCAATTTCTGCAAATTAGTCCATGAAAACGCTATCGATCACAGCAGTCTAACCCACAGTAAGATCAAGAAGCATTTCATTTGATTTCTTACCATGAGCTGGGGCCAACTCGACAGCAGCTAACAACTGCTGTAATTCCAACGTTCTGAATTTTGACTTAAAATTGAGCTTCAAGGCAAGACTAGAAGAAAAATAATCATAGATTGTTTTGAAAGTCTCTGTTCATTTGTACTAACTCTGGAGAAAAGGTTGTTAATTTGGTGAAAGTAAACCTCCTCTTTCACCACTTGTCTGTCAGTTTGTCACACTGTGGTGGTTTTCGTGTTTCTGTGACGCCATAGTTAGATACTTTTAAAACTTATGGGATCATTACAAAAGCTTTGGTAAGTTATCGCTCCTTGTTTACACCGGTGGCAACCAAGCCAGGATTCAAACCCAGCTCTCTTCCTTTTCACCTCTCTCCTGTCCTCTCCTCACCTGGCTGAAAGAAAACGCTCCTTCAAAAAGGCACTTGGTGTGAGTGTGTATAGGTCCCAAAGCTCACACGTAGCTGTGTGTGCACATTCCCTTTGAGCTTTCATCAGGGAGAATTATATAATAATATCATATGATTTTGCAAGCAGTTCACCAGGGCTGTTTCGGAGGCCGTCAGCCAAGACACTGTGCAGACAGCGAGGCGTCAGGGCTGCCACTACAAAGTGGATGTTAATTACCTAAAACAATGTGTGTAATAGGCAAAGAAAAAAACAGGACCTGCACTCGCAGTTCTAACCACTCATCTATTACAGCGCCAACTGCACAGTTATTTAGCCCGGAGGAGTCGTAATTAGCCGGTTTGCAAATTAATAAGATCTTAAAAACAGAAAAAGGCTACAAGGGGAAAAGAATGGTGGGAAACTTTATATCTCTGATTCTCGAGGAATATATTTAGCCTACAATTACCTCATTAACCGTCCAACGTTCATTTACTATATGCCCTGAACAGACTGCCTGGTTCGGGTAGTTGGGCAGAGCATGGACACAGAGGGCGAGAAAGTGAGAGGGCGAGAGTCCTGGTAGACAGCAGATTGTCCTGTTTGCGTCTTGAACTGGAATTGCTAAACTGGTTTTAAGTTTGCAAATGCTAATTCTGTACTGCATTATGCCAGAGAAATTAAAACATACCCAGGTGAACCAAATGCTAAATCATGCTGATTTTTAAAAGGCCAGGGAATGGCATGACTCAATCTTAGTAACAATGGATAATGCCAAACTCATGACACTGTAATTAGCTCTTTAATCCTATTGACCTTTAATAACAAGATGGACATAATGAATGGGTAGTTGGTTTTGTTTGGTGGAGGATGTTTTCTCTCCCAATAATGAAAACCTTTTTCTCTTTTTCTCCCTATTTTCCCTGTTGCCAAAGGAAGTTTAAAGATGAAAGAAGACTCAACTAGCTAGAGGACTTGTATTATAGTATGCACTTAAGGGGGTCATTCCAAATGTTTGCAATTCCAACTTAAGGGCCATCTGTGTCCAGACTACAACTATGATACCTGTTAGGATAATAAATAGTACCAGTGGCCCTCGAGTCAGTACTGACTCATGGTGACCCCATGTGTGTCATAGTGGAACTGTGCGTCATAGGGTTTTCAATGGCTGATTTTTCAGAAGCAAATCACCACTTCTGGGTGGACTTGAACCTTGAAATTCTTGGTTAACATTTGAGTGTGTTTACTATTTACACCAATGAGCTCTGGTAGCCTAGTGGTTACGAATCGGGCTGTGAGCCACAAGGTCAGCAGTTCGAAACTACCAGCTGTTCCCGCGGGAGAAAGATGAGGCTTTCTGCCCCCCTGTAAAGATTTATAGCCTCGGAAACCCTGTACAGGGCCGATATGAATCGGAACCAACTCCACGGCACATAACAACAACAACAACACTCGGGGACTCCAAATAAATAGTTTTTGTTGTTGTTAAGTGCTGTTGAGTTGGTTCCGACTCATAGCGACCCTATATAGGGTTTCCAAGGAGACTCAACAATCTTGAGGTTAGCAGTCCAGCACTTTTTCCTACAGTGCCATACCAAGACTCCAGATAAATTAATAGCAATAGCCATTAATTCAGATTATTTAAATAATGCAAATTTGAGTCTCCATACAAATTTGCAAAGAGGTATTATCAGTTCCATATTATAAATGAGGAAGTTGATGGTCAGATGGGCTCCAAAGCTTGCCCTGGATCACAAACCAGAGCAGATTTGGATGTGTATCTAGAAGACCTGCCTCCTTGCCATTGCTCCATGCTCCCTGACCACGGGAGTCACTTGTGAGGATTAAGGCTGGTTCTAAACAAAAGCTAAGAAATCACACTCGAATTCTCTGCTTTTATTTGCTGTAGTTTATCCACTGAGGGTCAGTCTTAAAGACTAAATAGGTATCAACATAGAGATTGACTGTTAACTGCCCAACCTCCCCAAACTGCAGTTTTCCAAAGAATATTCACTGTCTGATTCCTGCCAACTTATGACTATAACTTCATTCATTTAGTTTACAGCTTTGAGCTTCTGTAAAATTAAAGCCTTCATGGATAGATCAAAGAAGTCCAGCCAGGATGCTCCTTAGGCAGTGAGACTTTTCCCTTGTACTTTAGACACGTTGTCAGAAAGGATCAGTCCCTGGAGGAGGATATCATGTTTGGTAAAGTGGAGGGCCAGCAAAAAAGAGGAAGATCCTCAATAAGATGGATTGACATGGTGGCAGTAACAATGGGCTCCAACGTGAAAACAATTGTGTGGATGGCATAGGACCAGGCAGTGTTTCCTTGTATTATGCATAAGGAGGTTATGGGTCAGAACTGATTCGATGGCACCTAACAACAACAACAGATGGACCAAATGTTGCATATGAGTCACTGGTACGTATGGGAGATGATGAGTGGCAATGTACGTCTTGGGAAAGAGGTAGCCCTTTAGGGGTAGAAGCAGAAAAGTGGGGATGCTTCAGATCAGCATTGCCTACATACTCATTTTACAAAGGGTCTGTCTAGTGTAGCAGGGGCAATCCACCATTGCCAAGTCAATGAGGATTATCATAAACTCCATGAGTGCAGACCCTGTGTCTATTACTCAGTTTTCTCATTCCAATCCCTAAAATGGTGACTGGCCACTGGATGCTCAAAAGATGTGCCAAATGAATGAATAGTGAATGAGTGAATGAATGCTCTCTTCTCCTCTCTCCATGGGATCATGCTAAGATCACAGAATATCAAGTAGACGTATCCCAGGCTGTTGTACCAGATTTGTGTTTTTCTACCAGGAATCCCTTCCCCACTTTTTGCCCCTTGTATAAGATGTGGCACTGTAGGATAAGGACTGGACTGTTAACCATAAGATCAGTGCTTCAAACCTACCAGTCGCTCTTCAGAAACTCTGTACAGGGTCACTATGAGTCAGAATTGACTCAATGGCATTAACAACAACAACATATTCTTATTCAGCCTTTAACTCACCCCTAGCACGGGCTCCATAGCCTTCTGTGATCCTCTAAGGAAACAAATTTGTGTAGCCATAGTTCTTTGACCATCCACACCTCTTTCAAAGACAATGTCATGTTGGTTTATATTCTTTTCTGTGAATTTTACTTCTCTCACAGGAAGTGGATACAGAAAATTGGTTTAAAAAAATTGTTGTACTTCAATTAAATTGATATGTAGCAAACCTGTTGCTGTTGTTAGGGGCCATTGAGTTGGTTCTAACTAATAGTGACCTTACAAATTGCAGAATGAAACACTGCCTGGTCCTGTGCCATCCTCACAATTTTGTTGCTATGTTTGAGCCTATTTTGCTGTCATAGTGCCAATTCATCTCATTGGAGGTCTTCCTCCTATTTGCTGACCCTCCACTTTTCCAAGCATGGTGTTCATCTCCAGGGACTGGTCTCTCCTAACAACATGTCCAAAATACAATAGATGAACACTCACCATCCTCACTTCTAAGGAGTACTGTAACTGTACTTCTTCTAAGATGGGTTTGTTTGTTCATCTGGCAGTCCATAGTACTTTCGATATTCATCAACAACATCATAACTCAAATGTGTGAATTCATCTTTGGTCTTCCTTATTAATTGTCCAATTTTCACATGCACGTAAGTCAATAGACAATACCATGGCTTGGGTCAGGAACACCTTAGTCCTCAAACTAACATTTTTGCTCTTCTACATTTTAAAGATTTTTTGAAGTAGATTTGCCTTTGGCAATACATAGTTTGATTTCTTGACTGCTTCTTCCAATAGTCTTTATGGAAAATCTAGTACCTACAAACAAAACTGTGAGCTCCTTGAAAAAATTATGAAATGATTCAATGAATCCCCCTAGGTCTTTCAGTTAGAATGTGTTCAGTGGCAAGTCTCAACAATGATGTTCCCAAACTGCCTTAAACAATAAGAGTAATTACTGTTCTTCAAAAAAGGAAGTCTTGATGAAGGACAAGCTTCAGGACTCGTTGATTTGGTGTCTTAATGATGTCACCAAGTTCTCAGGTTCTTTCAGTCCCTCTTTACTGTCATCTCAGGGATGGCATCATCCTCAGACCAGTAGTAAGAAGACTACTGAAGTTCTAAACCTCATATTCACATTTGACAATATTCACAGAACTGCTCCCTTTAGTCATTCTCTCTTAGGAATAAATACTTTTTCCTAGAAGCACCTTAGCTGACTTTCTCTCACATCTCATTGGCCAGTGTTGCATCATATGACCTATCTATCCATGGAGCTCTGGTAGCGTAGTGGTTATGAATCAGGCTGCGAACCTTAAGGTCAGTGGTTTAAAACTACCAGCCGCTCCGCGGGAGAAAGATGAGGCTTTCTACTCCCTTAAGGATTTACACCCTTGGAAACCCTGTACAGGGTCGCTATGGGTCGGAACCGACTCGACAGCACTTAACAACAACATCCATTCACTGGTAAAGGGAATGGATTCATTATTGCACCAATCAACTCCATCAGTGATGGCAGAGATGGGATCAACCCCTCCTCATTTAAATGATTGTTGTTGTCAGGTGCCATCGAGACGGTATCAACCCATAGCGACCTTATGCACAGCAGAATGAAACACTAGGGGGTCTCAGTTTTCACTGGCTAATATTTTTTGGAAGTAGAATGCCTGGTTTTTCTTCCTTGTCTGTCTTAGGTGAAAGCTACAATGAGACTTGTCTACTATGGGTGGCCCTACAGGAATTGGAGATACTGGTGGCATAACTTTTAGTATCAAAGCAACAAACAAGCCACCACAACATGACAAATGAATATAGATGAGTCCAATTCAGAAGAAGGCATGAAGTAAGGGGTATCATTGTTGATTTTAGATGGATCTTGGCTGAAAGAAAAGATAAATAAGAAGATGTGTACCTGAATTTTATTGACTATGCAAAGGCATTTTACTGTGTGAATTATAACAAATTGTGGATAACATTTTGAAAAATGGAAAATCCAGAACATCTAATTGTTCTCATGTGGATATAGATGTATGTAGATCAAGAGGTAATTGTTGAAAGAGAACAAGGAGACACTGAATGGTTTAAAATCAGGAAAGATGTGTGCCAGGATTGTATCCTTTTACCTTATTTATTTATTCTGTATGATGAGCATATAATTTGAGAAACTAGATGTGACATCCAAATTAGAAGAACACTCATTAACAATCTGCAATATGCAGATGACACAATTTTGCTTGCTAAAGGTGACGAGGACTTGAAGCACTAACTGATAAAGGTCAAAGAATACAGTCTTCAATATGGATTGTACCTCAACATAAAGAAAATAGAAAGAAATCTTCACAACTGGACTATGATAAATGGAGAACAGATTGAAATTGTCAAGGATTTCATTTTAGGTGGATCTACAATCATTGTCTGTAAAGTAGTCAAGAAATCAAACAGCATATTTCATTGGACCAATTGTTTTTTTAAAAAATCTCTTTGAAGTGTTAAAAAAGCAAAGATGTCACTTTAAGGACTAAGGTTCACCTGACTCAGGCCACAGTATTTTCAATTGCCTCATATGTATGTCAAAGCTGGGCAATCAATAAGGAAGACTGAAGGAGAGCTGATGGCTTTAAATTATGGTGTTGTTGAAGAATATTGAATATACATGGACAGACAGGAAGACAAACAAATCTGTCTTGTAAGAAATAAATCCAGAATGCTCCTTAGAAACAAGGATGGGGAAACTTTTCTTGCACAAAACTTTGACATATTATCAGGAGGAACGTGTCCAGGGAGAAGGACATCATGCTTGGTAAAGAAGAGGGTCATAGAGAAATAAGAAGGTCCTCAACAAGATGGATTGACACAGTGGCTGTGTGTAACAATGGGCTCAAACATAGCAAGGATTGTGAGAATGGTGCAGGGCTGGGCAGTGTGTTTTGTTCAGTAGCATATAGGGTTGCTATGAGTGACAACACACTTGACAGCACCCAACAAAAGCAAAGAGGAGCTCAAGGAGCTAGTGGCTTAGTGGTTACATGCTCGAATGGTAACCAAAAAGTCAGCAGTTTGAACCCACCAGCTGCTCTATGGGAGAAAGATGTGACAGTTCATGTCCATAAAATGTATCATAATGTTGTGCACAGGGACTCCATGAGTTGGAACAGACTTGACATCACGTAACAACAACAACAACAACAATCCTTATGGGAGCAGATTGTAGGTCTTTTCTTCCACAGAACTTCTGCTAGGTTCAAACCATGTAACTTTGCCAAGACAGATTTGTTTATTCTTTTGGAAGTCCATGATACTTCCAATATTCTTCTTCAATACCATAGCTCAAATACATAAATTCTTCTCCAGTCTTCCTTAGTCATTGTTCAACTTTCATGTACATATGAGGCTATTGAAAATACCTTGACTTAGAGCAGGTGTGCTTTAGTCTTCAAACTGACATCTTTGTTTTTGAACACTTTAAAGAAGTCCTTTGCAGCAAATTTGCCTAATGCAATATGTTGTTTGATTTCTTGACTGTTGCTGTGTTGATTGTGGATCAAAGCAAAATGAAATCTTTGACACATCAATCTTTTCTCCATTTATTATGATATTATTTATTGGTCTAGTTGTGAGGATTTTTATATTGATTTAATCTTGGGTCCTCATCAGTATTTCAAGTCCTCTTCACTTTCAGCATGCATGATTGTGTTTCTGCATATAGCAAACTGTTAAATCTTCATCATATCTCAATAGAGAAACTGACCAAAAAAGGGAGGGGCAGAGAAAACATGAATAGGAGATGTACCATGAAAAATATATTTACATGAATTGAGGGTATCATCAATGATATTTCAAAGAAGCAGAAACACCACAATGAAATAGATTATTAACTGCTCTTTCTTCTCTGAGAACCAAGCAA
Organism: Chrysochloris asiatica; assembly: GCF_000296735.1. Taxonomy (NCBI): domain Eukaryota; kingdom Metazoa; phylum Chordata; class Mammalia; order Afrosoricida; family Chrysochloridae; genus Chrysochloris; species Chrysochloris asiatica. Next base: position 2,338,180 of record NW_006408589.1, read on the forward strand.
ACATCAAACAAATAAATAAAGAAAGAAAGAACACACAGGAAATTAAAAAAAAAAAAAAAAAGATTGTTTAGCTCAAGTGACTTTGTAAGATAATCACTGGACTGTGAACCACAAGGTTGGTGGTTTGAGCCCATCAACTCCTCCATGGGAGAAAGATAAGGCTTTCTGCTCCCACAAAGATTTACAACTTCAGAAACCCTACACAGAGTTGTTATGAGTGGGAACTGACTGGACGGCACTTAAATATACCAACAATAGCTATGGATTAAGGTTGAGGCAGGGTTTAATGACAGATTAATGAGAAGGGTGGTGTAGACCTCTGCCAGCAATAACACAGAATACTGGACAAGGCAGCTTCAAGGGAAAGTCCCAGAACTCTGCACTACATATAAAGGAATATTTAGAAAGTTCAAAGGCTTACAGCCAGCAGGATCTGTAGCAAAGCAAGAAAACTGGTGTTTTCTGATCTTCTGGTGCCGGCCACTCTCAGAGTGGTCATTATGGGAGTGACAGAGCCGGTAAAGGATCAGAGGATTGCTCCCAGTGCAAAAGTCTGACCGATCCTCTGATATAAAGGTGTGGGCATTCTTTTTTTTCTTTCTCTCTCTGTTCATTGGCTCTCAATATTTGTGCGCCTCCACTCTGGTGATTAGATGGAGTGCCCGAGTGAGTAAAGACACCTCAATCCCAGAGGGTTCTACTACACATGCACACGGATCTGCTCAGTAAAATTTAAGAAGGTAAAAGGCCCTGATTAAACCCAAATGGCTACCCAAAATGGATACAGCCGGCCCTGATCTGTTTATCACTAGGGAAAAGGCCTGAACAGAGGTTTTGCAGTAGGAGACCAGAAACTAAATTGTGAATTATATCATAAGGACCAACAATGACATCATGAAATTTCTCAGGCAGCCTTGAAGGCAAGAAGCCTGGAGAGGGACATTAAAGTCATACTCATATTTTATTACAGATTTTTTTTTTCCTCTCTTTTTGTGATTATAGACTGTAGTATCCAATCTGGGTTGTGTGTGTGCTATTGCTGTTGTGTCTTTTCAGCTCTTTCTCTCCCTACATTATCCAAGAAGAGACAACAATTGTGGTCATATAGTCAAGCTACAATCACACCCTACATAATCTCACCATCCAGGCAAGAGCCAATACCATCAGCTATACACCAGATAGACAACCAATATCTGCTACAGTTATCTGATCTGAGTAATAAAAAAGTGAAGAGAAGTCCATCTCCTGATTACATCTACCTGGAAGCAATCATAAATAATAATAATAAAACATCAATTAAATTCACCTAATTATTGAAATCACACCTAATTATTGAAGATGCCCAAGAAACAGCTGACCATATTGGCACATGTTCAGAAACAAGATAGAGTGACTGAGATAATTGAGCTGGAGGTAGACATAGACTTCACATTGGAAAGAGGGCAGGCTTTGGAAATTTCTGAGAAGGAATTCAGGAGAATGATGCTGAGATGCATCCAAATGCTCCACAGAGGGTTTGAGAAAAATAAGGACGAAGTCAGGAAGGTGCTATAGGAACAATCAAATAAGATAGATACAGCATTGGAAACAATTCAAAACCTGAAAAAAGAGTTCCAAATGATTAATAATAAAATATCAGATGAAAGGGCAAAGGAGTAGAATTGAAGAGATGGAAGCTAGAACTAGTGAGCTGGAAGACAAATCTCTCAATATTGCTAAGATAAAAGAGCGAGCAGAAAAAATGATAAAAAAAAGTCTGATGAAAGTCTAAGATTCATGTGGGACAGCATGAAGAGGAATAACTGAAGAATTATTGGAATTCTGGAACAGGAAGGACCACAGAACCCACAGAGGAGATAGTTGAAGAGCTGCTGGAAGAAAATTTCCCTAACATCCTGAAAAATGAAAAGATATGCATTTAAGAAGCTGAACGAACCCCAGGAAGGATAGACGCCCCCCAAAAATCTCCAAGACGTATCATAATCAAGCTCTCCAAAACCAAAGACAAGAAAAGAATCCTGAAAGCAGCTAGGGAAAAGAGAAGTGTTACATACAAAGGCAAGCAAATCAGATTAACCTCTGATCTCTCAGCAGAAACCATGCAGGCAAAAAGGCAATGGGGAGACATATATAAAACCCTAAAAGGGGGAAGAAAAAAAAAAAACCCTGTCAACCAAGAATTATCTACCTAGCAAAACTGTCAACTAAATATGATAGTTAATCAAAACATTCCAGGATAAACAAAAGCTAAGGGACTTTGTCAAAGCCAACCCCGCACTTAAAAACATCCTAAAGGGAGTTCTTTGGACAGAGAACCAACAAGAACCAACAACAACCAGAGACTGACATAGTGGCAGCACCACCTGGAACTCAATCAACAAATGGAAGAGTCCAGAACAGAATGAAAATATAAGAACAAATGCAGGGGATCTGGGAGGTCAATCTATGATCAAAACAATCACAATAACATAGGTAAAACATATAAATAGAGATCCAGGTGGTAAGGAGATCAGGTAGGTTACAGGATAAAAAGACTGTTTGAAATGGAGGAAAAATTTAATAAAATATAAGGTAATCTCAAAGAAAATTAATACTTCACAACATACCAAGAAAATGAAAATCCAAGAAGAACGTGGGAACATTAAAACTATGAAGAAGAAACTGACAAGAAAGAACACAACAAGAAAATGAGCTCAGCACAGGAATACATGCAGAAAAAAGAAACAAGCAGCACTACAACAAACAAACAAACATAATGACAGCAATTAATTTATAACAATTAGGCTGGAGTTCTGGTGTGGCACTGTGGGTTAGTGTGCCAGACTGTAAAGCCATTTGAACTTCAAGGCAGCAGTTCAAGCTCACCAGCTGCTCCTTGGAAACCCTATGCAGGGTTGCTATGGATTGGAACTGACTCGATGGCACTTCACAACAAACAACATAGATAATTACATGGAATGTCAATGGATTAAATGCACCAGTTAAGAGACGGGAGGGTGGCAAAATGGATAACTAAACAAGATCCTTCAATATGCTATACAAAAGAGACACATCTTACATACATGGACATAAACAGACAAAAAGTTAAAGGATGGAAAAAATATATCAAGCTAATTGCAATAAAAATGAGCAGGAGTGACAATACTAATCTCTGATAAAATAAACTTAAAGGCAAAATCCAGCATAATAGATAAAGATGAACATTATCTCATGATTAAAGGGTCAGCTGAACAAAATGACATTACCATAATAGATATCTATGCTCCTAATGAGAGAGCTTCAAAATATATAAAGCAAACTCTAATACATTTGAAGAAAGAAATAGGTAAATCTACAATAATAGTGAGAAATTGTAATATACTACTTTAATAAAAGGATAGAACAACTGTAAAGAAATTCGACAAAGACACAGAAGAACTAAACAACACAATCAGCCAACTGGATCTCATAGATGTGTACAGAGCATTTAACCCAACAACAGCACAATGCACATTCTTTTCCAGTGCACATGGAACATTCTCCAGAACACACAATGTGTTAGGCCACAAAACAAACCTCCATAAATTTACAAACATCAAAATACTACAAAGCATCTTCTCAGACCACAATGTTATCAAATTAGAAATCAACAATAGGAAGACCAAGGAAATAAAGTCAAATATTTGGAAACTGAATAACACCCTGCTGAAAAACGACTGGGTAGTAGAAGAAATTAAACATGAATTCACAAAGTTCCTAGAAACAAATGAGAATGAAAACACAACATACCATAATCTTTGGGACATAGCAAAAGCAGTGCTCAGAAGAAAAATTATTGCAATAAATGGACACATCCAAAAAGAAGAAAGAACCAAAATCAGCACATCAACACAGTATCTCCAACAACTAGAAACAGACCAGCAAAGTAAACCTACAGTCAACAGAAGAAAACAATTAATAAAGATTCAACACAGAAATAAACAAGATAGAAAACAGAAAAACTATAGAATGAATTAACAGGACAAGCAGCTGGTTCTTTGAAAGGATTAATAAAATTGACAAACCATTAACAAGCTTTACAAAAGAAAAGAAAAGACACAAATTACATGTATAAGAAAACACATGGGTGATGTCACAATAGAAGCAATAGAAATAAATAGGATAATAAAAGAATATTCTGAAGAGTTGTACTCCAAAGATTTTGAAAATCTAGAGTAGATGGATACGTTTTTAGAAAACACAACCTCTGGTAGCATAGTGGTTACAAATCAGGCTGTGAACCTTAAGGTCAACAGTTCGAAACTACCAGTTGTTCTGTCGGAGAAAGATGAGGCTTTCTGCTCCCATAAAGGTTTACAGCCTCAGAAACCCTGTACAGGGTCGCTAAGGGTTGGAATCGACTCAACTGCACTTAACAACAACCTAAACTTACATAGAGTGAAGTAGAAAACTTGAGTAGATCTATAATGAAGAAAAAATTGACCAGGTCATCAAAAAACTCCCAACCAACAGAAGTCCAGATCCAGATGGCTTCTCTAGTAAGTTTTTACCAAACATTCAGGCAAGAGTTGTCACCAAACCAATTCTACTAAAGTTAATCCAGAATATAGAAGAGGATGGAAAACTTCCTAATATATTCTATGAAGCAAGCATAGCCCTCATACCAAAACCAGGAAAGGACATCACTGAGAACAAAAATTATAAACCAATATCCCTTATGAACATAGATGCAAAAATTCTCAACAAAATCCTAGCTAAAAGAATTCAACAACTCATCAAAAAATAGATATGGATTAAACCTGTTGCTTATAAAACAAAGACTATGTATTCTTCTCAAACTTGTTCGGGGGCAGTTTAAGAACAGCCATAAGGAAAAATCTCAAAAACACAATAAACAAACAAAAACAACAAACTTCTTTCAAACTTAGGGAATTTATAGAACACATTCTTGAACACAGTAATGGAGAGTTTAAAGAAAGCAATAATCCTAAAACTTAAAAAAAAGTAAATTTATAGGAAAGTAGAAATACTAATTTGAACAATTTAAAAGATAGAGGGAATTAAAAGCATAATGTGTACATTAAGCCAACCACAATGAAAACATACAGAATCTTTGGTGAAGTTGTCATAGTTGAACCAAGTGAAAAGACATAGCTTTATTTCTTGAGTGAATGAAAACAAATGAACCATGTCTAAAGCAAAAAAAAAAAAAAAAAAGGCAGTAGAACTAATAAATGGAAGAAGCTGTTCTTTGAAAGACCAAATAGAGACAGAGTTCTGGAAATTCTAACTAATTTTGAAAAGGGTGACACATCCCTGCCTTTAATATGATTAAAATAATTTGTTGACCGGTGCTGTAAATAATCAGATCAATGGAACATAATAAAAGACCCTAGAACAGATGTAAGTATAATAAAGACAAAGTATAAAAATTAAGTTAGCATCTGAAATCATAGGAGAAATAAACAATACTGGAATCTAGACAAATCATGGATTTAAATATATGGTCTCCTTACCTCACACCATGGTGGTGGCTGTGTGCCATGGAGTCGGTTCCGACTCATAGTGACCATGTCTGTACAAGGTTTCCAAGGCTGTAAATCTTTTTAGGAGCAGAACGCCTCATCTTTCTCCTGAGGAACAGCTGGTAGTTTCGAACTGCTAAACTTGCAGTTCACAGCCCGATTCGTAACCACTACGCTACCAGAGCTCCTTACAATAAATAAATTCTAAAAAGATCAAACCCATAAATGTACAAAGTAAAATCATAATCTGGAAAGATATATGAGTGAATAATTAATACTCATGAATTGAGAAGCACCTTCTGGGCATGACAACAAAAGTAGAAAGTTAAAGGGAAGATTGATGGAATTGGCTATTTATTTAAATATAATCATTTATTTATTCAATACCAATGAAAGTTTCCTGTGTACAAGCATTGTGAGAAGCCCTTGGGGAGAAATCATGAACAAAAGCAACAAAGATTGCTGTCCTCCAGTGGAAAAATAGATAATAAGCAATGGTAAATTAGTATGCAAGTAAATGTTACAATTTGTTGGGAATATTTTTTGTTCAGTGGCAAAATTCTCATTTTCTATGAACCTAGGTTCAATTCCTTGTCAACACAGCATTCACAGTTACCACCTGTCTGCCAGTGGAGGTTTGTGTGTTGCTAGTCCTGGTGTGAGGCTATTGATTAATGGGCTGGAATGAAAAGTCTGCTTGAACTGCAAGGTTGGCAGTTCAAGCTCACCAGTTGTACCTTGGAAACCCTGTCACTATGGTCACTATGTGCCTACCCGATGGCACTTAACAACAATGATGCTGAACAGGCTTCGATGGAGCTTCCAGACTAAGATGGACTAGAAAGGAAGGCCAGGTATCTACTGAAAATTAGCCAATGAAAAATTCTATAGACTCTCATGGTATTTGGTTCCCTGATTTGAAGATTCTGAGCAATGGTTTCATGGGACATCTACTTAATTAGGCTGTTTTCATGTGCTTCTGCTGTAGTACCTAGTTTTTGTGTAGTGCCTGAATTTTATTTAGAGTCAGGAATAGGAAGAAGTAATGGAATGTCAACCTAATTGCCTTCATGAGCAACTGCCCGCTTTTCCATGAGACCAGAAACTAGATAGTGCCTTGCTGGTATGGCATTGTAGGATAAGCACTGGACTGCTAGCCACAAGGTCAGCAGTCTAAATCCACCAGCCACTCCTCAGAAACCCTATACAGGGCCACTATGAGTGGAAATTGACTTGACAACACTTAGCACCAGCAACAGCCATTACTGAAAGTGTTTATCAAAGATTCTATAGCAGAATCCCAATTAAAATTAAGAACAGAATTTCAAAGCCTCATGAACTCCAGCCTTTCTGGAATTTTGGAGTCTGGAGAACCCCTGAAGCTATTGCCTTGAGGTCAACTTTAAACCTCAAACCGAATACATTCCTTGAAGTCTTCTTAAAACCCAGCAATAGTTAACTTTAACTAATAAAGACTGTCTGCCTTGAGCATTGTGTTTTCTTAAGATCTACCTATATAAGATCAAATTGACAATAACAACTCAAAAGTAAAGAAATTTAGGGAGCAGTGGGTTTATGTTAACTCTGAAAATGAGAACAAGAATGGTCGCACAACTTGAAAAATACAATCAATATCACTGAACTGTACATGTAGAAATTATGGAATTGCTGTACATTTTGTTGTGCGTCTTCTCAAAAACAACCAAAATTAAAATAAATTAGTTTATTTATTTATTTTAAGTTTTTATTGTGAATTAAGTGATAGTTTACATGGAGGAACATCAGTTTTACACTCATCATTTCAATGCAATAATTACAATTTCTTCTGTGCATCATCATTCAACAATATTTACTTCTATTCCCTCTGGTTTTTTGGGGGGAGGCAGTGATGGTAGAGGGTGTATACAAAAACAGTCAGGAATATATAATCATTTAAGCAACCAAAGGACACATTCTGCAAGCCTGCCTTCTGGCCATCAGAACCTGGCTGCCAGCACACAGCCTTTCTCTTTCCATGAGTTTAGAGTCCTATACAGGGTTTCTGAGGAATGGCTGGTGAGCTTCAACTACTGACCTTGCAGTTCAAACTGACTTTGCAGTGCAGCTCATTAAGTCACAGCACCACACCAAGAATTGTTCTGAAATACCCATTCCGTGCAATGTTATCTAGAATTTGTTATGATTCACTGTTGAATGTCTTTGTTTAATCTGGAAAGCACAAGTAAATGTATTTTTGGCATTCTCTGAGTTCAGCCAAGATCCTTTCGGCATCAGCAAAGACATCCATTGTCCCAGGTCCTCTCCAGAATCTGGCTTGAGTTTCTGGCAGTTCCCTGCCGATGTACTTACGGCTGCAATCATTTTATAATTATCTTCAGCAAACTTTTACTTGCATGTGGTATTAATGATTTTTTTTTTTTTCTATTTCCACATTCATTGGGTCACCTTTCTTTGGAATTGACACAAATATCAATCTCTTTCAACTGGTTGGCCAGGTAGCTGCCTTCTAACTTTCTTGACATCGATGAGTGAGCCCCTATAGTGCTGAAGCAGTTTGTTGAAAGATTTCAACTGGTATCCTGTCAACTTCTGGAGCCTTGCTTTTTTTCCCAATGTCTTCAGTCCATTTGGACTTCTTCCTTCAATACCATCAATTCTTGATAATATGGTACCTCTTGAAATGATTGAACATTGGCCAGTTCATTGTGGTATAGTATCTCTGTATATTCCTTCCATCCTCTTTTGATGCTTTCTGCATCATTCAATATTTTGCCCATAAAATCTTTCAATACTTCAAGTTAAGGCTTGAATTTTTTATTCAGGTCTTTCAGCTTGAGAAATGCTAAGTTTATATTTATAATTCTAATTTGGTTTTCTAATTCCAAGTCTTTGCATTATATTTTTTTATAATATTTGGTTTGTCCTCTCAAGTTCCCTTTGGAATTTTGTATTCCTCTCTTTTACTTCCTATTTCTTCCAGATATATTGCTTCTTTGTGCTCCAGAGCAAGTTACAGTGTCTCTCTTTTAACATCCACTTTGTGGATTTTTTTGTCTTTTTAATGACTTTTTGCTTTCTTTCTGTATGATGTTTTTGATGTCATCCCACAACTTTTCTGTTCTTCAGTCATTAGTGTCTAATACATAAAATCTATTCTTGAGATGGTCTCTAAATTCAGGCGGGATATACTCAACATCATATTTTGGCTCTCATGGACTTATTTTAATTTTATTCAGCTTCAGCCTGAATTTGCATATTAGAAATTGTTCCTGTGGTGCTTTCCTGACTTATTCTTTATTTTTCTCAACTCCATTGTATAGTGTTTTGATACATTTTATAATCATTTTTCTGAATACCTTCTCAGGCATTTCCAAAGCCTGCCCATCTTCTAGTATGGAGTGTAGGTCTACTTCCAGCTCATTTGCCTCAGTCACTTTATCTTGTTTCTGGACATGTGCTTATATGGTCACCTGTTTCTGTTTTTTGGGCATATTTGGGAGTTATCTGTGGCCTTCATACTTAGCTGGGTGTGTATTTTGGTATTTTTTAATACTTTCTGATCCAGGCTGATGTGATCAGGGGATGGGCTTCCCTTTTCACTCTTTTTCCTTAGAAATTTCAAGATGTCACGATTGGTTGTTGTGACATAACTCAGGATTTAATTTTCAGCCTATTTCCTTTTTAGTTTGCCTGTCCTGCTCCATAATCCCCATTCAGACTTTTTTCTAGTCATAAACATTTCAGAGCTGGCTGTGGCCATTTTGCATTGCCACTTGGTTCTAAGTGGAAACTGTCACTTTAAATTTCAAGGTGATCTGTGCACAAGCATAGTAGAACCCTTCGGTGGTAGAAGTGGGGATGAAGTGTCCACTTGCTCGGGTACCCCCTATAGTCACCAGAATGGAGGTGCGCAGACTGTGAGATACCAGTGAACAGATACAAAAAAGAAAGAAAGAAAGAATGTCCACACCCTTATCTCAGTGATTCTGTTAGGTGTCCATGGCTGCTTTGATCCTTTGCCCGCTTGGTCTTGCCCAAGGTGGCGGCTGCAGGAGCAGCTGAGCATCTTGAATTAGAAAGCAATGGATTTCTTGCTTCTGCCACAAATTCTCCTAGCTGTAAGCCTTCCAACCTTCTAAATATTCCTTTATATGTGGCTCAGAGTTCTGGCACCATCCCTGAGCCTGCTCAGTACGGTATTCTGTATTGTTGCTGACGGAGCTCCTCACTGCACTTCTACCTGATGCGCCATCTTGTTTGTTCTCCTTTTCTTGACTTTTTACAGCAGTGGTTTCATACAGTATCTGTCCCTTTGAACCTATATAATCTCACTCAGCATAATGTTCTCCAGTTTCTTCCATGTTATACAGTGGTTTGAAGATTCATCCTTATTCTTCAACACTTCATAGTATTGCATTGTGTGTATGTACCAAAGTTTTTTCAATTATCCCTTTGCTGATGGGCATCTAGGCTGTCTCCATCTTTTTGCTATTGTGAATGATGCTGCAATGAACAGGGCTGTCATGTCATGGCTCTAATTCTTGCAGATATAAATCAAGTAGAAAAATTGCTAGGTCATGTGGTACTTGTATTTCCAATCTTCTGAGAAAGCATCATATTATTTTCCACAGTGGTTGCACCATTTTACCTCCCACCAACAGTGTAGGAGTGTTCCATACTCTCCACACCCTTACCAGAATTTTTTTTTTTTTTTTTAACTTTTCTATTAATGCTGGGATAAGATAATATCTCATTGTTGTTTTGATTTGCATTTTTCTAATGATTTATGATAGTGAGATTTTCTTGGCTATCTGAATGTCTTCTTTGGTGAAGTATCTGTTCTTGTCCTCTGCCCTGTTTTTAACTGGATTGTTTGTCTTCCTCTTATTGAGGTTCTGAAATGTTCTATAAATTTTAGTCAGTAGTCCCTTGCCTGATATGTCCGTATCATTTTTCCCCCAGTCCATGAGTTCTTTTTTTACAGTTTTGGTGAAATATTTTGATGAACATTTGTTGATAAGTGCTGTTGAGTCAGTTCTAACTCATAGTGACCCTGTATAGGGTTTCAGAGGAACAGCTGGTGAGTTTCAAATCACTGACCTTATGGTTCAAACTGATCTTTTGTTCCAGTGCTTTACCCTACAGCACCATACAAGCTAATAAAGTTTTATTTCTTGACTTGACTTGAGTGATGGTGCACAGGGATGTTTTCTTTGTGAAATTTCACTGAGTTACATTTTATTTCCCATACTTTATAGCTGAATGTAATTTTTAAAAAAATGACTTTCATTTGACATATGCCTTCCCTTTCTATGGACAGTGGAAGCAACAATTCACTGGACATCAATACCAATGGTTGAAAGCCATCCTCCAGAGCCATGCAGGATGCGTCTGAGTCTGCATCTACCAGGCATACGAAACTCACCTGGGCCACCATCTGGCACCATAGACAGCTCCTAAGAACCATGCACCAACAACTATGAGAGTAGATACATAGCAGAGACTCTGAACTACTTGGGTTTAGGCAGATATGGGACTTTTTTATTTAAAGAACATGAGTGAAAGGGGGAACCAGATTTCCCATTAGATGAGAAGGTATGAGTTGTGTTGGTTGTTCTGGAAAGCTCTATGCCACAAACGAACATTTAATAGAATTACCAAAGACATCTAATAATAGGGTTTAAAGGTTTCATCTTTGTAGGCAAATAGGAGAGGTCTTTTCAAGGAGAGGAGAAAAGCAGCAGAAGCCCATAACGTCAAATTTTTAATTTGTCAGGATTGCCCTTCAAAGTGATGTTAAAGTCATTATCCCCATTTTACAGATGATAAACTTGAGACTCAGAGAGATGAAGTCACTTGTTCTGAGCACTCACACAGGGTAGTTGTGATGTTTATCCCGAGCCAGGGGAGGATGGGGTGGACTTTAGGCTTCAGTCTCCTCTGTCAGCACCAGGAACCTGGATACAGTGAGATCTGGGCTTTCACCAGGAGAGCTGATGACATCAGAGCCATCATTTTATAAGAAACGGGACTAGGACCTAGAAAATGAGTTCTATTGCTAAGTAAAAAAAAAGGTGCCAATAAAAAGAAGAATGTTTGTCTGGCTGACTCCTTCTCGTGCAACAGGTCCCATTAAATGTCTCCTCCACCTCCCTCAGCCTCCAGAGGATTTCTGCCAGTCACCAACCCCTACCATCGCCCTTCTTCATTCTCTCAAAAAATAAATGAATGACAACAACAACAACAACAAAACAATTATCATTGAGAGAACTCTAGCTCATGATGACCCTATGTGTGTCAGAGTAGAATTGACTGACTTTTTTTCAGAAATTGATCTCCAGACATTTCTTATGACGAGTTCCTAGTGCACTCAAACTTCTGATCATTCCATTGACAGCTGAGAGTATCTCTGAACACCCTGTTTTTCTTCAACAATACCCATCTTTAGTAGTCAAATGCAAACTTATTGTGTCACATAGGGACCTTTGCAATGGATGTTTTGCTTGTCTGTTATGGACTAATAGAGACCTTCTAGGACAATATAGAACTTCCCCATGGGGTCACTATCTTAGTTCTCTAGTTGTGCTATAATATAAATACCACAAGTGGAGGACTTTAGCACAGCGAAGTTTATTTTCTCACAATTTAAGAGGATAGAAGTCCAAGTTCAGAAAAACTGTCCTGGTTTTGTTAAATGCCATACAGCTGGTACCAACTCATAGCTACCCTAGATAGGATTTCCAACGAGTGGCTAGTGAGTTTGAACCACTGACCTTGCAGTTCAAACAGACCTTGAGGCTTAGTGCTTATCCTATGGTTCCACATTAAGAGATAGCCTATGAACAAGAGCCAATGATACTGAAGGAAGAATTCCAAGGTGTGTCAAAGGAACTAGCAAAAAACAAGGCACCAGGAATTAATTAAATCAAAATTGAAATCTTTCAAGAAAGTGAGACGGCACAGGAGGTACTCACTCATCTATGCCAAGAAATTGGGAAGACAACTATCTGGCCAACTGATTGAAAGAGATCTGTATTTGTGCCCATTCCAAAGAGAGGTCACCCAATGGAATGCGGAAATCATCAGACAATATCTTTGATATCCCATGCGGATAAAGTTTTACTAAAGGTAATACAGAAATGGCTGCAAGCATACATTGACAGAGAAATGGCCGTGAAATGAGGGATATCATTGCTGATGTCCAATGGATCTTGGCTAAAAGCAGAGAATATCAGAAAGATGTTTACCTGTGCTTTATTGATTACACATAGGCTTTTGGTTGTGTGGATCATGACAAGCTATGGACAACATTTGAAGTATGAGTATTCCTTAACATTTAATTGTGCTCATGAGGAATCTGTACATGGACCAATAGGCAATTGTTTGAACAGAACATGGGAACGCTGAATGGTTTAAAATTAAGAAAGGTGTGTGAGAGGGTTGTATTCTTTCACCATACTCATTCAACCTGTATGCTGAGCAAATAATCCAAGACGCTGTGTTATATGAAAAAAAATAAATGTGGCATCAGAATTGGAGGAAGACTCATTAACAACCTGCGATATGCAGATGATACAACCTTGCTTGCTGAAAGTGAAGAAGACTTAAAATATTTGTTGATGAAGATCAATGAGCACAGCCTTCGGTATGGATTACATCTCAATGTAAAGAAAACAAAAATCCTCACCACTGGACCAAATAAACAACATTCTTATCAATGTAGAAAAGATTGAAGTTGTCAAGGACTTCATTCTTCTTGGGTCAACTATCAACACTCATGGAAGCCGCAGTCAAAAAATCAAACGTTGTATTGCATTAGGCAAATTTGCTGCACAAGACCTTTTAAAGTGTTGAAGAGCAAAGATGTCAGTTTGAGGACTAAGGTTCGTCTGACCCAAGCCATGGTATTTTCAATAACCTCATATGCATATGAATTGATGCTTTTGAGTCATGGTGTTGGAGGAGAATATTGAAAGTGCCATGGGCTTCCAAAAGAACCAACAGATTTGTGTTGGAAGAAGTGCAGCCAGAATGCTCCTTGGAGGCCAGGATGGCCAAACTTCATCTCTCATACTTCAAACATATTGTCAGGAGGGACCAATCACTGGAGAAGAATGTTTTGTAAGGTGGAGGTTCAGAGAAAAAGAGGAAGACAAGCCCCCAGTGAAATGGATTGGCAAAGTGGCAGCATCAATGGGCTCAAGTGTGGCAACAATAGTGAGATTGGCCCAGGACTGGGCAGTGTTTCTTTCTTTTGTGTATAAAGTCTCTATGAGTCAGTACCAGCTTGTTGGCACCTAACAACAATTATAACAACACTCCAAAACTGCTCTAGGAGATGGCTTTCTCTCATTGTCAGCTCTCAAGAAAGGTCCTTGTCCCCTTTCAGTATCTGTAGACCCAGCATTCCTTGGAGACTTCTGTGTGCCTTGGCATCAATCTTTCCCCAGACGTAGGAGCTTCACAGTGCAGGGACCCCACACCCAAAGGACACACTCCACTCCTGGTTCTTTTTTCTTGGTAGTAGTGTGTCCCTCCTCTCTGCTCATTTCTCTTTATCACTTTTAAGATAAAAGGTGTTTCAGGCCACACCCATGGTAAACTCCCTTATATTGGATTGTTGTTGTTGTTAAGTACTTCCAGTCGGTTTTGACCCATAGCGACCCTGAACAGGGTTTCCGAGGCTGTAAATCTTTACAGGAGCAGAACGCTTCATCTTTCTCCCACGGAACAGCTGGTAGTTTCGAACTGCTGACCTTGCCCGATTCATAACCACTACGCTGCTAAAGCTTCCCTTATATTGGATTAGGGCTATGGAAAGAGAAAGAGTGCTGGTGGCCAGGAGACAGGCTTACAAAATGTGCCCTTTGGTTGTATAAATTATTATATATTCCTGAGTGTTTGTGTGTACATCCACCCCTCCCCCTAAAAAACCAGAAAGAATGGAAGCAAATACTGTTGAATGGTGATGCACGGAGGAGATTGTAATCATTGCAATAAAATGGTGGTGTAAAACCAATGTTCTGTCAACTAAACTATCACTCAATTCACAATAAAATCTTTTTTTAAAACAAAAAAGAGTATTGCCGTTGCTGTTATTGTTAAGTGCCCTTGAGTTGCTTCTGATTGATAGCAATCCTACATAGGGTTTCCAAAGAGCTGCTGGTGGGTTTGACCTGCCAACCTTAAGGTTAGCAGTCCAATACTTACTCTACCACGCCAGCCCACCCGTAATCTTCCTTTTGGTTTATCTCATCAGATCATATCCTGGGGGATCATGACAAACCTGTCAAACCATTGAAAATTATGGCCCAGCCAAATTGACACATATTGGGGGGTGAGGGAGAGGGGGGCAGGGAGCACAATGAAAACCATTGCAATTTTGTAGGTTGAAATCCTTACAGGAGCAGATTGACAAGTCTTTTCTCCTTCACAGACACTGGTGGGTTCTAACTGTTGATGATTTGTGCAACAAATAGTCAAGTGCAAATTCCGCTTCTGGGTATTGTCATTCATACTGAGTGATTTTTGTTCCCTGCACCCAGGGTTGGGATATTTACTTGTGTTTACTTACAATTAGTCTGTGCTTACCTTGTTTACTGAGTACTCTGTCCTTGTTAAGGATTTCAAATTTGAAAAGAGATTTTGATTCTTTAGGGAGATGCTCTGGGGTTGGGAGAGAGATGCCACCTAGAAGCTGAATCTTTGATGTGGTGACAAACTGTGAAATTGTTCACTACAGATTAGTAAATAAGCAAAGTAGGCAGAAGAAAGCTCATGCTTACCTCACTTATTGGGTAATCCAATACCACCTACACTCTCTAGTGTTCTCTTTTGAATTACCATCCCCACCCACCACTCAACCTGTTTTTGTTTCACACAAGTCCTTACATAATTCTATACAATCCTTACATAATTAAACTTCTAACTTGAATTATGTAAGGACTGGGTAGAAGAGGACTTTGGGGGGAAAATTAATAATGTTTAACTGTATGGGCCTCTCAACAGAGCAAAAAACCGCCACCAATTTGCACAGTGCCTGAGCTTAGAGCATCCTGGTGCCTGCAAAGTAGGCGTCTGCTGATGAAGCACAGGTGCTGTGATGCCAAACAGCCAGGGCTCATTTTTGACTGATTCTGACATCCAGTGATGGTTTCCTGTCTGAGCTCATGGCTGGGATGTTTCAGGCCATTGTTTCCCTGGAACTCAGCACTTCTGATGCTGGGAGGTTGTGACAGGACTGGGAGAGAATAACTTTGCCTTCGCTGTCTTCATGACATAAGCAATAAACCATGGGCTTTGCAAAGGGGCCTCCTGGGAACTCCTTTACCTCTTGACAATGCTTGGACCTCCTTTCTCTGTCTTTAGAAGCAATACATCTTGTCCTGGGCCAGGAAGACTGCAGGAGTGATACGTATCTTACACTTGGAGTTCATGGCTAATGTTGGCTCCCAGGAGGAATGGAATTCTCTGAGCCCAGTTTAGTACTGCACAAGGCAATGATGATGCTCATCAAATGTGGTAAACATTAGTTAGCTTTCACTCTGGAAGTCATGATGAAGCCAATTCCAAACTTTTTGTGACAGAGCTGGCCATCCTTATAATGCAAGAGAACATCAGGAAGTGAGCTAAAGCCCAGGGAAGGGCAGTTCCTATGGGAGTCTCTCCTGCATTCTTCTACAGGAACTCCTTGCCTGTATCTTTTAATGTCATGTCATGTCATGGCTACATTTTCCTGAGCTCTGGCCATGGAACAAGCTTTGTCCTGAGAAACAGGATGGCTCTGATGTTGGTACAATGTGAGTTCTGAGTTTTGGTTGCATGCAGGCATCTCCCTTCATTATCCTTGGCTGCATCGATGATTATATTAGTGGCCAGACACACCAACTCTCTTTCTCACCACAACCTACTAAGTTTCTTGGGCATAGAGCATTCTCATCTTACAGATGAGCAAACAGAGGCTCAGGGATGGTCATAATGACTTGTATTCATTTCTTAATGCTCTATGACAAATGACCACCGATTTGATGGTTTACAATAGCACCAATTTATTCTTTCAAAGTTCTGGAAACTAGGAGTTGGAAATGGAA
Organism: Chrysochloris asiatica; assembly: GCF_000296735.1. Classification (NCBI taxonomy): domain Eukaryota; kingdom Metazoa; phylum Chordata; class Mammalia; order Afrosoricida; family Chrysochloridae; genus Chrysochloris; species Chrysochloris asiatica. The sequence goes on from NW_006408589.1 coordinate 2,354,774, forward strand.
TGAGCCTAGCTACAATCAAGGTATCAGCAGGCTGGAGGCTCTAGGAGACAGTATGCTTCCTCATCTTGTCTGCTGTCCTCATTCCTTGGCTTGTGGCCCTACATCACATGCTTACCTCCGGCCCTCCCACCCCTCTGCTTCCTGTCCTCTAGTATATGCTCCCTCTGTGGTTGTCATTAAGTGCTGCCAAATCAGTCTCAACACATAACCCCATGTGACAAAGCAGAACTTCCCCCATTGGATTTCCTAGGCTAAAATCTTTACAGGAGTAGATTGCCGAATCTTTTCTCCTAGTCGCTAAATGACCAACCTTTTAGTTAGCAATAGCAGTTAACTTAGCGATTACATCATCAGGGTCCCTTAGTCTCCCTGTATCTCCCTCTTGTTAACAAAGTTGTGATGGCATTTAGGGCCCACCCAGATAATTCAGGATAAGTTTCCTCATCTCAAAGTCCATAACATAGTTTATCTGCAAAGTACCAGTTACATGTAAGGCAATGTTCACAGATTCCAGAGATTAGGACATGGATATCTTTGGGGCCATTATTCAGACAACCACATTTGCCAAAGCCACACAGTCCATGAGTGACAGGACTGGGATTCACATCTAGATTTGTCTGATTTTTTCTTTAAATAATAATAACAATGATAATCATTTAAAAAAAACAACAAAACACAATGCTTATCTTTAAAAACCTTAAAGCATCATATGTAAAAAGCCTCCTTTGTCACCTGTGCCTTTAATACATCCCCAGATGGGTCATCAGTCTGGCAGGTTGCCGACCAGTCCTTTTCCCATTCGTTTGGCATTTGTACATGTGTGTGCATTTCATGGTACCCTGCTATTCTGTTCTTCCTACAGTTATTTATTTTCATCTGACAGTGTATCTTTGGATTTTTTCCATATGGATCTATGGATCTTGTGGATGTCTGTCTCCCCTTTTTAACAGCTGCATACTATTTTATTTTACCATTGAGCATTTCCCCTTTCCTAGTTTTCAACTGTATAGTCATTCTGACTTATGTCTCCTGGACAAGATGCAGGGATGCTTCTCTTAGGTGAATACAGAGAAGTGGAATTGCTAGATGATGGATTTTAAATTTCATTACATGTTGCAAAATTGCCCTTCAAATTGTTTTTGTTGTTCACTGTCATTGATTCAGCTCTGATTCATGGCAACCCTACGTGTAATAGAACAAAATGTTGTCTGGTCCTGTGTCAAGTTCACAGTCATTGGCATACCTCCCTCTTGTCCATTGTTGTGGCCACTGTGTATCTTGAGTGACTTCCAACCTAAGGAGTTCATCGTTCAGCACTATGCCTGGTGATGTTTTAATGTGATTCCTAGGGTTGGTTCAATAGCAACAACAATGGGCTCACATGTAGCAACAATTGGAAGAAAGGCACAGGACAGGGAAGTGTTTCATTCTGTCATACATAGGTCACTCTAGGTCAGAACCAACTTGACAGTACCTAACAACAGGGCTTTCATTGGTTCATTTTTGGAAGTAGATCATCAGGTCTTTCTGCCCATCTATCTTAGTCTGAAAGCTCTGTTGAAACCTGTCCACAATGATGACTGGACAGGATATACTAGGACATAGCTTCCAGTAGCACAGCAACTCACAAGCTACCACAGTATGACAAATGAACTAGTAGGTGTTGGCTCTCCAAGTTGAACCCAGTCTGTTCCCACTACTTTGGGTGTGTTATCTTTTTAGGACTGCCATATCAAAAATAGCACAAATATTGTGTGTTGGGTGGGGGGAGAGGGGAGCTAAAGAGCATAAATTTATGTTGCCACAGTCTTGGAGGCTTGTCATTGTTAGGTACTGTTGAGTCAGTACTGACTCATACTGACCTTATGCACAACAGGACGAAACACTGCCTGGTCCTGCTCCATCCAACCTCACAATCTTTGTTATGTTTGAGTTCATTTCTGCTGCCACTGTGGCAATCCATCTCACTGGGGGTCTTCCTCTTTTTTGCTGACATTCCACTTTACTAAACATGATGTCATTCTCCAGGGATTGATCCCTCCTGATAATACATCTGAAGTATGAGAGACAAAGTCAGGCCATCTTGGCTTCTAAGGAACATTCTGGCTGTACTTTGTCCAAAACAGATTTGTTTGTTCTTTTGGTAGTCCGTGGTACTTTTAATGTTCTCCAACATCATAGCTCAAATCCATCAAATCTTCTACAGTCTTCTTTATACATTGTCCAACTTTCACATGTATATGAGGTTGTTGAATATACCATGGCTTGGGTCAGGTGCACTTTAGTCCTCAATCTGGTATTTTTATTCTTGAACACTCTAAATAGGTCTTGTGCAGCTGATTTACCTAGTGTAGTACTTCGTTTAATTTCTTGACTGCTGCTTCCATGAGTGCTGATGATTGATCTGAGCAAAATAAATTTTTTGACAACTTCAATCTTTTCTCCATTTATATGGATGTTGTTTATTAGTCCAGTGGTGAGAATTTTTGTTTTCTTTACTTTGAGGTGCAACCCATACCAAAGGCAGTGGTCTCTGATAATCATCGCTAAGTATTTTAAGTGCTCTTTGCTCTCATCAAACAAGGTTGTATCATCTGCATATTGTAGGTTAATGAGTCTTCCTCCAATCCACATTTTTCTTTATATAATCCAGCTTCTCAAATTATGTTCTCAGTATGCAGATTGAAAAAGTATGGTGAAAGAATACAACTCTAGCATGCACCCTTCCTAATTTGAAACCATTCATTTTTCCCTAGTTCTGTTCAAACAACTACCTCTTAGTCTATATACAGATTCCTCAATCAAGTGTTCTGGACATTGTCTGCAATGTTTTCTATTTTGTTGTTGTCAGGTGCCATCGAGTTAGAACGGACTCATAGCGACCCCATGCACAGCAGAACGAAACAATGTCCGATCCTGGGCCAACCTCACTACCACTGCCGCACTTGAATCCATCAATGATGCCACCTGGCCAATCCATCTCGTTAGGGGTCTTCCTCTTTTTCTCTGACACTCCACCTTACCCAGCATGACATCCTTCTCTAGCGACTGTTTCCTCCTGACAATATGTCCAAAGTATGAGAGACGAAGCTTAGCCATCTTGGCCTCCAAGGAGCACTCTGGCTGCACTTCTTCCAAAACAGATCTATTGGTTCTTTTGGCAGTCCATGGCACTTTCAGTATAGCTTGTCATTACCCACACAATGAAAAGCCTTTCAGTAACCAATAATGCACAGGTAAACATTTTTTTCTGGTATTCTCTGCTTTGAGTCAAGACCCATCTGATGTCAGCAATGATACCCCTCATTACATATCCTCTTCTTAATCCAGCTTGTATCTCTTAGCAACTCCCTGTCAATATATAGCTGTAGTCACTTCTGAATTATCGTTAAGAAAATTTTACTTGCACATGATATTAATGATACAGTCTGATGATTTTCACATTCTGTTGGGTCACCTCTCTTTGGAATGGGCACTAATATGGATCTCTTTCAATCAGTTGAAAAGGTAACTGTCTTAGAAATTTCTTGGCATAGATGAATGACTGCTTTCGGTGCCAAATCATTTTGTTGAAATATTTCAATTTGTAGTCCATCAATCCCCGGAGGCTTTTTCTTTACCAATGCCTTCAGTGCACCTTGGACTTTGCCCTTCAAGATTATTGGCTCTTGATCATATGCTACCTCTTGAAGTGGTTGAACATTAACCATTTCTTTTTGATGCAGTGATCCTGTGTATTCCTTCTGTCTTCTTTTGATGCTTTCTACATAACTCAATATTTTTCCTATTGTTGTTATTGTTGTGAAGTGCCATCATGTCGGTTCTGACTCATAGTGACCTATGTAGGGTTTCCAAGGATTGGTTGCTTTTTCAGGTGCCATCAAGTCTGAACCAACTCATAGTGACCCTATGCACAGCAGAACGAAACAATGTCTGATCCTGGGCCAACCTCACTACCGCTGCCACACTTGACACCATCAATGATGCCACCTGGCCAATCCATCTCTTTAGGGGTCTTCCTCTTTTTCTCTGACCCTCCACCTTACCCAGCATGACATCCTTCTCCAGCGACTGTTTCCTCCTGACAATATGTCCAAAGTATGAGAGGCGAAGCTTAGCCGTCCTGGCCTCCAAGGAGCACTCTGGCTGCACTTCTTCCAAAACAAATCTATTGGTTCTTTTGGCAGTCCATGGCACTTTCAGTATTCTCCTCCAACACCACAATTCAAAGGCATCAATTCTTCTATGATCTTCCTTATTCACCGTCCAGCTTTCGCATCCATATGAGGTTATTGAAAACACCATGGCCTGGGTCAGGCACACCTTAGTCCTCAAGCTGACATCTTTGTTCTTCAACACTTTAAAATGTTCCTGTGCAGCATATTTGCCTATTGCAATGCGTTGTCTTTTGAATCACTGACCTTGTGGTTCAAACTGACCTTGCATCCAGTGCATTATGCCACAGCATCACATCAGGACTCCTTTTGACTCCCAGGAGAGGATGGTGAGTTTGAATTGCTTACCTTGTGATTCAAATTTACCATGTGGTCCCGAGCTTAACCTACAACACCACATCAGAATCCTTCAATATAGTAAGTCAAGACTTGACATTTTTCTTCAGTTCCCTCAGCTTAAGGAACGCTGAGTGTGTTTTTCCCTCTTGGTTTTCGAACTCCAGATCTTTGTACATTTCATTATAATAATTGACTTTGTCTTCAAAGTTGCCCTTTGAAATTTTTGTTTCAACTATTTTACCTCCTCCTTTCCTCCATTTACTTTAGCATTTCTATTCTGGAGAGCAAGCAATTCTCAGAGTCTCTTCTGATATCCATTTTCATCTTTTCCTTCTTTCTTGTGTTCTTAATGACCTTTTGCTTTTTTCCTGTACGATGTTCTGAATGTCATCTCACAACTCTTCTGGTCTTTACTCATTAGTGTCTAATTCATCAAATCTGTTCTTGAGATGATTTCTAAATTCAGGTTGATTATGCTTAAGGTCATATTTTGGCTCTCCTGGGCTTATTTAAATTTTCTTCAGCTTCAGTCTGAACTTGCATATGAGCAATTGGCTGTCTGATCCACAGTCTGGCTCTGGCCGCCTTGTTTTGGCTAATGGCAAGGAGCTTTTCCATTGTCTCTTTCCACAGATGTTGTCAATTTGATTTCTGTGTATTCCATCTGGTGAGTTCCATGTGAATAGTCATCTTTGATGCTGTTTAAAAAAGGTATTGCAATGAATGAGACATTGGTCTTGCTAAATTCTACCATGAGATCTCCAGTATTGTTTCTATCACCAAGGCCATAATTTCTAATGACTGATTCTTCCTATTTGTTTCCAATCTTTCCATTCCAATTTCTAGAAATTATTAATACATCTTGATTACATGTTTGATCAATTTCATACTGAAGAAACTGGTAGAATTCTTCAATTTTATCATCACTGGCTTTAGTGGTTGGGGTACAAATTGCAATAATCATTGTATTAACTGATCTTCCTTGTAGGCATATAGGTATTATTAGCACAGACAGCATTACACTTCAAGACAGATCTTGAAATGTTCTTTTTGATGATGAAAGTGACATCATTTCTCTTCCTTTCATCACTCCTGGTATAGTAAACCATGTGATTGTCAGAATCAAAATCGCCAATATCAGTCCATTTTATCTTGCTGGTTCCTAGGATAAGGACCTCTGGTAGTGTAGTGATTATGAGTCAGGCTGCTAACCTCAACATTAGCAGTTCGAAATTGCCAGCCATTTCACAGAAAAAAGATGAGGCTTTCTGCTCCCTTAAAGATTTAAAGCCTCAGAAACCCTACGCAGGGTCACTATGAGTTGGAACCAACTCCATGGCACACCACCACCACCACTGCTGCCAAAGCCTAGGATATTGATGTTTATGTGTTGCACTTAATTTTTGGAAAACTTTCAATTTTCCTAGATTCATAATTTGTGCAATCCATGTTTTGATTATTAATGAAATTTACAGCTGTGTCTCCTCATTTGGAGTTGTGCCCATCAGTAAATGAAGTTTCTGAAAACTTTGCTTAATTCGTATCAGCACAACCAACTCTAATTTGAAGAGGCAGCTCTTCCCCAGTTGTATTTTAAGTGCCTTCCAACATGAGGGGCTCATCTTCTGGCACAATATCTGACAGTATTCTGGCATTCTTCATCATGCTTCAATATTTAATATTCTAGTGCTAACAGTCCTCCACTGCTATTCATAAGGTTCTCATTGACTAAACACACAGAAGTAGTCCATCTCTCTATTTTTTTTGTCTGTCTTTGTTTGGAAGTTCAGCTGAAACCTGTTCACCATGGGTAACTCTGTTGGCATTTAAAATACCAGTGATGCAGCCACCACAATATGACAAAGAAAATTTCCCTGATATCAATCCCTGAATGATGAGAAGATAAACATTCAATAAGCCAAATAAACTACAGGAAGGATAGACCCCAAAAGAAAATCATCAATATCATAATCATAAACATCAATCTCATAATCAAGCTCTCCAAAATCGAAGACAAGGAGAGAATCCTAAAAGCAGCCAGGGGAAAGAGAAATGTTTCTTAAAAAAGCAAGTATCAGTTTAAGCTCTGACTTCTCAGCAGAAACAATGCAGGCAAGAGGGCAATGGGGAGACATATATAAAACCGTAAAAAAAAAAACAAAAAAACTGCCAGCCAAGAATTGTCTATCCAGCAAAACTGTCAATCAAATATGATAATGTAATCAAAACATTCCAGGATAAACAGAAGCTAAGACATTTTGTCAACGTCAATCCAGTGCTTCAAAACATTCAAAAGGGAGTTATTTGGACTAAAAATCAACAAGAACAGACAACAACCAGAGATTAACAGATATGGCAACACCACAGAGCTCAGATGACAGATAGCAGAGTCCAGAGCAGAATAAAATGACAACAACGAATTCAAAAATGCTGAGAGGTCAACCAAAGATCAAAATAAAAACAATGTCAAAGAAGGGAGAATTATAGGAACAGAGATCCAGGTTGTTTCTTTCAAAGGATTAATAAAATTGACAAAGTATTGGCAAACCTAACAAAAGAAAAGTGGTAGAAGACACAAATAACACACATTAGAAACCACATGGGTGATGTCACAATGGAACCAAAAGAAATCAAAAGGATAATAACAGAATACTATAAGAATCGTACTCCAACAAATTTGATAACTTAGAAGAGATGGATACATTTTAGAAAAACACAACCTACCTAAACTTATATAGAGTGAAGTAGAAATTTTGAACAGACCCATAACAAAAGAAGAAATTGATCAGGTCATCAAAAAACTCCCAACCAAAAGAAGCCCAGGCCCATTTGTATTCATTGGTGAGTTCTACAAAACATTCAGGGAAGAGCTGTCACCAATTCTACTCAAATTATTCCAGAATATAGAGGAGGATGGAAACCTTCCTAATACGTTTTTATGAAGCAAGCATAACCCTAATACCAACACCAGGAAAGGATATCACTAAGAATGAAAATTATAGACCAACATCCCTCACGGACATAGATGCAAAAATTCTCAACAAAATCCTAGCCAACAGAATCCAGCAGCACATCAAAAAACTAATACATCATGACCAAGTGGGATCCCGAGCAGGGATGCAAGGATGGTTCAAATTTAGAAACACAATCAATGTAATCCACCATATAAATAAGAAAAAAAAAAAAAAAAAAAAAACCACATGATCATACTGATTGATGCACAAAAGGCATTTGACAAAATCCAACATCCATTCCTGATGAAAACACTCAACAAAGTAGGAATTGAAGGGAAATTCCTGAATATAATTAAGAGCATATATATAAAACCAATAACCTACATTACCCTCAATGGAGAGAAACTGAAAGCATTCCTTCTGCAAACAGGAACCAGACAAGGATGCCATTTGTCACCCCTCCTATTCAATATTGTTCTGGAAGTCTTAGCAAGTGCTATATAGCAAGACAGGGAAATTAAAGGCATCCTAATTGGCAAAGAGGAAATAAAACTCTCTCTATTTGCAGACAATATGATCCTATACGTAGAAAACCCCAAACACTCAGTAAAAAGCTACTAGAGCTCATTGGAAGATTCAGCAAAGTGGCAGGGTAAGTTCAACATACAAAAATCCTTCGGATTCCTCTACAGAAACAATGACAGCACTAAAAAGGACATTAGGAAAGCAATACCATCTATAATAGCCACCCAAAGGATGAAATATCTAGGAATAAATATAACCAGAGAAACAAAGGACCTATTCAAAGAAAACTACAAAACACTACTACAAGAAATGAAAAAAGACTTACAAAAGTGGAAGAATATACCATGCTCCAAGATAGGAGGCTTAACATTGTGAAAATGTCAATGCTACCCAAAGAAATTTACACGTAGAATGCAATCACAATCCAGATTCCAATAGCATTCTTCAATGAGATTTAAAAAAAAATTACAAATTTTATATGGAAAGGAAAGAGACCCAGCATAGTAAGCAAAGCACTGCTTAAGAATAAGAACAAAATTGGAGGCCACTCACTCCCTGATTTCAAATTTTACTACACGGCTACAGTGGTCAAAACAGCCTGTTACTGGTACAATGAAAGATACACTGATCAATGGATCAGAATAGAGAATCCAGAAATTAACCCATCACATACAGCCAACTGTGGGGAGATAGTCTCTTCAACAGATTGTGCTGGCAGAACTAGAAAGCTATATGCAAAAGATTAAAACAACACTTTTACCTTACACCCTATACAAAAACCAACTCAGCATGGATTAAAGACCTAAATGTGAATCCCAGAATTATAAAGGCCGTCAATGAAAAAAATAGGGACAAATGTGAGGGCTCTAATACAGGGCATACACAGACTACCAAACATTTAAAAAATTACACAAACAAAAGTAGACAAAATAGATGATTGGGACATAATAAAATTAAAAACTTATGTGCATCAAAAGACTTCAAAGAGTAAAAAAGGAGCCCAAAGAATGGGAAAAATATCTTTTGCAATGACACGTTGGACAAGGGACTCATTTCTAAAATATATAAGAAACTACAACACCTCTAAAAGAAAAAAACAAATAACCCAATTAAAAAATGGGCACAGGACATGAACTAACACTTCTCCAAGGAGGAGATCTGGGCAACCAACAAACATATGAAGAAATGTTCACGATCACAAGCCATTTGTTGTTAAGTGCTATTGAGTCAATAAGCATTGGTGGTGGTGGCTGTGTGCCATGGAGTCGGTTCCGACTCATAGTGACCCTGTATAGGGTTTTTGAGGCTGTAAATCTTTACAGGAGCAAAATGCCTCATCTTTCTCCTGCGGAGCAGCTAGTAGTTTCGAACTGCTGACCTTGCGGTTCACAGCCTGATTTATAACCACTACACTACCAGAAAGATGCAAATCAAAACAACAATGAGATATCATCTCGCACCATCAACAACAGCAAAGATCAGAAAGGTAAAGGACAGTAAATGCTGGCTAGGATGCGGAGAGACTGGGACCCTCCTACATTGCTAGTGGGATTGCAAAATGGTCCAACCACTCTGGAAACAATATGGCACTTCTTCAGAAGGTTGGAAAGAGAAATACCTTATGATCCAGCAATTCCTCCACTTGGTATTTACCCACAAGAAATATGAGCCATAACACGAGTTGATATCGGCATACCAAGGTTCATAGCTGCGCTATTTACAATAGCAAGAAATGGAGATGGCCTAAGTGCCCATCAATGTAAAATTGGATAAACAAACTGTGGTACATACACACAATGGAATATTATTCTACCTTGAAGAATAACAAGGAAGCTGCAAGCCACCACATAACATGGATGGACCTTGAGGACATTATGCTGAGTGAAATT
>NW_006408589.1:2368610-2395672 GCF_000296735.1 Chrysochloris asiatica
TGGGGTGCCCACTAGCTCAGGCACCTCTATAGTCACCAGAATGGAGGTGTGCAGACAGCAACGGACGAATGAAGATACCAAAAGAAAAGAATGTCCACACCTTTATCTCAGCGGTTCTGCCAGGCGTCTGTGGCTGCTCCTATCTTTCCCCCACGTGGTCTCACCCAAGATGGCGGCTCCTGGCGCAGCCGAGCAGCCTGAACTAGAAAGCAATAGATTTCTTGCTTCTGCCACAGATTCCCCCAGCTGTGAGCCTTCCAACCTTTTAAGTATTCCTTTATATGTGGTTCAGAGTTCTGGGACCAGCCCCTGAACCTGCTTGGTCAGGTATTCTGTGTTGTTGTTGGCGGAGCTCTCTGGTATACGTCCACCCGATCCGCCATCTTGTTTGTTGTCCCTCCAGGATACTTTTTGAAAGAAAGACTGACAGGAAAAATAAAAAACAATTACGGCAGTCCAATTTACTACTACAAGAACAAGCAAGCTGTTCGCTCGGGAGCCATCAAGGTTGGGTCCTCTCAGGGCAAACCCGCTTCCAAGATTAAGACTCAAGGGGAATATACAAGCAGGCATGTGGACTGGCTGGTGACCACATTGGTCACCAATAAGGGGAAGTGGGGGAAAAACAGCAATGAAGTGAGCTAAGTCCGACCATGTTCAATACACTACTGTGAACCCAGGTTGAGACCCGGGGACTCCTGGACTGAGAGACAGTGACATGGCCACAGAGGACTGGAGTGGAAAGTGAAGCATCCAGCTAATGTGACATGAAGGGAGAACACCCATACTTACAGACAGTATCCACTTGACCTAGCTTCAATGACTGGATGATCAGAACTTGTTTATAACTCAGAATACTTCCATCTACAGAGAATATTTGGTATAAGACCAAAGATTTGTACGTTCCGGAGAGGAACCAGAGTATTGGATGATCAGAACTTGACTAGAAAAAGAAAGAAGAGGAGAAAAAAAGTAATCTGCTACAACTGGATGAACTTGACCATTACTTATGAATGTACTAGCTCAAAAGAGGGAACAAAACTTTACAGCAAGGATCACTCTCAGCCCCTCGGTACACAGAGTTGACAGGGATGAGTAACTTGAACATTGGCTGCCAAAAATGGGGCGGGGATGGGGGTGGGGGTTTACAAAAGCGAGAAGTGACTGCCTTACAAGCTTTCAAGAGGGAAACTAGTTCCAGAGGGTGCAGGGGAAGGTAGATTCTCCACTGAGTGGTTTCTAATCTGTTGGGACTGGGCTGATGAAAATAGATGGGGATAAGACTCTTGTGGTATAATAGTGAATAATTGCTATCAGGACTGACTGTGAGGGTAGGAAATGTAAAGGTAACTGTTTTGTAACAAAAGGAGGGGAGTGGATAATTTTGCAGTCCAGGAGCGGAGGTCCCTGGGACCATCAAGTGAAAAAAGTGGAGTGCAGGACCCTACCCAGAGAAGCATTGATGCCAGAGATGGAGGCAGAGACAATGACATGGAGAGATGGAGCAGCTGGGGACTCTGTACTCAAGGAGGGAGAGGAGCTGTGTTCTGATGGCTTGGGGGCAGACTTGTGGGGTGTACCCTTTGGTTGTTTGATGATGCATGGAGGGGATTCTAATCATTGCAATGAAATGAAATATGATAGGATGAATGTAAAGCTAATGTTCTCCCATGTAAATGATCACATAACTCACAATAAAAACTTAAAAAAAAAAAAAAAAAAAGAGTACATGAGAGGTAAAACAAAACAAGAAAAGAATAGAGAGACAGTTCCTCATGAAAACTGCAAGAAACCTGGTTGTGGACGGTTGGCCAGTGTCATGAACTGTATACCTGCCTGGGAAAGGGATGGAACACCTCACTTTGTTGACCCAGACTCCAGAGTGTGGGAAACACTGCAGGTCTAACACACCCCAAAGTTAAATAAAGTCCAATTAGTTCAGATATGTAAAAAAGACCAAAGGATAGGAGCAAATAAATAAAATCAGAGCGGGAATATGCTTGTTTCATTTGTCCAGTAGAGTCCAATTTGTATTCACTATCCTGATATAGTGATCAATATAGCTCCTTTTCACACTTCAAATCACAGACTTAGTTTACTGCCATTTCAGATGTATACACACTCATTAGCCACGCCCACTGTCCTGTTCCTCTAGCTCTGGGCTTTCTAACCAGTTGACCTTCTTTTTATCAACTTCCCGAGTACCACTTTGGTTGTCTCTTGCATTATTCCCATGGTTTATGGTTGAACACATCAGGAAGTGCAGGTAAAAATGGGTCTATACCATCTTTGCTGGATTGGAATTTTTTTTTTTTTTAATTTATTTTTTAATGGACTGTCTACTTTTAGTGAGAGAAAATGAATCTGACCCACAGAGAGAAAGAGAAAAAGTGTTCTGTCTGGGCAGAGTTTGTGTCTGTGAGTCCAGCTGCCCACTACTCTTACTGAAATTTAAAATTTTAGATATGTTTGGATTTTATTAGTCCATAGAGCTTATTTTGTTTAAATAAATGAGTTGGCCTTTTGTCTCTTGCAACCAATTAAAGAGGCTGATTGTTGCTATTTGTTGGCTGCTGCCAAGTTGTCTCCCAGATCACTCCAAGACCTAAACTCGGCCTAGTCCAGTGCCATTCTAATGATGCATTGTGGACCCAACCATTGTGACCCGTAGGGCTAACATTGGATGATATTTGGAAGTAGATACCAGGTCTTTCTCCCTTGTCTGTTTCAGTCTGGAAAATCTACTGTAACATGTTCAGCATCATAGCAACACACAAGCCTCCACCAACAGACATGTGGTGGCTGGGAATCCCACCTGAGTTGCCTGCATGAAATGTAGGAAATACATCACAGAACCAACAGTTGCCTCTGTTACCATCACATTAATTTTGACTCCTGGAAACCCCATACACATATCTCCAAGTAGAATCTCACTCTGTAAGGTTTTCAAAGGCTATAATGTTACAGGGTGCTGTGTGGGCTGCTAAACTCAAGGCCGGCAGGTCAAACTCACCAACTGCTCCTCAGAAACCCCATTCACAGTCACTATGAGTTGGAACCAACTTGACAAAACATAACAACAATCTTTTGGAAATAAATCACCAAGACGCTTTCAGAAACAAATTGCTATGAGTTGGAACTTAACTCGGTGGCACTTAGAAACAACATAGGGTTCATAGGTTGTAATCTTTAACCTTCCATGAAGCCGCATATGAATTTGAAGCGCAGACCTTTTGTTAGTAGCTGAGCAATTTAAACACTGCCTCACTAGGACGTCTAAAGAGCTTGAGGCTGTTATTTTTAAGTGCCATTAAGTTGGTTCTGGCTTATACTGACACTATGCACAACAGAGCAAAATACTGCCCGGTCTTCTTCCATCCTCATAATTGCTGCGAAGTTTGAGTCCATTGATACTGTCACTATGCCAAACTTGTTGGAGGTCTTCCTCTTTTTTTTGCTGACCCTCCACTTTACCAAGCATGATGTCCTTCTCCAAGGACTGGTCCTTCCTGACAATATGTCTGAAGTATGCGAGATAAAATCTGGTCATCTTGGCTTCTAAGGAGCATTCTCATTGTACTTCTTCCAACACAGATTTGTTTGTTCTTCTGGCATACCAGGGTACTCTCAATATTCATCTCCAACACCATAATTCAACTGCATCCATTCTTCTACGGTCTTTCTTATTCATTGCCAAAATTTCACATGAATATGAGGGTGTTGAAAATGCCATGGCTTGGGTCAGGAGCACCTTAGTCCTCAGACTGACATATTTGTTCTTGCATACTTTAAAGAGGTGTTTTGCAACAGATTTGCTTAATACAATATGTGATTTGATTTCTTGACTGCTGCTTCCATGATTGCTGATTGTGGATCCAAGCAAAATGAAGTCTTTGACAACTTTAATATTTTCTACATTTATCATGATTTCATTTATTGGTACAGTTGTATGAATTCTTGTTTTCTTTACATTGAGGTGCAGTCCATAAAGAAGATTGTACTCTTTGATTTTCATCAGTATTTTAAGTCCTTGCTTCCAGCAAGCAAGGTTGAATCATCTGCATATCTCAGGTTGTTAATGAGTCTTTCTCCAATCCTGATGCCACGTTCTTCTTTATATAATCCAGTTTTTATTATTTACTCAGCATACAGATTGAACAAATATGGTGAAAGAATACAACCCTGGTACACACCTTTCCTGATTTTAAACCATTAATATCCTCTTGTTTTGTCTGAAGAACTGCCTCTTGGTTTATGTACAGGTTTCTCATGAGCACAATCAAGTGTTCTGGAATCTCCACTCTTTGCAATGTTACCCATAGCTTGTCTATATCCACACAGTTGAAAGTGCTCTCATTATCAGCAAAGCACAAATAAGCATCTTTCTGGTATTCTCAGCTTTCAGCTAAGATCTAGCTGATGTGATATTAATGATATTGTCCGGAGGGAACAGTCGCTGGAGAAGGATGTCATGCTAGGTAAGGCTGAGGGTCAGAGAAAAAGAGGAAGACCCCCAATGAGATGGATTGGCCAGGTGGCATCATTGATGGACTCAAGTGTGGCAGCGGTAGTGAGGTTGGCCCAGGATTGGACATTGTTTCATTCTGCTGTGCATGGGGTCACTCTGAGTTGGTTCCGACTCGATGGCACCTGACAACAACAACAACAGCTTTCAGCCAAGATCTATCTGATGTAAGGAGCGATATCCCTAGTTCCACATCCTCTTCTGAATCTGGTTTGAATTTCTGGCAAATTCCTGTCAATGTACTACTATATCCATTTTTTAATTATCTGCAGCAAAATTTTACTTGCATGTGATATTAATGATATCATTAGATGGGTCTGTTGGGTCACCTCTTTGGCATGGGAACAAATAAGAATCTCTTCTAATTGGTTGTCCAGCTAGTAGTCTTCCAAATTTCTTGACATAGATGAATGAGTGCCTCCAGTGTTTTGTCAGTTTATTGAAAGATTTCAATTTGTAATCTGTAAATTCATGAAGCTTTGCTTTTCACCAGTGCCTTCAGTACAGCTTGGAGGTTCTTCCTTCAGTACCATCGGTTCCTGATCATATGCTACCTTCTATCCTTTTTGGATGCTTTCTGTATCATTCAATATTTTGACTTTATTTTCTCGGGGTGCCCTTTGAAATTTTCTGTTCATTTAATGTCCTCATTTCTTTCTTTCCTTTTTTAAGAAGTAAAATGCCTTGGAAAATCTATGTAGGGTAGCTATGAGTCAGAACTGACTCAACAGCACTTAACAACAACATGCTGGAGAGCAAATTTCAGAGTCTGTTCTGGCATTGATTTTGGTATTTTCTTTCTTTCCTGTCTTTTTAATGGCCTTTTGCTTTCTTCCTGTATGATGTTCTTGATGTCATTCCCACAGCTTTTTGGTCTTCAGTCATTAGTGTCCAATGCATCAAATATGTTCTTGATATGATTTCTAAATTGAGTTGTGATATGTTCAGGGTCATATTTTGGCTCTTGTGGATTTGTTTTAATTTTCTTCAGCTTCATCCTGAATTTTCATATGAGCATTTGATTGTTCTATATTTGGTCCCTGAGCTTTTACACCAGCTCTTCCCACAGATGCATTTAATTTGTTTTCTATGTATTCCATTTGATAAGGTACATATGTTTAGTTGTCCTTCATGTTGTTTAGAAAAGTATTTACAATGGATAAGTCCATGGTCTTGCAAAAGTCTATCATGTCATCTCCAGGATCATTTCTATAACCAAAGTCATATTTTCCAACTACTAGATTGTTTGATTGATCAATTTCAGACTGAAGAGGTTGATAGACTTTTTCAGTTTCATCATCTCTGTCTTTAGTGGTTGCTGCTTAAATTTGGATAGTGGTATTAACTAGTCTTCTTTGTAGGTGTATGGGTATTATCCTATCACAGACAGCATTGTACTTCAAAACAGATCTTGAAATACTCTTTTTGATGAAGAATGTGATACCATTCCTCTTGAATTTGTCATTCCCGGAAGAGTAAATCCATCTGATTGTCAGATTCAAAATGACCAATACCAGTCCATTTCTGCTCACCAACGCCTAGGCTATCAATCCTTATATGTACATTTCATTTTAAACAACTTACAATTTTCCTAGATCCATACTTTGTAAATTTCATGTTCTGATTATTAATGTATGTTTTCAGCTATTTCTCCTTATTTGGGTTGTGTCCCAGCAGCAAACAAAAGTCCGGAAAGCTTTATCCATTTGTACCATAGTCTGATGTAATCTGGAAGCTCAGTTGAACCTGTCCACCAATGGTGACCCGAATGGTATTTAAAATACCGGAGGCTTCACTTCCAGCATCACAGCAACATGCAAGCCACCACAGTATGACAAACTGACAGACCAAGGGTGGTGGGAAGGGCTTCATTGATAAGAAACTGCTGGCTGACCCCAAAGCTCTGCTCTCTCATTAGCTATGGCTCCAATTTGGGGCTCTCACACAGGAGAACTTAGTCACACTGAAAATGGATTCCCCACAAGCAGGCTGCATCCAGGCATTCTCAAAGGGGTGCAGGAATTAGTTTGAGGAGGGGGAGAGATCTGTCTGGCAGAACCATCCCTGGTGACCTGTCTAATGACTAATTGGGTCTGGACTAGGGAAGTAGGTTAGGAGAAAAGGATCATTAATAGGTTAAAGTGTCCCCACAAAGTGGCCATGAGGATAGTTTCAGATTAGAGGTCTCCCTGGAACACGGTGATTTATGGGTAACAATGTCTGTCTTGTGTATGAGTACTGCCACATATTGGTGGGTTCAGTATATTCTCATTGCCCCAGTCTATAGTTTCTATGTCAATGAGGCTTCCTTGACTGCATTATAAGAATTTTAAAATATCTTCAACTTTGAACTCAGGAATGTTAGATTTCCCTCAACTCCAAAGCCAGTATCAACTGTTCTGCCCAGGAAGAAAACACCCCCAAACCGGTTGTGCCCTTATAACCAGGCATACTTTTCCATGAGGTGAAAAGCCAGTCGGAATTGGAGCGCTTCAGGCTATGCTTGACAATTAAACTTTTACATTTCACCTTAAAACACAGAAGGTAAAAAGAGGGTGGGGGTGGGGAGGAAACAGATGTCTTTCTCAAAAAAAAAAAAAGTAAGAAAAAGCACGCTGCTCTAACCTCAACTTTATTTGCATTTTATACATTTTATATATTTCGTTTTATAAAAACAGGCAAGCCCCAACCGCAAGATTTCAGAGATAAGAGGGAAAAGCTGGACTGCTTAATTCAATATTCTGGAGAAATGCTCTTAGGGGCAGTCAGCAAGCGGTGTCCGAGTCGGGCTGCCTCTGCTGACGACTCTGAAAAATGTGACTGTGATTCACACTGGGCCACCACATCTCATAACACACCGTGTGTGCAAGAGGCTGCGATTACGAAATGTTTTCATTAAGGAACGTGGGTGCGTAAATACAGATGTTCTTCATTGACAGTAATTGGACCTGACGTGGCTCTGGCCTGCTTTATAACAGTTGCCGGAACACGCAGCCTGCCTCAGCCTCGCTCTCTGAAGGCCTCTGTTTCATATCGCCTTTATCGGGAGGTGTGTGTAGGGGGGTTGTCTCGCACATTAGCGCTGGGGCTCTTGTCTGTCCCAGAGCTTGGTGAAAAATGCCTTTCAGGTTGCTTTGAGGGGCACCCTTCTCAGGGGGCTTACCATGCACTCTCAGCACTTTCACTTTTTATTTTAAAGGGAAGGTTCTCTCTTGGTACTTCCCCCATCCCTCCCTGAATGAAGACGGAGTGAAGGTGCCATTTGTTCTCATGCAACTTCTTAATGTGTCCAAGATGTGCTGTCTCCCTAAAAGCATCAACAAAGAAAGCCCTTCTCTTACTTTCTCTGAAGTTCTGAGCTTGCTCTACCCACCCGCCTCCCCCCAGACCCTCTGAGAGTTCAAATGCAAAAGGACATGGCCTTAGAGGAGTCAACAATTGGCACACGTTTATTGCTCACCTACTATGTGCAAATACTGCTAGGGACAGAACGTGAAGAAAGCTTTGATTTTTTTTTTTTATTGTTGTCAAATATAGATTACACAACTTTTGCCATTTCAACATTTTCCACATATACAAACCAATGAGATCCATTAAGTCCATCCTGTTGTGCAGCCATCTTCAGTGTTCTTCCTCAAAGTGTCCTTCCCATAAACAACTCAATATTTTCTCAACAGGTCTTTCTCATTCCTGCCACTGGTAACCACTATTGAACCCTAATCTCTACATATTTGCTAATTGCAGGTATATTATATTGGTGGTGGTGGTGTGGTGTCAAATTGGTTCCAACTCATCTCAACTCTGTATTGGGTTTCTGAAGCTATATAGTTTTACGAGACTAGAAGAATCTTTCTCCTGAGGAGCACCAAGTGGACTTGAACTGCTGACCTTGTGGTTAGCAGCCTTATGCGTAACAACTTAGTGAGAGCATTTAACATTTGTTCTTTTGTGATTGATTAATTTCACTCAGGATAATGTTTCCAGGGTTCATTCATGCCATAAGTAGATGTCAGGACTTCATTTCTCTTTATGATGGTGTAGTCATACTCTACTGTATGTATATATAGCATTTTGTTTATTTATTCATCTGTGGGTATTTGGGTTGCTTCCACCTTTTGACTATTCTGAACCATGCTGCAGTGAACATTGGTGTACATGTGTTTGTTTGCTGCGATACTTTGAAACACATGGAGACTTGTTGTATCTAGCTTTGTGGGAACTTGGGGCCTATTATTTAGACATAGAGAGGAGATGTGTTGAACATCTCTGTCCTGCACCATCTTCAGAGGACTGGTCAGATAGAGGATGGATGGGTAGGAATGATAAGTGTTGGGCTCTGAAATCAGCTGCCTGGGTCACTCAGGTTAACCACGGGGACAGGGAACCTGGGCAAAACAGCAACGCAGCCTCAGTTTCTTCATCCGTAAAAAGGATCCTAATAAATATACTTCACAAGGGTTTGGGAAGGAGATAAATGAGCTAATGCATACAAAGACTTCACAGCGGTGCTGGCCATATAAAACATGAATGCTTAATAAAGCTATCATCATTAAGACTTCATCCCAAGAAATATTGTGAAATGTCCTTAGAGGTGTGGCTTTCTAGTTCTCTCTCTGCTAGTAAAAGAAGGAGAAATCATCACTGGCATTTCTCTCTTTCTAACTATCTATCATCTGGAGTCTGGGTGTGGCACTGTAGGATAAGCACTGAACTGCTAACCACAAGGTCGGTGGTTCAAACCCATTAATTGCCACTTGGAAACTCTATACAAGGTTGCTATGAGTCAGAACCAACTAGACAGCACTTAACATCTCTGTCTGTCTATCTATCTATCTATCTATCTATCTCTATATATATCTATCATGTATTTACTTGTCTATCATATATTCATTTAAATTTAATCGACTATATGTGCTCTGAATGGAGAAAAGATTGAAGTTGTCAAGGACTTCATTCTTCTTGGATCAACTACCAACACTCACGGAAGCAGCAGTCAAGAGATCAGACGACATATTGCACTGGGCAAATCTGCTGCACAGGAACTTTTTAAAGTATTGAAGAGCAGAGATGTCAGCTTGAGGACTAAGGTGTGCCTGTCCCAAGTCATGGTATTTTCAATAACCTCATATGGATGTGAAAGCTGGACAGTGAATAAGGAAGATTGTAGAAGAATTGATGCCTTTGAGTTGTGGTGTTGGAGGAGAATACTAAAAGTGCCATGGACTGCCTAAAGAACCAATAGATCTGTTTTGGAAGAAGTACAACCAGAGTGCTCCTTGGAGGCCAGGATGGCTAAGCTTCGTCTCTCCTACTTTGGACATATTGTCCGAAGGAAACAATCGTTGGAGAAGGATGTCATGCTGGGTAAGGTGGAGGGTCAGAGAAAAAGAGGAAGACCCCCAACGAGATGGATCAGCCAGTTGGCATCATTGATGGCATCAAGTGTGGCAGCGGTAGTGAGGTTGGCCCAGGATCGGACATTGTTTCCTTCTGCTGTGCATGGGGTCGCTATGAATCGGTTCCAACTCGATGGCACCTGACAACAACAACAACAACATATGTCCCCTGACGTTTTCTTGAAACTATGCAATAGTTTAGTTTCACTAGTAAAACAATGTCTGCCTTGAACATTATGCTCTTTTAAGAACTATATGGGATCAAATTGAAAACAGTGACTCCAAAGATTAAATATAACCTTGGGGCCTACTGAATTTATGTTAGTGGGAGAACAACTCAGAATGGGAAGGTGTGAATGATTGCACAACTCAAAGACTATAATCCATGTCACTGAATTGTAAATGTAGAAATGATTGAGTTGGTATATATTTTGCAGTGTACATTCTCAGCAACAACAACAAAATAAATACAATTTAAAAAAAAAGTAAAATTAAGGGGCTGTTAGATTAAGGTGAGATTCTATTTGATATAAAGGCACATTTCTACAGAGTGAATGATCCAAGATTTGAATGGCATGAAAAAGAGATCCAAAAGGTAACATCAAAGCAGTGATAATATAAACGTTGTTGTTAAGTGCCTTTGAGGAAGTTTCAACTCATCGCAGTCCTTGTATAGGGTTTCCAAGGAGCAGGTGGTGAGTTTGAACCACCAATCTTGCAGTTCAACCTGACTGTTGTCCAGTGCTTATCTTATAGTCACACCAGTACACCACCCACACCTAGGCTACAAAATAAAGCTATGGTTAGGATTGCCTACTGGAGTTTGCTGATTTCGCCTCAAGCCCAGAAATTCATTTACTGAATATCCTTGCATTTCTGCCTTCCTTATGGTCTATTCTTTGACCCTTCTGCTCTACTAATCTATTGTTGGGTAGCAAACCACTCCAAATTCAATGTCGTATGAAACTGTTGTTGTGTGCCATTGAGTCAATTCCAACTCACGGCAACCTGGACCAGGTAGAACTGACCCTGTTCCTGGTAGAGGGTGTCCAAGGCTGTTCATTTTATGGAAGGAGTCTGGTAGGGCAGTGATTAAGTATTCTGTTGCTAACCAATAAATCAGTGGTTCAAAACCACCACTTATCCTGTAGGATAAAGATGTGAAAATATGCTTTAGTAAACATTTTAGTCTTGGAAACTCTGTGGAGCTGTTATTCCTTGTCCTATAGGGTTATTATGAGGTTTTTAAATCTTTACAGGGGTAGAACACCGGATGTTTTCTGGTGGGTTTAAACTACTGATCTTTTGGTTAGCAGCCAAATGCTTTGACCATTGTACCACCAGGGTTCCTTAATAAAAACAAAATAAGTTATTTTGCTTGCAAATTTAGTTTGTATAAGGCACAATGAAGACAATTCATTTCGGTTCCACACGGTGTCAGCTAGAGCAGCTCATAGACTAAGGGCTGGAGTCCTCTGAGGACTCACTCACTCATGTGTGGTGGTTGGTGCTGGCCTATCAGTGTGATTGTTTAGCTTTCTTATATCATGGCAACAGAGCAAGCATTGCACGAGAACAAGGTGAAGTATACTGCATTTTTTTGACCAAGCTTGGAAAAAAACACATAGTGCCAATTCTACCATATTCTGTTTAGTTGGGACAATCACAAAGGCAAACCTAAGTTTAAGGGCTGGAAACATAGATCCTAACACAAAATGAAACATTGTGTCTTTGGTACATTCTAAGTAGATTCTGTGGGCTAGCTTTTTTTTTTTTTTTTTAAGCACACAATTTGTTACACCTTATTTTAGAAGAACTTTAATTTTTTTATTTTTTAATTGCAAAGCTTTAGACCTAAGTCTGCCTACTTCCAGTGCATCTGTTAATTTATTTTTCTTTTTAAGAAACATTTATTATAAATCCTTGGCTTGGAGTGACTCACATCTGATGGGATCAGACAAGAACAGGTGACAAAAAACACTTCACAGGAGCCATAGGGGCTGTGGGAGCCAGAGGAGCATCCAAGCCCAGCTGGGGAGTCTGGACAGTCTTCAGGGAACAGTGGTCATTGAGTTGAGTATTCAGGGATAGGGAAGATGGAGCCAGACAAAAGGAGAAGGGAAAGAATTGGTCACTCTAGATAGAAAAAGAGTAGTATGAACTTAAAACACAACAGAGAGAAATAGCATGAGTATTAATTACAGGAGTGTGGCTCTGTAGGAACAGCACTGGACTTCGAACCACAAGGTCATCAGTTCAAATTCACCAGCTTCTCCTTGGAAACCCCATATAAGAATGCTATGAGTCAAAACTGACTCCCAGGCACTTTAACAACAACAACAGCATTATAGGGGTAGACCTTCTGGATGATTCAATGATTAATGTGCTCAGCAGTTAACCAAAAGGATGGAAGTCTAAGTCTACCCATAGAAGCCTAGTAAGAAATGTCTGGGGTCTACTTCTGAGAAATCAGTCATGAAAATCCAATAGTTCTACTCTGACACATAAGAAGTTATCATGAGTTGAAGTCAATTCAAGATACCCGGTTTTAGTGTGGGGTTGTTATTAAATTGTTGTTGTTAAATGCTGGAGAGTCCATTCTGACTCACAGCAACCCAGTAGAGGGTTTCCTAGGAACAGCTGATGGGTTTGAACTGTTGACCTTGTAGTTAGCTGTCCAGTGCTGATCCTACAGCACCACACCAGGACTAATAATAAGTGGTGGGCACTGTAATTTTTGTAAAGACTTCTAGTGGGGTCTCACTCTCCTAGTGTGATGCTGTAGGATAAGCACTGGACCACAAAATTGGTTTGAATCACAAACTCACCAGCTGCTCCTTGGAAACTCTATGCAGGGTTGTTATGAATTGGAATTGACTCAACAGCACTTAACAGCAACAATAAACTGTCCAGACATTTTCAGGTGTGGTAAAAGTTTTATTAATTAATTTCAAGTTTCCAGAGCTCCTTATGAGGATTTAGAGAAGATTCAGACATCAAGTCCCACCCCCCCACCCCCCAATGAGCTCTGGTTTTATCAGTTCTGTTTGTCAATCCTTCTACTGTCTTAAGTGGTCTGTCTGAAGCTGCCAGGCTAATTAAGGAAGTCAGTAACTTTTCTTGATCATTTTTCAAATATCCCCCCAAAGTGAATCAGTAAATATGTCTATGGACCTACTATGTAGACAGGAGTCTTTGGATGGTAAAAATGGTAAAGTATTTTATTACTAGCTGAAAGGTTGGTGGTTGGAACCCACCCAGAGGTCTTTTTATCTGCATTCAAAAGGTAACAACCAATGACATCTTACAGAGCATAGTTTGTCTCTGCACACATAGGGTTGTCATGAGTTGGAATCAATTCAAAGACAAATAATAACAACAACTGTATGAACACTATTGTATTCATCATTATTTGGGAAGATAAGGAAGACTAAGACACCTTTCTGCTCTTAAATCAACCTCAGGCCAGAAAGGTAAAACAAAACAGCAAACAACTGGTAAATGTTGATGCTCTATTGTCGATCATCATTTATCTCATGCCAGACCTGTTTTCCTTTTTCTTTGTTTTACTATCATTTACCATCACCAAACAATGGTGAGAACTCTTTAAGAGTAGAGATACAAGTGATGGATTATTTGCAAGACACAGATAATGGATGGATGGATGAATAGATCAATGGATGGGTAGATGGATAGATGAGTAGACAGATTAATGGATGGATGAATGAGTGGATAGATGGATGACTTAATGGATGGATGGGTAGATGAGTAAGTGGATGAATGGATGAACATTTTAAGGAGTAAGGTGCTAGAAGCTCTGCTTAAAGTCAATGCAAACTCAGGAAGAGGAAGGGAAAGAGGAAGAACATTTGTAGAACCTGAGATAGAGATAGTCATATCTAATTTGTACTATAGATCCTGGTGTGGTTCTAAAAGATAAACACTGGATTGCTGACCACAAGGCTAGTGGTTCAAACCCACCAGCTATGCCTTGGAAACCCTATACAGGGTTGTTATGCATCAGAACTGACTTGACTACAATTAACAACACTGTGTCCTATATTGTTTTATAACACTTTCATGGATAGATACTTCCATCCTGAGTTTACAGATAAAGAATATGAAGCTGGAGTTGCTTATATCACTTGCCAGAGACCACCTGACAAGAGGTAGAGGTGGGATTTGTCATGGGTTTCCAGTACAGAAATGCATGTTTGACTTAGCTTTTGCTCAGGTAGACATCATCAGGAAGGTGTGGCAGAGTGATTTCATGGTATGGCAGGTCTACCTATCTGGGGCAGTCCTAGTGTGGTGCTGTTGGATAAGCACTGGGCTGAAAGGTTAGTTTGAACCTCAAGGTCAGCAGTTCAAACCCACCAGTAGTTCCTTGGAAAGCCTATGTAGTGTCACTATGAGTCAGAGCTGACTCCGCGGCACTTAACAACAACAATACCTAGCTCAGGAAGTCCTGATGTAGTGCTTTAGGATAAGTACTGGACTGTTAACTGAAAGGTTTTCAGTTCAAATCCACGAGCCACACCTCAGAGACCCTATACAAGGTAGCTATGAGTCAGAACTGACCGATCGCACTAACAACAACCATCACCTAATGGATTCATTTACCATTTGAAAATTTTGCGTGTCTTGTGATGACCAACCCCCCCACCAACTTGGTGACCTTTTGGGCTCTCAGTAAATTCATACAGTTTAGGCAATGTGAGTTTGAGAGACAAGTTTCTAATATCAGTATGTGACAGGTAAGTTACAGGCATCATCTCTTAATCCTCTTTGTCACGTAGAGACTTCTGAACACATCATATCAGAAGCACACATACACTGAACAACTGGCCCAAGGCCACACATATAGGAAATGTCAGAGCTAATGTTCAAAGTCATGTCTGATTTCAAAAGCCAATATTATAACACCCCGAAGCCAAGCAATATTCACACCTCCATTATTATCTTCCAGACTCATTGAGATCTATTGAAATGTCATAGAAAAACCATGAAAGACTTTGTTAAAAAAATATGAAGAAGAAAAATAGACTTTCAGAACTAAAAGAAAGGTATATATCTTTAGTCAACTATACAATTTAAAAAATATATTTAATACTTACAAAAACAAAACAAAACAAAAAATCTTTGTTAAGTGAGCTGAGAACTCATCCAGCTCAGCCCTGCCCATTCCTACCAATTGCTTATTGTTTTTAGTCATTGCTAGTCAATTCAAACTCATGATGACCTATGGCTACCTTCCTCATAGGAAACCAAACTCTAGTTACCATTTGCCTGTGGATGAGGAGTGGTGTGTTTCTTCTGCTGCTTTATCAAAGACAAACACTGAAAAATGAGTGTGTTTTTTGGCTTGTTGGAGTCCTGGTGTGGCACTGTAGGATCAGCATGGGACTGGGAACTACAAGGTGAGCAGTTCAAACCTATCCTTGGACATCCTAGACAGGGTCACTATGAGTCAGAATTGACTCGACGGCTCTTAACAACAACAAACAAATTAAAAGAGATGGGGCACTGAAGCAATGACCTGAATTATTATTAGTTGGGAGGGGGCATAGACAAATCTCTTTAATAACCAGTTATTATGACAGAAGGACTTTTTCACTGGATGATCAAGAAAATTAATTCAATTCTCCATTTTGGTTATACTGCACAAAAAATATCTAAGACTGTTTATATACCTACAAGGTAGAAGCAGGAGAAAGATGAGGCTTCCTGCTCACGTAAAGATTTAAAGTCTCAGAAGACGCTATACAGAGTCACTGAGTTCGAACTGACTCGATGGCACTTAATAACAATAACAACAAAAGTAGAGTAGAAGACAATAGAGGAAATGTTCAAATAATAACAATAGAAAATTTTGTCCTTTGATATATGTGTGTGCCAAGCACTGTGCTAGGTTCTAAAGATTCAGTAATAGAAAAGATATAGCCTCTTCCTTTTAGATATTCGCAATTCATTGAGGCTAATAATGGCAGACTAGTTATCTACTCATTATATCTATAGTTAGACTTGTTAACTTTATTCTTTCTTGCAGTTGGTTGAAACCATATGAGCGAGTTCTGCTAGTGGAATATGAGTTGAAGGACTTTGTGCCACTTCCAAGCTTGCCCCTATTAAATTCCCTGCAGGATTCTTCCTTCTGGATTTTCCCTTGGATGACTAGATGTCTACACCCATGAGAGATGCAGAAGTCACATGCTGAAGAAGTCAAGACTTTTTGTAAACAGTATCCTTGAGTGGCTGCATAGAGTCAATCACCCTTTCAGCCCTAGTTGGCAACTGAATGTTACATAAGTAAGAAAGATGGCTATTGTGTTAAAACACTATTTGGGGGCTTATCTGTCTTAGCAGTTAGCATGACTTAATTAATACATTGTTATTATATTAATATCATTAGGTACTGTTTCATTAATTTTCAACCAAGAGCAACCCATGCAACAGAGTGGAATTTCCACATAGGGTTTTCTGAGCCTTAATTTTTACAGAATTATGTTGCCTGTTTTTCTTCTGGTGTAGCATTGTTGAACTGGTTTGAGCTGCCAGTCCTTTGGTTAGCAGCAGAGTGCTTAACCATTGTACCAAGAGGACTCTTTACTTAATATATTTTTATTGTTGTTGTTAAGTGCCATTGAGTCAGTTCTGACCCATAGTAACCCTGCATAGTGTTTCAAAGGAGCAGCTGGTGAGCTTGAACCTCTGACCTTGCAGTTCAAACCAACTTTGCAGTCCAATGTATTAACCCACAACACTACACCAGGACTCCACTTAATATATTAGGTAACTGCAATACCGGAAAAGTGCTGGAATGCTGATAGTGCAGGGTTCCATAGAACATGGAGGCATAGAATAGCATCCTTCAGATCCAAGAAGATCGTAATAATTTCCCATGGACTGCCAGAAGAACACACAGATCTGACTTGGAAGAGGTGTAGCCAAAATACTCCTTAGAAGCCAGGATGGTTTTAGACATATTTTCAGAAGGAACCAGGCCCTGGAGAAGGACATTATGCTTGGTAAAGTAGAAGGTCAGCAAAACAGAAGAAGATTCCCAATAAGAAGAATTGGAACAGTGGTAACAGCAATGGATTCATGCATAACAACAATTGTGAGGATGGTGCAGGACTGGGCAGTGTTTTGTTCTGTTGTGCACAGGATCTCTGTGAGTCAGAACCAACTCTACGACACTTAACAACAGCAGCAACATCCAATCAAAGGAATTGAGGGTGTTGAGGGAGGACGTGCCACAAAAGCATTTAAGCTGTGCTTACAAGAAGGACTGGGCTTGTTCCAGGGGGTGAGTGAGAAAAGGGCATTCTGGGCAGGAGAAGCAGCTTTTGTACACAGGCATTGGGTCTGAGAGCTCATGTTCAGAAAAAGCAGACTTTCTCATGTGTCTGGTGCTAAATCTGTGTAGTTGCGATAGGAAGGAGAAGAGGTTAGGAAAAGAGATTGGACAGCTATGAGGCAGGGTCATGAATGCTTAGGTTGTACCTACCTGACAGTATGAAAAGACAGTATAAAGTTACAAAAAAGGCAATAAGTTATATTAGTTCTGTGTTTCTGTGAGGTAGCACTAACATTTGAGTGTAGCTTAGACTAAAATAGGAAGAAACTGGAGACAAGCAGTTTATATCACTGAGAGGCATTTAGAGTAATTGAATTAGCATCATTCAGCATTTCACTTTTTCCATGTGAATAAAGCAGAAACTGATTTTGCCATTAAGTTAAATTGAGGGGTGGGTTGGAATGGTCAATTCAATATTTTAAACCAACTAAAATTTTTTGGCATAAAGCTAGCAAGACTTTTTGATTTGTGGGTGGTTAAACTTAACTTCAATGAGGTGGTGTTTTATTGGCTTTTTGGCAAGGCATGGTTTCATATTTTTGAAAAAAAAAATAGCCCTTAAAGTTTTACATGAAATTGGAGGATTTGTTGGCCATCAAAATAGTTCTTGCTAACTTAAGTTTCAATATTTTTATGTAAAGGAATCAAAAACATTTAAATTGAATTTCCTATTGAGGAGACATCAAGTTCAAAATGAGAAGAAATATGTATTGGCAAAATGTGTTCAGGGGCTTGGTGGAATGAAATTATTTGGGGAAAATAGGTATTTTAAGAGGTACATAGTGAAAATAAAATATGAGCTGATCTGAGTCCCAATCCAAATGCCAAGAAATCCAACACTGAAACCATCTCCTCTTCTTGAATTTCAAAGTTCATTTGAATCCCAAATGTAAACCGTAATGATTTCATCCTGTTGGAACTGATTTTTCTCACCTATTCTCCACTGGGATGAGGATTAGCAGTCAAGTCAATACCCCATTGGTTGAGACTTCCTTTTTTGTAAGCAGACTCAAAGATGGCCCCAGTGTTTCCCAAACCACTTCCACGTGGTCTGTGTGACCAAAAGCATATGGCAAAGGTGATGGCATGTCACTTTTGAAATTAAGTCATAGAAGACTGTAGCTCCCACCTTCGGCATTGGCTCTCTGACTCTGGGACTACTCATTGTGGGGGAAGAAAGGTGCCACATTGTAAAGATTACTAACGAGGAGACAATGTGGCAAGATATTGAAGGAATGGACGATATCCAATGAGGAATTGAGACCTTTCAGCAGGCATGTTAATTCACCTTGAAGAAATCCTTCAGTTCCCTTTGAGTTTTCAAATGATGGTGGCATCAGCTGACAGCTTCATAGTAGTTCAGGAGAAAGCTGGAATCAGAACCAACTACCTAAGCATAGCCCAATTCCATATTTTCAGGAGTTGTGACATGCTAAATGCTAATTGTGACAAGATACTAAATTGGGGGGGGGGATAATTTATGCAGCACCGGCTATTTCCTTTTAGGGACCCAGTACTCCTTTCTTTATGTAACTTTACTGAATGTGATAACACCACCTGTGAGTGAGTTAAAAATTATCCCACTCTGGCGGTAGAATTAATTTTCATCAATTTTTAGAAAAGACAAATATGTCATTTTTCAACATAATCTCATTGCTTTTCAGTACACTTTGTCCATCTGTCAACAAGTTTTTGTATTCCTTTATTTAAAAATGTTTTAGGCTGAGCTGTAAGCCACAAATGCACTGCTATCTTCACTTCTTCATCAGAGGTGAATTTTGATCCTCAAAGGGCTGCTTTCAGGGGATCAAAAAAGTTAAAATCTGATGAAGCAAAATCAGGACTATGGGAAGGATACTTTAACACTTGTAAGGACAGTTTTTGCAGAGTATCAACAGTGTGGGCAGAGGTATGGGGACTTGCATTGTCATGCAAAATCACAATGCCCTTGGACAGCAGTCCTTTGCTTTTAATCTCAAATTTAGGAGCAACTCACTGTAATAAGCACTGTTGATTATTGAACCTTTTTCCTGACAGTGTTCCAACACTGACCCTTGAGAATTCCAGAATATTGTAAGCACTGGTTTTCCAGCTGGTGGTTGATTTTTAGTTTTTTTCTTAATCGGTGGTTGATGATGTGTCCATTCCATACTCTGCCATTTACTCTCAGGCTCCTAGCGATGAATTCATGTTTCGTCACCAATAATGATTTTTTTTTTTTTTAAAGAAATTTGGTGTATCAGTCCAAATCCTGTTTGCAGATGTCCAAAAGATTCTGTTCATGCTCTTCCGTGAGTTCTTTCAGTACCCATCTTGCACAAACTTTTCAAAACCGGCATGGATTATCTCATAAGCAGAGCTATGATTGATTTACTAATGATTTGCCACACAATCCACTGTCACTCATCTATTTAAGAGAATCATTTTATGTGCACACTCAATGTCATAAACTATGGACATGCCATGGATGTTGACAGGTGTTTTAATGTAAATGGAGTGTGGATAATTTTTGACTTACTCTCATATTTATGTGTGTGTTTGTATGTAGCTATTCCAAGTGAGCTACAGGCTTACATCAGTGGGCTTTGTTTTGCTAATTTTTCATTTAAAAATTATTTCATGAACTTTTCTTTCTGTTTTCTTTCATGTATGTTTGAGTTCCATAAATGTCCTTTAAGAGCCATTTTAGCCACAGATCACATATTTCAGTAATATTGCTTTCATTTTCATGATAACTTAGTGATTTTCATTATGATTTATTCTTTGAAAAATTATTTACAATTTTCCTTTTGATCTTTTAAATATATATTGGTTGAAATAGCTTTGAGGTTATCCTTTTTTATTTTTTAATATTGCATTGTGGGTAAAGAGTGTTGTCCCTAAGATACTGGTTCTTAGTATTTATTGAGTATTTAAGACCAATATCTGTTCATTATTTGTAAATACTTGATGTGAGACTGAAATACAGATATATCCTGTTTGTGAGATGAAGAATTATGTATCCATAATAGATAAATAGATCTCTATAGATAGACAGATATATCTATAGCTAGACATATAGATACATGTAGTTCTGGTATGGCACTGTAGATTAATGCACTGGACTGCAAAGTTGGTTTGAACCACAAGGTCGACAGTTCAAGTTCAGCAGTCGCTCCTCAGAAACCCTATGGGTCATATCTGACTCGATGGCACTTAACAACAACAGATATATACATATACACATATATACATACGTCAATGTGTGTGCAGTGTGTATTGTTCAAGTTTTCTCTACTTTTCTTACTTTTTTATTTTTCAGCTTACATCTCCTCATTATGATTGTGAGCTTGTCAATTTCTAATTGAATTGCTAACTTTTTTTTCCTAAATGACAAACTACATATCTAATGATTTAAACTTGTTTGTTGTTGTTAAGTGCCACCAAGTTGGTTTGGATAATAGTGCTCCTATATAGGGTTTCCAAGGAGCAGCTGGTGGTTTGAACTCTGATCTTAAGGTTAGCAATACAGTGCTTATACTACAGCACCACACCAGAGTATAAAAAACTTAATACTAAGATCATACATTATATGACAAAAGTCTAAGAAATTGAGATTTATGATGTGGGGGGACCCTCATTCTTGAAATTTTCAGGGGTGAATACACATCATTTCAACCCCTAAATTTCCTCATCCACACAGAGCAATTTTCTGCTTTTCATCCTAGCAGCTGACCTCATAGAAGTAAGCATTAATTGAATTGAATTGAATAGTCATCAGTATTTGGAACAATGACCCGGTGGCCTAGAAAGATCATGAATAATCATCGTATTATTAGTAGTGATTATTATACAAAATAGCAAGGAAATTCTGCTAATTGAAAACCATATGCCCTGGGAATTGCAGTTTCCTGTGACTGCATCAAATAACAATGAAAAATAAATCTGTTTAAGTAAAATAACTCTACATTCCAGATATTGGTCACTTGCTTTCAGGAAGATTCTATACAGCAATTTCTAATCTAATAATAAATTGTTGTTGTTAATTGCCTTCAAGTCAGTTCTGACTCATAACGACCCTGTATAGGGTTTCGAAGGAGCAGCTGGTGGGTTTGAACCATTGACCTGTGGCTAGCAGTCTAGTGCTGATCCTACAGTGCCACACCAACAGACTTGGCATAATCTTGTAGTGTTTACTAAAATAAAATAGTTATTAGTATTATTCTTATGATGGTGATTTTGTTATTGTTATTTATCATATCCAGGAATAATAATGATCCACATTTAGCTGTTTACCTTCTGAAGACACTTTTCTAGCTCTAAAATTCTTTTGTTCCTAAGTAGGTGGGTGATGTTCAGGTCCAATTATCTTAGTATCCACAGCTATAATATAAGACCAATGTGTTTAGATCTTCATCTTCATTTTCCAGTGCTTCATCCCTGGCACCTGGAACTACATACATTTGTTGTTAATTGCCGTTGAGTTGATTCTGACCCATAGTGACCCTGTATAGGGTTTCCAAGGAGCAGCTGGTGAGCTTGAACCACCAACCATGCAGTTCAAATGGCTTTGCAGTTTGACAAAATAACCCATAGCACCACACAAGGACTGCATATACACATACATTGTTGTTGTTGTTAGGTGTCATTGAGTCGGTACCGACACATAGCAAACCTATGCACAGCAGAAGAAAACATTGCCTGATCCTGGGCCAACCTCACTATTGTTGCCATGCTTGAGTCCATCGATGTTGCCCTCTGGCCAATCCATCTCGTTAGGGGGTCTTCCTCTTTTTCTCTGACCCTCCACCCTACTAAACATGATATCCTTCTCCAGCAACTGGTCCCTTCTGACAGTATGTCTGAAGTATGAGAGATGAAGTTTGGCCATCTTAGCCTCCAAGGAGCACTCTGACTGCACTCTTCCAGCATGGATCTGTACATAGTCGGAGCTAAATATATGTCAATTAAATATGAGCAAATTTAAAAGATTTAGATATCTATCTTATTGATATGGTTTGAGTTGCATTCCTCCCAAAAGATATTTGAATTTCTGGCAGCTGGAATCTCAGAATCTGACCTTATTTGGAAATAGGACCATTGTAGATGCACCCAAGTTAAGATGAGATCATACTGGAGTAGCCTGGCTCCTAAATGCAAGATTAAAAAAAAAAAGAGAGCGACACAAAGGGAGAATGTCATGTGACAATGGATGCAGAGATTGGGGTGATGAGTCTACAAATCAAGGAATGGCAAGGTCACTGACAACATTAGAAACTAAGAAAAAGTCTCTCACCTAGAACCTTCAAAGAGTGTGGCCCAGCCGACATTTGATTTCAGACTTCCAGCTTCCAAAATTGTGAATGAATACATTTCTGCTGTTTTGTGAGCCACCCAGTTTGTGATAACTTGCTAGTGGCAGCCCCAGGAAGCTAATACATTTACATAGACTGCTTGTGCCAAATGTGAAAGGCTGTGTTTGTGGCGGTTGCTTTGGAAACTCTTGAGAAAGAATAGCTACTCAGGATGTACTTCCTGATGTCTTGTGCCTTATTGCAAGCTTATGGAAGAGTCAGCTCCAAGGCTGGCAGGGTGAGGACAAGAGAAAACAGAAAAAGAGTGTTTCAAGTAAAGAAAAGTGAAGCTCTAATTATCTTGAAATAAGTCATCAAACAGAATGAATAGTGATTATCCCCAAATAAAAGGGCTGCTCTCCAGGCCTCTAATTTGCGAGGCTCATAACATAATCTCGTTTTCTTCAGAATCCTTGAAAAGACGCTTTGTTCACCTGGGTGACATAACCCCAAGGGAAGGGCACAAAGGAATGAGCTAACACCATTATGAAACAAAGAACTGAAACAAAGGAGGGAAACTGGATAGAGTCTGTGGAATGAACCATAAGGCATCATTCTCTAATGGAGCACTACAGATATCAGGAGGCTGGCTGGGAATTGGTCCCCTCTTCCCTGGAGCCCACTGAGAACTCAACTTGTTCTTCTAGTATACCTACTATGCACCTGGAACAATGCTGATTACTCTAGGCTACCTCACAGTCTGACCGAGTGGAAAAACAGACACAAGGAAAGATGAAAAAAAAAAAAAGCAACTATGCAATCAAGTATTTCTTAAGCATATAAAATAATTACAAGAAGCCTGGAATCAAGACTCAGATAGAACTGGTGTTGGTTAGTAGCCATTCAGTTGTCTCCACACTATGATGACCTTATTATGTATAAGAGAATGAAATGCTGCTCAGTCCTGAGTTATTTCCATGACCATTGTTAATTTGAGTTCATTGTTGTAGCTACCATGTCAATCCATCTCATGGAGAGTTTCTTCACCCCAGCTGACCCTCTACCAAACAGGATGTCCCTTTCTGGTGATTGGTCTTTCTTCATGCTCTCTCCAATGTAAACAAGTTGAAGTCTTGCCATCCTTGCTTCTAAGGGGCATACTGGCGTAATTCTTCTAAGACTGATTTTCTTGTTCTTCTTGCAGTCCATAGTATATATTCAATATTCATGGCGAGCACCATAGTTTGAATACATCGGTTCTTCTGTTTTCCTTTTTTATTATCCCATTTTTGTATGCATATGAGGTAACTGAACAAACCATGGTTTATGTCAGATACATCTTTATCATCAAAGCAACAATATCTTTCTTTTTAAAGCTTTAAATCTTTTCAGAAGATCTGCCTAATGCAGTATGCCATTTGATTTCCTGACTGCTGTTTCCATGGTTGTTCCTCCTCAAGCAGCTGTGTAACCTCAGGAAAGTCATAAATTTCTCTGTGCCTCAGTTTCTTCAGTTTTAAAGCAGAAGACTAATAGTACGAACTCATGGTGGTGGAATGAGGATTTAAGAATTGGTGTATGTAAAGTCCGTGATACAGTGCCTAGCACACAAAAGTAAGTGGTAAGGATGGGGCATCAACTTCAGACTTCAATAGTTTTCTGCCTCTTTAGGGACTCCATGTGGAAGGGAAGTAGAGGAAAGGAGGCTTCCAGCTTCTCTTTCAAGGGATCTGGGGACCCTTTTAGATCAATGCAGTGAAGAGTTTCTGGGCCACCAGCAACTGAAGATGAAGTAATGTTCTCTGTAGAAGGAGTAAAGGAGCCCAAGGATGTCAAGACACTCTGGCCAGAGACAAAGAATGAGAACAAAGAACAAAGACTCTGAAAAGAAACAGACACAAGTTCTAATCCCAATTCTGCACTTTACTACCTAGGCCACCTTGGGCAAGCCTCAATTTCTTTAAATGTAGAATGGGGATGATAGTTATCTCTTAGTTTGGCAAGAATTGAACAAAATGTCTGCAAAGAGATCAGCATAATCTTACATAGAATAAGAGGTCAGTTAATGTGAGTCCCTTATCCTAAAACATGAATGGGTTCAAACTCAAATCCAAGTTGAGGCTTCTTTAACATAGTAAATACTGGTCTAGTCAATAAGATACAGCCTCCTCAGTTTCTCGATCTTGCATCAAGCAGTGATTTCTATAAGGACTCTTCAGTTGCGAATGACTTTGATGCTGTGAAAGTCTGGGACGCGTTAAGTGTGTCTGAATGGAAGGTCCAAAGGGAAGGTTAGAGTCACGTGTGGGCAGACAATGGCGTGTCATTGTGTGCCTGTTACAAGATTTAACACTGGAGTCCTCTCTCACAGCTCTGAACTACTAAGCAGAGAGAAATGCACGTTCTCCTGAAACTCAGATCTTAATGCTGATAATGTTTGGATACTAAATGGAGCCTTCTAGACCCAAATTCTTTATGAAGTGCTCTAGGGGAAATGGATGTGACAAATCTGAGGAGGGGGTGGGGTGGGCATGTGAGGATCTGCTTGAATTTTGCAAAATGCAAATCCGACCTTCAATGTCTGAGCTCCCAAATCAAGTTGCAACAGCTTTGACACTCCCTTCCCGGCACACATCTCCTGAGTCCCTTGGTACAACTGTAACATGCAAATCCCATGACAACCGCCATTAAACATAAAGAGTTCTTCCTAAAGACACAGGATGCTTACTTCTTGGGCAAACACATGACTATGTACCCTAAATGTTGTCATAGCCCACATGTTGTCCCTTCAAGTTCTCCAGAGAGCTCAACTCCAAAGCTGACTGATCTTAACCCACAATCTTAGTCTAGCTGCTGTTGAGTGTTTAGCCCTGTGCTTAGGTGAGTATTGCAGGTGATATGAAAATGTAGGAGACATTCCTGACTCCTGAATGTAGCTGAGGGGTGTGATAGGTAAATGTGGGCTCCAATCTTGACTTCTAACTGAATTCCTTCCCATGTTTTTTCCTCCTTTAACCCACAGCAAACTTTCTAATTCATTTATGATTTATGATGCACCCATGGTCCTACTGCCTTTAGGATAGATTGTCAATTTCTTAGGTCCATAAGGTCCTGTATGGTCTCCCAAGCCCCTTTTCTCTGGACACACCATCAGACACCCTTTCTGCTTCCCAGTCTTTCATGTCTATATGATCCGCTGGTATAATCTATTCTATCCTATCCCAACTCTAATCACATCACTCTCTGGTCACCTTCTCCACCAGATAAGAAAACACTTCTTGTGGAGAAACCAAGGGACTGGTCTCATTTATTGTCAGATAAATGTTCATGGCAGGTACTCAACAAATAATTGTGGCATACATGAATGTATGAATGAATAAGTAAATGAATGAAACATGAGCCTGAGCAAGCTATACCTACCTCTCTCTGGGCCTTGGTCTTTTTACCCATAAAATCAGAATGTCTGCAAAGGACTGTTGTTAGGGTGGATGAGAGAATGCAGTAAAGCACACCTCATTTCTCTTCCCTCTTCCTTTTCCTTTATGTCCTCGCTGTAGATCCCAGGCACACATGAGGACAGGATTGACACAATGAAACCATGTTGGAAATTATGTGAGTTTGACACTGAGTTAGAGAAGGCTTTCTAGAATTGGTTGTTTTGCCTTTGGGGAAAATCATTACTGCTGGCGCTTACTAGGTGAGTAAAGAACCCTGGTGGCACAATAGTTAAGCACTCAGCTGCCAACCGAAAGACTGGCGGTAGGAACACACCCAGCTATTCTGTGGAAGAAAGACCTGGTAATCTGTTTCTGTAAAGATTACAGCCAATAAATCCCGATGGGGACAGTTCTATTCAGTCACACAGAGTTGACAAGAGTCAGAAATTGACTAGACAGCACCTAACAACAAGATTAAATTAGTGGAATCTTTGGATGGCACAAACAGTTAACTAACTCTTCTACTAACTAGAAGGTTGGAGGTTTGAGTCCACCCAGAGGCACCTTGAAGGAAAGACCTAGCGATCGATCTACTTTAGAAAATTCAGTCATTAAAATCCCTGGGGGAGCAGTTCTACTCTGACATTCATGGGCTTGGTATGAGTCAAGCCCACTTGAGAATAACTGGGGTTTTTTTTGGGTTTTGTTGTTGGTTTTTATTGGATTAGTGTAAGACCTGATTTCTCACCTCTCCGAGCATCACTTTACCAGTTTTCACAAAACTCTCTCTTCTAGTTCCAGCAGTGTGCAGACATATAGAGGAGTAAACAAACCAAAGTCCCTTTACTCAGGAACTGGCATTCTAACTGGGAAAGATAATGAGCAAGTTTAAACAAATATATGTGCCACATATCAATGACGATACACTCCAGGAAAAAAAAAAAAAGAATAAAGCCTCTAATTGATTGAAGGGGATGCACCAAGGTAGTACTGTTTCAGATTCGATGGCAATGAAAGTCTGACTCTGAGAGAGATGAGTTGTTGTTTTTTTCTAAAGACTTCATTATAGTA
>NW_006408589.1:2395772-2456935 GCF_000296735.1 Chrysochloris asiatica
TATATATACACACACCCAAAATGTATCATTGTTATCCCACTGTCCATCTTCAAAACTTTTTTTAGCTCCACAAACAAGAATGGAGTCCTGGTGTGGCACTCTAGGATAGGCACTGCTCCGCAAGGTTGGTGGTTCAAAATCACTAGCCACTCCTTGGAAACCCTATAAAGGGTCACTATGAGTCGGAACCAACTTTACAGTACTTTACAACAAAAAACAAGAATTCAGTACCCTTTGAAAAATGACTGTCCATTCTCCCTTTCCCTCAGTCCTTGATGACCATGATAAACTTTGGTCTCTGTACACCCGCCTTTTCTAGACTTTTCATATAAGTGAGATCACACAATATGTGTCCTTTTGTGTTTGGCTTATTTCATTTAGAATAATGTTTTCATGGTCCATTCATGTTGAAGCATGAATCAGACCTTCACTTCTCTTTATGGCGAAATCATATTCCATTGTTTGAATCTCTCACAATTTGTTTATTCATTCATCCGTTGATAGATGCATGGCTTTGTTTTACACCTTTTGGCTGTTATGAATAATGCTATAATAAACATTGGTATATAAGCATCAGTTTGAATTCTTGCTTTCGTGTCTTTGTGGTATATGCTTAGGAGTGAATTTATTGAGTCATATGGCAATTTTACATTTAACTTTTTAGGAATTGCTGAACTTTTCCACAGGAAACGCACCCATTTTACATTACCACCAGCAATGGATGAGGGTTCTAATTTCTCCAGCACTTGCTGTTTTTCATTTCTCATTTTGCCAGGCTAGTGGGTATGAAGTGGTCTCTTACTGTGGTTTTAATTTGCTTTACCTTGATGACTAATGATGTTGAGCAACCTTTCCTGTGCTAATTGGTCATTTGTCTGTCTTCTCTGGAGAAATATCTATTCAACTTCTGTGGGTGGTTTCTCGTTGTGTTACTTACTTGCAGATGTTCTTTATATATTCTTGATGCTGTTGATATTCTCTCCCAATCTGCAGGTTGTTTCTTCACTTTCTTGATAATTACTTCTGATGCACAAAAGTTTAATTTATAGATTTTTGTTGCTGTTGTTGTTCATACTTTTGTCCCAAAACATTATTGCTATGTTTCTTCTACGAGTTTTATGGCTTTCGTTCTTGTATTTTTTTAAGTCATTGGCCTGTTTTGAGTTAAATTTTGTAAGTTGTGTGAGGTATGAGTTCAACTTCATTCTTTTGCATGTGGGAATTCACTTGTCCTTGCACCATTTGTTAAAATAAAAACTGATCTTTCCCTATTGGATGGACTTGACAGCCTTGTGGAAAAATCATTGGGTCCTAGATGTTTGAGTTTATTCCTGGACTCAGTGAGGGGTGTATTGTAAACTCTGTTTAATAATTAAGGAAGCTAAGACCCAGAGTCCTAGTGTGGTGCTGCAGTATAATGCACTGGACTAAAAGGTTGGTTTGAACGGCAAGATGAGCAGTTCAAATTCACCAGCCATTCCTTGGAAACCTTATACAGGGTCGCTATGAGTCAGAACTGACTCAATGGTACTTAACAACAACAACAATTCCCAGAGAAGGATCCCTGGTGATGCATTGATTAAGGTCTTGTGTAATAATGGAAAGGTTTTTGGTTTGACTGCTCTTTGGGAGAAACATATGGTAGTCTATTTCTGGGCAGATTTACATCCTTGGAAACCTTTTAGAGCAGTTCCACTCTGTTCTATATAGGGTTGCTTTGAGTCAAATTTAACTTGATACCAAAGGGTTGTTTGTTTGTTTTTAAGTTCCAGAGAGTGTTCGTTACCTGCCAACTTTTGTCAGCTAAAGTAGAACCTCAGTATCAGATATGCATTTGAAATAACTCAGTGTACTGTACACTTACGATTTGTGTATTTATTTGCATCTGTTATTCTTTAAATCGATGCTTAAAAGCATATAGTGAGCTTATGAAGAACCTGTATGTAGACCAAGAGGCAGTTGTTCAAACAGAACAAGGGAACACTGAATGGTTTAAAATTAAGCAAGGTGTACACCAGGATTGTATTCTTTCACTGTACTTATTCAATCTGTTTTCTGAGCAAGTACTATGAAAAGCTGAATTATTTGAAGAGGAATGTGGCATCAGGATTAGAGAAAGATTCATTAATAACCTGCAATATGCAGATGATACAATTTTGCTTGCTGAAAGCAAAGAGGACATAAAACACTTACTGATGAAGATCAAAGACTATAACCTTCAGTATGGGTTGTACCTCAATGTAAAGAAAACAAAAATCCTCACCACTGGAGCAATAAATCACATGAAGATAAATGGACAAAAGATGGAAGATGTCAAAGATTTCGTTTTGTTTAGATCAACTATCAACACTCATGAAAACAACAGTCTAGAAATCAAATAACAAATTGTTGTTGTTGTTAGGTGCCATCAAGTTAGTACCGACTCATAACGACCTTATGCACAGCAGAATGAAACGCTGCCTGATCCTGGGCCAACCTCACTACTGTTGCCACACTTGAGTCCATCGATGCTGCCACTTGGCCAATCCACCGCACTGGGGGTCTTCCTCTTTTTTCTAACCCTCCACCTTACCAAACATGATATCCTTCTCCAGTGAGTGGTCCCTCATGTCCAAAGCATAAGAGACAAAGTTTGGCCTTCTTGGCCTCCAAGGGGCATTCTGGCTGCACTTCTTTCAAAATGGATCTATTGGTTCTTTTGGCAGCCCATGGCACTTTCAGTATTCTCCTCCAACACCGTAACTCAAATGCATCAATTCTTCTACGATCTTCTTTATTCACTGTCCAACTTTCGTATGCATATGAGGTTATTGAAAATACCAAGGCTTGGGTCAGGTGCACCTTAGTCCTCAAGCTGACATCTTTGCTCTTCAGCACTTTAAAAAGGTCTTGTGCAGCAGATTTGCCTAATGCAATACATCGTTTGATTTCTTGAGTGCTGATTCCATGAGTGTTGATAGTTGATTCAAGAAGAATGAAGTCCTTGACAACTTCAATCTTTTCTCCGTTGATAAGAATGTTGTTTATTGGTCTAGTGGTGAGGATTTTTGTTTTCTTTACATTGAGATGTAATCCATACTGAAGGCTGTGCTCTTTGATCTTCATCAGTAAATGTTCTAAGACCTCTTCACTTTTAGCAAGCAAAGTTGTATCATCTGCATATCACATATTAAATAACATATTACATATTACACTAGGTAAATTTGTTGCATAAGAATTCTTTGAAGTGTTCAACAGTAAAGATGCCAGTTTGAGGACTAAGGTAAACTGGCACAAGCCATGGTATTTTCAATAGCCTGATATGCATGTGAAAGTTGGGTAGTGAATAAGGAAGACCGTAGCAGAATTGGTGCATTTGAGTTATGGTGTTTGAGAAGAATGTGAAAAATACCATGGACTGTCTGAAGAACAAACAAATATGTGTGAAAAGAAGTACAACCAGAATGCTCCTTAGACGTCAAGGTGACCAGACTTCGTCTCTCATACTTCGGAAATATTTTCAGGAGGGATGAGTTCCTGAAGAAGGACATCATGCTTGGTAAAGTGGAGAGACAACAAAAAAGAGGTACCCTCAATGAGATAGAATAGCAAAGTGACAGTGAGCTCAAGTTTAGTAATGATTGTGAAGATGGCACAGGACCGGGAAGTATTTCATTCTGTTGTGCATTAGGTCAGAATGAACTCGATGGCACCCAACAACCACAACCACAAAAGTGTGCTCAGTTTCAGAAATCAGCAACTTCCTGCTGCACATCAAGGAAATGAGGTGTTTGAATCAATGGCCAGAAACAGACACATTCAGATGGTTTTGAAGCACTGGGTGACTCTGTGGAGGCCTTCTGGGAAGAACCATAGAGAGACTAACAATAAATTTAGACACTGCACTCAGCTGCTTGCTGGGCTGAGCTTGGGGTGCAGCTCCCTGCCTTTTTCATCTGCTGAATAATTGCTGATTCCAGCAAAGGATTTTTTTTTTTTTTTTTTTTTAATTTTCACAAGCCATTCAACAGACTGTGAATGGTGAAGAAGACTTTCCTTCTTCCCAGTCCCTCTCCCACCCAGCATTCCTGCCCCAGTATCACTTGGTAAACCCAGGAGAGACAGGGTTTCCTGAAGAGATGAATCATTCTAAATGCTGCGAGGTTACAAATGGGGTCAGGGCAGTCACTCAGACGTTGCAATAAAGTTTGGAATCTGAACTAAAGGCCTCCTCATGTTCAGGAAATCGAACGGCTGCCCACAAAGGTGTCTGTAGACAAACTCTCTGCGGGTCACCAGTCTGTGCCTGCACTGACCAAATGACTCATTCTCTAAAGAGCATTTTTGGCTGCTGCAAATGATTTGCTAGCAGGTCCCCAAGGTTGATGTCACACTGGAAGATTGACGCAGCCGTGGAGACAGACTCCAGATAAGATCTAGTGGTTAGGGCTGATGCAAGGTTGGAGACAAAATATGTAGCAGAGTTTCTTCATCACAGAGCTAACCAGAGAGTCAAATGCTTA
Organism: Chrysochloris asiatica; assembly: GCF_000296735.1. NCBI lineage: Eukaryota > Metazoa > Chordata > Mammalia > Afrosoricida > Chrysochloridae > Chrysochloris > Chrysochloris asiatica. The sequence goes on from NW_006408589.1 coordinate 2,400,275, forward strand.
TATTCATTCATTCATTCATTCACCAAAGTGTATTTGTACCAACGCTGAATGCTTTACCACTTAGTATAAAGCTGACAAGAGACTGCTTGAGAGACAGTCATTGTTAGCTTCCATTGAACGGTCCTTAATCAGGTTGACTCAGTGTACAATGGAATGAAATGTTGCCTCATCCTGTCTCATCTCCTTGATCAGAGCATGTATAGAGTTTTCATTTCTAACTTTTGGAAGTAGATGACCAGGCTTCTTCCTAGTCTGTCTTAATCTGGAGGTGCCACTGAAATCTGTTCAGCATCATACAACACACAAACCTCCACTGACAGATGGGTAGGGGTGAGCATGAGGTTCATTGGTTAGGAACTGAATCCAAGTCTCCTATATGGAAGGCAAGAATTCTACCATGAAACCACCACTTTCTCATACAGTGTAACCCATTCCATAACCAGAGTACTCAAGACTCCGAGGGCTGAATAAACTTATCAGAATATTGAGTTGGTGGGGGCAAAATCAGATGCCAGCCCCAATCTTCCCAACTCCAAAATTGATATCGTTTTCACTACCTGATATTGCTTCTCTGGGGGGAAGCAGGCGACATAAGCATTCATCCATTATCCCAAGAAGACTCAGACAAGTCTTTGTTTTCAGATCATGTCACAGCCTGGCTGACTCCAGAGGGAAGATAGGGCATGGTAGGGAAAGAAAGCTATCTTCTTTCTACAAAAAGAAGACAGACATGGTGAGAAATACCAGCTTTCATGCCTAGTTAACATCTAGCACCTATTCAACATCCCCGTGACTCAGCTATGATCATTATTTAGTACAATAGATGTAAATCTCATGGCACATATTAAATGCCCAATCCACAGAAGGGTCTGGAGCCAGATTCCATTTGACAAGCATTTCTGCGGGCCTGACAGTTCCCATATTTATAACTACTTCCAAATTTCTCTACTGAGATCTAGAGTAGGTCTGCATGGCCACCCAACCTCCCTACTGGATGGTCCCATCCTCATTCATTTATCCATTAAGTAAATATTTGTAAAGTGCCTACTGTGTACAGGAGGCATCGTTTCATAGGCTAAGGACACATGGGTCTGATCTAGCAAAAAATGCAATGGGAGCATCACACATGCCAACAGGCTATTACTATCACCCTGGTGTGGCACTGTGGGATAATGCACTAGACCGAAAAGTCGGTTTGAAGTGCAAGGAGGCAGTTCAAACTCACCAGCTGCTCCTCAAAAACCCTATACAGGGTTGCTATGAATCGGAAATCAACTTGATGGCACTCAGCAACAATAGCAACAGTAACAACAACAACAATGGATTAAAGACTCTGATCCACAACTGATCCTGGGGCTGGCACAAGACTTGACAATATTTCATTCCCCTTGCAGGAAGTGTTTTTCTGGATGGTTCTCTTTTCTGTGGGCTGTGAAAATATACTCCAGATCATAGGATAAGAAATACAACAAATTGTATCTCACACTCATTGTATTTGTCTTGTAGTTTCCATTTTCACCACAATTCAATAGTGATTTGGTCATCCCTAGCACACATACTCCTATCAGAGTCCTGGTGTGGCCATGCAGGTTAATGCACTGGACTGTAAAGTCAGTTTGAACCACAAGGTTGGTGGTTCAAGCTCACCAGCCACTCCTCGGAAGCACTATACAGGGTCGCTGTGGATTGGAACAGACCCAGCGGCACTTAACAACTACAACAACACACATATTGAACCCCCTGTGTGACATACACCTTATGCAAACACAGCAGCACAAGCACCTCCCTGAACACCAGCACCTTGACCCACAGCATCATTCTATTGCTGGAAACAAACCCTACCTGCCATCCAGGTGTTCACACCTGGTGTCCTCAGTGGGAATGTTAGCATCACCAGCTTCACTGGTTAGTAAGAGGCTCTGGTAAACTCATGCACACACAGTGCCCCGCACCTAGTCAACATCACCATGACTCAGTTATGATCATTATTTAGTATAATAGATGTAAATCCCATGGCACATATTAAATACCCAATAAATGATAGAATGTCTCTCCTTATTAATGTCAAATATTCTCTTCTTCTACAACTAATTTATGGCCTACTTCCTGTTAACCAAGATAAAAATTTGTCAGTGAATACCAAGGTGGTGGAAATTTTAGAAACAAAATCGCCGAGGAATGTGGAAGCTACTAGGGACAGTGGAATATGCGGTAGCCTGGAGGTAGTGTTTCCTGAGTTCAAGTCCAGGTTCTATATTACCTGTCTCCAAGATGCTTAACTGCTCACTTAAAGAATGCTGCTATTCTGAGCCATGGATAATAATGTTGTCCTCATCATGTGGTCATGAAGGTTATGAACTAACCGGATGTAGCTGATTGACTTCTCCAGAAACAAAGGCTGAGACAGAATTTTGGATGTAAGATGTGGATCCGGGATCAATACCTGTGAAAGGAAGGAGGCAGGAGCAGGGCAGAGTCAAGGAGGGAGAAGAGGAACTGTGATTTACCCTGATCCTCTAGAAGGAGGATTACCCATCAGAGTGTCCTGTATATACCCCTGCCTTGCTTAGTCACAAGATGTGAGTGTGGACGGCCCTGGGGAGAGTGTGACCTCAGGGAGAAGACTCCCCATAGCTCCGGCAGATCCTGAAGGAGCATAGCAGCAGGCTGTCTGCTGACATGCTTCCTACAGTTGGGCAGCAAGATCTTTCTTGAATGGGCTTCTGGTCACTGTCTCTTCAAGACTGACACCATCCCACCCTAGAGAAACTCCTAACAAGTGATAGGTATCCAATTTAAGCCAGTGAGTCTTACTCTGAACTTGATTTGTGTTTTTGGAACATTAGCAATTGCTACCACTAAGTCCTTAACAACAACAACCACTAAGTCCCTGGTTGGTGTAAATGTAAACACACTCAGCTACTGACTCAAAGATTGGAGGACTCAGTCCACCCAGTGGTGCTCAACAGAAAGATCAGCCACTGGAAAGTCTATGGAGCACAGCAACACTCTGTCACACACAGGGTCACCGTGAGTTGGAGCTCCATGAGTCAGGTTGACTAGACAGTTGGTTATTACCAGGTCACCCCCTCAGTGCCTTTTTCAGTCAAAAGAGCCGTTATAATGATTGTCTCCATTTTCCTTCTGAGTTTCAGCAGACAGACTATTAGCAGTCTTGGCTCCCATGCCCCAAGCCCTTTGTGCTGCTCTCCCTCAAAGATGTGGTTTCATGGCCTGGCTACCGCGGGAGAGAGGCTGTGGTCAACCACCCCCTAGCTTTAGCCCCTGGTGGTGGACATACTCTCTTTGATAACAAACAACCTGGAATAAATTGTGGCAGAGTGTTCCTTTCACTCCCATCCTTGCTATCATCGTGGGTACCACATGACTGCACACCCAGTACACACCACAAATCCAACAGCATCCAACCCCAAAATGAACCAGCACCCCCAAAGTAAAAAATTACAGACCGCAATCTATAATCCTCCAAACAGGCCCCACTTGGGGCTCATCAAACATACTAACACTTTCCTCAAACTGCCTGGGTTTGAAAAAACCCCAACCAAATGTTGCCAAACTGTTCATTTTCTTTGGTTCATGCACAATTTAAAGGGAACTTAATTCATGTCTGCCTGATTTGTTTACCATGGAAGCCTCCTGGGACCACTGTGAAAGAAGCATTTACTGTCTCCAGTACTTTCTCCAATGAACAACGTGTCCCAGACATAGCAGCGCAGCGAATTTGGAGAGAGTGGCAAAACTGTGGATTCTTTCAGAGAAAATCATGAGCATGCAAGGGTCTGGATTTCATTTCAAGAAGTTTACAAGCCTTCCTAAAGCTAGGTGAAGATTCCCTACTTTAGAAGGCAGAGTTTAGAGAACAACAAGGCTCTTGGAAAATTGTGGGGAAAAATCATTATCAGAAGAGCCCAGATTTGAATCTTCATGCAACCCCTAGGAGGTATGTCACCTCAATGATATGGCAAACATTCCCCATGATCTGGGTCTCAGTGTCACTGTTTCTAAATGACATCTCACATGGTTGTTCAGAAGATTAAAAGGAATAACAAGTGTGAAGCTCCTGAGGAGTGTGTAGTCATCAGTCAGAACAAGGAGCCTCACATCCTTTATGACCTTTCTTTCCTGGGGGGTGTCACCTGGTCACCTTTAATGAATCAGAGCCACTTCCAGCCCCTCCAATCACACTTTTGAAAGTTAAAAGTTCCCTGGGTCACTTCTGAAAATGTCATCAATGACCTCATCATTTATATCTTTTAAAATACTATAATTTGGGTTCCCTTACTATAAAAGTAGCGTGTCTTCATTTCTAATATTAAAAAAATAAAAATTCTGAAGTTCTCAAGTAGAAAATGAAAACCTTTTTACTATTCCAACACCCAAAGAAACACTCCTCATATTTTGATACATTTATAATCCATGGTTAAAAATTTAAAACAAACAAATATATCCCTATGTCTCCATGACAGCATTTGTGTACAGATGATGTCATATTAACTCAAATTGCTGAGTTTTGAGAGTTTCCTATGAGATGTGTTCTTCATGATCTGTGGTTCTGTGTCCTATCACTGTTGTGCTTCATGTAAAGAGTACTCAGCGCCCTTTCAAATGATGGTGACTTCTAGGTCCAAAGTTTGACTCCTAATATTCCTGAGGGAACCAAAGTGACTAGTGTCTCCACGACCTTCACTAGAGCTAAACCAGGACCCTGTGCAAGGAAGTGGGGGAGAACCTTCTCCTCAGCTGCAAATGCAGTTTGTCCTCTTGAGTACCTGAGCACAGCTCCCGTAGCTTCCAGACATCTTGCTGTCCCCTCCCTATCTCTGTTCCAAATTTCCTCTTTGGTGTGTCCTTGCTAGCATTATGAATTGCTGTGACTCATGGAGATCCTATGCTTGACAGAATGAAACAGTTTGACACAACCTTCCTGATCACAGGTGTTTGTGCCTGAACCCATTGTTAAAAGGCACTGCAGATTTTGAGTGTCTCTAAATGACATCTTTTATCACTATATTGGACAGTATTCTGGTGTGATTCATAGGGTTTTTATTGAGTGATTTTTGGAAGTAGGTAACTGAACTTTTCTTACTTTGTTGTTGTTGTTAGGTGCCATCGAGTTGCTACTGACCCATAGCGACCTTATGCATAGCAGAATGAAACAGTGCCCGATCTCAGTTTGGAACTCCGCTGAAACCCGTGCACTATGGATGACCCTGCTGGTATTTGAAATACCAGTAGCATAGCTTCCAGAATCACAGTAGCATGCAAAACACCACAGTACGGCAATGGACAGATGGGTGATAAGCCATTTCCTTATCCCTGTTTTATTGCTTTTAGACACTTGCTGTCTGCTAGTTCCTTGGATTGATATTACATGTAGATAGAAACATTAAATATTAGAGCTTCAATTTCAATTGGGACACAGGCTCCTTTCACAGAATTGGAGCCATCATTCATACATGTGCTTTAGTATCACGGACATTTCTGTTTGTTATCAATGATTCTTCTAAAACATGATTTTACAATTTGCTGCTTAGTGTACATTGCATTTAATTTTTCTTCCACAATTTATACCCCATTCTTGGACTTTTAGGATCTCTGTCTCTCATGTTTATAAAGAGGGTTGCAGGAAGTGATCTTGTCTATCCATGAGTTCAGGCAGACATTCCACAGTATTCCAGTAGTTCCGTTTGCTTTCACTCACTTTCATTCCGCAACTACTGGCTTTCTCAGTCACAAGTGGATTTTCTCCAAGGGATTTTCCATTTTTTCAAGGACTCTTAATTAAAGTGAGAGGCAGGTGCTGCGCAAGCTCTTGGAAGAGTAAGCCTTATTTAAAAGAAAAAAGCATGCTCTCAGTGAGTGTCCAAGGTCAAATTCTTGAATCAATTGTTGTAAACTGGCATCCTCTGAGTTGAATCTTGCTCAAAGATTGATATTGTTTAACCAACTAAAACAAAAACAAGAATAATAAAAGAGTTGCTGTCAAGTAGGCCTCAACGCATGACCCTATGTGTGTCAGAAACCATAGGATTCTGAATTCTTGATGTTTCAGAAGTAGATTGTCAGGCCTTTCTTCTGAGGTACATCTGGGTAGATTCAAACTACCAACCTTTCATCCAAGCATGTTAACTGTTTACACTACTCAGGGACTTCATTTAGTCAGCACTACTCTTTAACAAATTTAACCTGAGGTCTTATTTACTTACAGAGAGAAGGGAAAAGTGTATGTATGTCTTTTATTGTCTGTGCTTTCACTATTACATTAGATAATCCAATGTTAAAAGTTAAGCATAATAGCAAGACCCCCTAAATGTCCTTCTAATTTTTTAATTTTATTTTAGTTTCCACATTTCATGTATCATCTTAATCCATTTTGATTCTGATTTTGTTTTTGTGTATGATCTCCTTGTACAAATACCTTCTTAGCCATGAGACGAGAAGAACTGGATGGCACCTGGCTAACACTACTGGAGATTTTGAACAAAGATTTTAATGAACAATATTGACGGAAAGGTAGAAAAATGCAGAACAAAGTTCTATATTCTCATGGAATAGATCCTTTCAAGAGCCATGCAGGCTTTTGAAACTATTGCCCTAATATAATATTAAAATTTTAAACCAAAAGTATTCCTTGATGTCATCTTAAAATTAAACAATAGTTTAGTTTAACTAGTAAAGGATTATTCTATTTCTAAATCTATCTACGTGGGATCAAATTGGCAGCAGAAATTTGAGATATTGCACCTCAAAAACACAAATCCTTACAACGGAACCAATAAATAACACTATGATAAATGGAGAAAAGATTGAAGGTATCAAAGACTTCATTTTGCTTGGATCCAGCATCAACACTCATGGAAGCAGAAGTCAAGATATCAAATGACGCATCACATTAGGCAAATCCACTTTAAAATGTTCAAGAGCAAAGATGTCACTTTGAGGACTAAAGTGCTCCTGACCCAGCCTTGGTATTTTCAATTGCCTCATATGCATGTGAAAGTTGGGACAATGAATAAGGACACCATAGAAGAATTAATGCATTTGAGTTATGGTGTTGGGGAAGAAAATTAAAGGTATCATGACTGTCAGAAGAAGAAATAAATCTGTGTTGGAAGGAGTGCAACCAGAATGCTCCTTAGAAATCATCATGGCCAGACTCCATCTCTCATACTTCGGACATGTTGTCAGGAGGGACCAGTCCTTGGAGAAGGGAATCATGCTTGGCAAAGTGGAGGGGCAGCGAGAAAGAGGAAGCCCACAAACAAAACGGATTGGCACAGTAGCAACAACAATGGGCTCAAGCGTAGCAGTAATTATAAGGATGACACAGTACTGGACGGTGTTTCGTTCTGTTGTACATAGGGTCCCCTATGAGTTAGAACTAACACGATGGCACTTGACAAAAACAGAAAGGAACATTAGAAGGCAGTAAGTTTATGTCAATTATGGAAAAAAAACTCAGAAAACCAGGGTGAGAATGGATATTTGAAGAATATAACCAGTGTCACTGAATTGTCCATGTGGAAAATGTTGAATTGATATATGTGTTACTGTGTACGGTCAAATCACTAGACTGCTGACTACAAGGTTAGTGGGTCAAACCAGCTGTTCCTTGAAAACTCTATACAGGGTTGCTATGAATTAGAACTGACTCAATGACACTTAACAGCAACAACATTATCAACAAAAACAACAACAAATAAAATATTGATCTTGAATCCTCTAGGCATGTATATTCATTCCATTTTGTTCCATCACTGCTACACACCCAAGTTTTACATTCAGTCCATCCACTTATTATGATACCAAAGTCATCTGAATTGTGCATGCCTGCTTCATAGCTCATCCAATGATTCCTGCTTTCACCATTGTTTTTGTTGTGAAATGCTGTCTAGTTGGTTCTGACTCATAACAATCTTGTATAGGGTTTCCAAGGAGTGGTTGGTGGATTTGAACTGCCGATCTTGAGGCTCAAACTGACCTCACAGTGTGGCACATTAACCCGCAGCACCACAGCAGGACTCCACTTTTACCATATAGATTTCCAATTAATTAACAAATGATTTAAACAAGAACATACGGAACCCTCCTGTTTGTTGGCTTCTTACGTGGTGCTGAGGATAAAGCTATGAGCAGCAGATCTGTACTTTCAATGGAGTGAACAGACAGACAGGGGAGGCAGATGATAAACATAGAAAGACATAGATCTCAACAAAGAAGATGACATTGGATAATGATAAAGGCTGTGATGAGAATAAAGCAGGGTGACATGCTAGAGAGAGAAGGGGAAAGTGTCTGCCTTCAGAATGAGAGGTGATGTCTAAGTTGAAACTGGCATGACAAGATAAGCCTAAGCCAGGTTTGCAAAATGTAAAACAGTGGTTCTCAAACTTTGGTGAACATCAGACTCACCTGGAAGGTGTTTTAAACACAGATCTCAGGCGCTGACATTCAGACTTTCAGATCCAGTAGGTCTGGGATGGGACTAGAAAATGTGTGTGTCTAAAACATTCCAGGGATTCTGATGGTGTTGGTCCAGGAATCAAACTATTGGGTTTGAGGAAGAGTGTCTTCAGTAATAGGAACAGCAGCTGTACAAGGTCAAAGATAGAATGGAGCTTGTTGAGTTGAGATATTAGACCGAAGGTCAGTGTGGTCAGAGCATAGAGAGCAGGGCAGGATGGTGGGAGACGTGCTTAGATTAGACAGGAGTCCAATCAGAGAGGTCACTAAAGGTGAGAGTAAAGGGTTGGAGTTTGGGTTTTAAGCACAGTGAGAAATCTTTGAAGGGGTGAAGGAGTGAGTGCTATGATCTGTAACATTGGGATACTACTAGTAACAACTTTATATGATTGTTGTGAAGAATAAAAGGGTACATGCAAAGTGTTTACAACAGTGTCTGGGACATGTTGTCATTAGGTGCCATCGAGTCAGTACTGACTCATAACGACCTTATGCACAGCAGAACGAAACACTGCCTGATCCTTGGCCAACCTCAATACTGTTCTCACGCTTGAGTCCATCTATGCTGCCACTTGGCCAATCCATCTCGTTGGGGTCTTCCTCTTTTTCTCTAACACTCCACTTTACCAAACATGATCTCCTTCTCCACTGACTGGTCCCTCCTGACAATATATTCAAAGTATGAGAGACAAAGTTTGGTCATTTTGGCCTCCAAGGAGCACTCTGGCTGCACTTCTTCCAAAATGGATCTATTGGTCTTTTGGCAGCCCATGGCACTTTCAATTATTCTCCTCCAACACCATAATTCAAAGGCATCAATTCTTCTGCGGTCTTCCTTATTCACTGACCAGCTTTCGCATGCATATGAGGTGATTGAAAATACCAAGGCTTGGGTCAGGCGCACCTTAGTCCTCAAGCTGATATCTTTACTCTTCAACACTTTGAAAAGGTCTTGTGCAGCAGATTTGCCTAATGCAATACATCGTTTGATTTCTTGACTGCTGCCTCCATGAGTGTTGATAGTTGATCCAAGAAGAATGAAGTCCTTGACAACTTCAATCTTTTCTCTGTTGATAAGAATGCTGTTTATTGGTCCAGTAGTGAGGATTTTTGTTTTCTTTACATTGAGATGTAATCCATACCAAAGGCTGTGCTCTTTGATCTTCATCAGTAAATGTTTTAAGTCTTCTTCACTTTCAGCAAGCAAGGTTGTATCAACTGCATATTGCAGGTTGTTAATGAGTCTTCCTCCAATCTTAATGGCATGTTTTTCTTCATATAACCCAGCTTCTCAGAAATATTTGCTCAGCATACAGATTGAATAAGTATGGTGAAAGAATACAACCTTGCCACACACCTTTCTTAATTTTAAACCATTCAGTGTTCCCATGTTCTGTTCGAACAACTTCCTCTTGGTCCAGGTACAGATTCCTTATGAGCACAATTAAGTGTTCAGGAATACTCATACTTCACAATGTTTCCCATAGCATGTCATGATCCACACAGTCGGAAAGCCTTTGCAGAGTCAATAAAGCACAGGTAAACATCTTTCTGGTATTCTCTGCTTTTAGTCAAGATCTATCAGACATAAGCAATGATATCCCTCATTCCACGGCCTCTTCTGAATCAGGCTTGAACCTCTCCAAGTTCTCTGTCAATGTATGATTGCAGCCATTTCTCTATTACCCTTAGCAAAACTTTACTCACATGGGATATCAAAGAGATTGTCCTATGATTTCCACATTCCATTGGGTCACCTCTCTTTGGAATGGGCACAAATATGGATCTCTTCCAATCAGTCGGCCAGATAGCTGTCTTCCAAATTTGTTGGCAGAGATGAATGAGTGCCTCCTGTGCCTCCTCACTTTCTTGAAAGATTTCAATTTTTATTACATCAATTCCTGGTGCCTTGTACTTTGTCAATTCCGTCAATGCACCTTGGATTTCCTCCTTCAGTATCATTGGCTCTTGATCATATGCTACCTCTTGAAATGGTTGAACATTAACCATTTCCTTTTGGTACAGTGACTCTGTGTATTCCTTCCATCTTCTCTTGATGCTTTCTGCATCATTCAATAATTTGCCCAGAGAATCTTTCAATAAGGCTTGAATTTTTTCTTCAGTTCCCCCAGCTTGAGAAATGCTGAGTGTGTTCTTCCTTTTTGGTTTTCTGATTCCAAATATTTACATATTTTATTGTAATATTTGGCTTTATCGTCTCAAGCTGATCTTTGAAATTTTCTGTTCAGCTCTTGTACTTCTTCATTTCTTCCATTTGCTTTAGCATCTCTATGCTGGAGAGCAAATTTCAGTGTCTCTTCTGACATCCATTTTGACCTTTTCCTTCTTTCTTGCCTTTTCAATGACTTTTTGCTTTCTTCATGTAGGACGTTCTTGATGTCACCACACAATTCTTTTGGTCTTCGGTCTTTAATGTTTAATGTAACAAATCTGTTCTTCAGATGATCTCTGAATTCAGGTGGGATATATTCAAGGTCATGTTTTGGCTCTTGTGGACTTGTTTTCATTTTCTTCAGCTTCAGTGTGAATTTGCATATGAGCAATTGATTGTCTGTTCCACAGTCTGCCCCGGCCTTGTTTTCACTGATGATATGGAGCTTTTCCATCATCTCTTTCCACAGATGTAGTCAATTTGGTTTCTTTGTATTCCATTTCATGAGGTCCATGTGTGCAGTCGTCTCTTATGCTATCTAAAGAAGGTATTTGAAATGAACAAATCACTGATTTTGCAGAATTCTATCATGCATTCTCCAGCATCCTTCCTCTTTGCTCCCAATCTTTGCATTCCAATCGCCAATAATGACCAATATATCTTGATTGCATGTTTGATCAATTTCAAATTGAAGAAGTTGGTGAAATTCTTCTACTTCATCCGCACTGGCTTTAGTGGTTGGTGTGTAAATTTGAATAATAGTGCTATTAACTTGTCTTCCCTGTAGGAGCATGGATATTATCCTATCACAGACAGCGTTGTACCTCATAACTGATCTGGATATGTTCTTTTTGACAATGAATGCAACACCATTCCTCTTCCATTTGTCATTTCTGGTATAGTAAACCATGTGGTCATCAGATTCAAAATGCCTAATACTAGTCCATTTCAGCTCACTAATGCCTAAGATATCAATGTTTATGCGTTCCATTTCATTTTTGACAACTTCCAGTATTCCCAGATTCATACTTAGTACATTCCATGTTCTGATTATCAACGGATGTTTACAGCTGTTTCTCTTCATTTTGAGTTGTGCCCCAATCAGCAAATGAAGGTCCCATGGGGTTTTCTCCCATGGGCTTTACTCCATTTGCATCATCACGGTCAGCTCTGCTTTGAGGAGGTAGCTCTTCCCCAGTTGCATTTTGAGTGCTTTCCAAACTGAGGGGCTCATTTCCTGGCACTATACCTGACAGTGTTTCTCTGCTGTTCATAAGGTTTTCAGTGACTAAATATTCAGAAGTAGTTCGTCACTTCTTCTTCCTAGTCTATCTTCATCTGGAAGCTCATCTGTCCACCTTGAGTGACCCTGCTGGTATTTACAATACCAGTGGCATAGCTTTCAGAATCTCAGCAACTCCCAAGCCACCACAGTACAACAAACTGACAGACAAGTGTTGTGTCTGGGACATAGACTCAATAAATGTCAGGTATCATCACTCTCATCATCACTACCACTACCATCATCTGATGTATGAATCACAAAGGATGACCAATGGTATAATGGTCAAATGGTGACGGGGCCTGGGCAGAAGCAGGAAAATGACTCAGGATAATTTCAGTTTACCTAGCAAGGAACGGTGGTGGTGGTGGTGTGTGCCGCCAAATTGGTTCTGTCTCATAACAGCCTGGATAGGGTTTCCATGGAGTGGCTGGTGTGCTTGAACTGCTGACCTTGTGGTTACCAGTCTGATCTCTCAGAGCCACACCTGGATGGTAGCAGTGAAGTAGCAGAGAACTGAGCTCATTCACAATGTGTTTTGGAGATAGAGCTGAAGGATTAGATATAAAGGGCAGGTGAGAGAAATCAAGGGATTAAGGACAGACCTTTGGTACTTAGGGATGTGACAGGCTCATGGGATTGATAACTGAGCCAAAAATACACATGAGCGGGCTAGACTTGAAGTTCTGTTCTCCAATTTCTTCCCTCCTTTCCCTGGAAACTGTCCACTTCTCCCAGTGGCTCTCAACATGTTAATAATACTTCACACTCAAGCTATTGGGGATGAGGAACCTGTGGCCCAACACTTCACTTCCTCAATCCTGCACCCTAACTTTCCCTGGGACCAGTCTTCTCTTCCAAAGTCATGCCCTCCTTGTTTCTCTCTTGTCCTCAGACAGTCGATTGCTATGCTCTTGGAGCTCTATGTAGCAGGAGTCTGGTTTATTAGGACTACAGCAGTCTCTGGGGCCAGGTTGAAATAGAACGGTGGCAGCTTTACTTAGCCCCAGCCTGTTTATCCATCCCCCCCACTTAAGGACATTTTTCTACCTTTTTGACTTTTTACAGTGATGCTGCCAGGACCATTCGTGAGCCTGTTTTGTGAGCAGTGGGCTGGTATTTCTCTAGGGTGGTTGCCTAGAAGCACAGTTACTAGATTAAAAGAACATGCTCATTTTTAAGTCTTTATTTTCATAGGTTTCCCCACAGTTCCTGACCCTTGTCACTTTAACGACCACCCAGACTCCAAAGCACAATAAAGGGTCTGTGAGATGGCAACCTGGGGGCCACCCCAACCTTGTCTCCAGCAGAACTTGCAAATCTCATTTTGACGGCCCCTGTGGCCTGTGATAGGATGAGGGATATATGGTGTGACTGTGGCCATGTCATGGAGAGACACAGACCCTGGAGTCAGGTTGCCCTAGGTTTATCCCATAACTGCCTCTACCTGGCTATGTGATCCTGGCCTGGTCCTCATCATAGACACACACCCCTCCACCAAAGCTTGGTCCTCTCACCTGTAAAATGGGGATGGTAATCACTAGTTCCTGGGCCCACTGAGGATTGAACAAGATCATGTGTGTAAAGGACTTGTCACAAGGCAAGGCACAAGGAAACAATAGATTCTTTCAGAAAGTTCTTACTGAGGACCTACCACATAGACATCCTATGGTGGGAGCTGGGGCTACTGCAGATGCCAGAATTGCAGGTCCCTGCTTTTTTGTGGTCCTGACACCACAGGAAGCTGCCTTCTCTTCCTCCCTATGTCAGTTCAGAGGGACTCTGGTGGCTCAGTGGGTTAAACATTGGGTTGCTAATCAAATGGTTATCTGTTTGAATCCACCAGCTGCTCCTCGGGAGAAAGATGAGGCAGTTTACTTTTTTAAAGATTCACAACTTCAGACAGGGTTGCGATGAGTCAGAATCTACTTCACGGTGGCAAGGTGTTTTGTTTTGTTTGAAGGAGGGGTTATCAGTTCAGGAGTCATGGTGGCACAGTTGTTCAAAAAAAAAAAGACAGAGCTTTTGAAATCACCACCAGTTATTGCATAAGAGAAAGATGTGGCAGTCTACTTCAGTAAAGATTTCAGCCTGGGAAATCCCATGGGCTGTTCTGTTCTGTCCTTCTATGAGTTGAATTGACTTGGAGACTATAGGTTTAGTTTTTTAATGCCAGTATTGTTGTTGTTGTTGTTTAGTGCCATCGAGTTGCCATCGCTCATAGTGACCCTGTATAGGGTTGCCGAGGAGGGATTGGTGAGCTTGAACCACTGACCTTGCTATTAAAAGTGACCTTGCAGTCCCAGCACATTAACTCACAGCACCACACCTGGACTCCAGCTTTACAATATAGCACCATTCAATGGATTTTGACACAACTTTGCTTCCTGCCAACTTGTAATCTAGTTTTTCGCTTCCAGGAGTGTGTGACTTCAAATGTACTCATTTGAATACAAATAAAATTTACTCTCTACACCTATTCCCTGTTTCATATAATCTTGTTTAGCCTTCATGAAGTCAGGTCTAAAAATATTTTTTCTGATTCTTCTCTTTCTCTACAGTCCATCAGGAACTCGTCTTAGGGACATTGCTCTTCCAATGTGTCAGTTGGCTGTGATCATAATGGCTCACACTCACAGTTTATGTATTCCTTCAAACACACCAGCAGCTCCTTGGAAACTCTATGTGGGGTCACTGTGAGTCAGAACCTACTCGACAACACTTAACAATGACAGGGTGGGAGGATGGATTGGATAAGGGTAATGACTAAGGGTTGTCTGCCTTCTTGAGGTTATGAAAATATTCTCAGATTTATTGAGGTACTGGATTCACAGTCCTATGAATACACTAAAAGCCCCCTCATCCTAGACTACCAATAATCTGCTTCTTGGGCCTATGGATTTGCCTACTTTGGAAATTCTATGTAAATGAGCCATGCAATGTTTGGGCCTCTGTGTCTGGCTTGACTCATCACATTTTCATGGTCCTTCTACACTGTAGTAGGTATCAGTATATCATTCCTTCCAGTGATTTAATAATATACCATTGTGTGAATATATCACACTTTGTTTACCCATGTGTGATTATGAAGGTCTTGTGGCAACTTGACTGGGGCAGGATTCCCAATGGTTTGGCAGCTGAGATTTGGCTATCCCTATCGAACACAGTGTAGTTAACTCTATGATGATTGGTTATGAGCAGCCAATCAACTGAAATAATGTTTCTTTGGGGGTGTGGCCTGCTTCTAATATAACAGACACTCAGACAAAGCTTTTTATTATTATTATTATTATTAACAGTGTGATTCTGGACAAGTTACTTAACTTCTAGGGTCTTAGTTCCCTGTGTAAAGTGGGTGTAAGTGGAAAGATCCGACAGGCAGATAGGCAGGTAGATAATAAAGCAGGCTACTTGCTCCAAATCCAAAGAAGTGGAGGTTTAAGGATGAACCAGATACAAGATCCAGACCCAGCAGGCAAACCACACTCTTCATCATTACCCTCCACTGCCTTCTGTGTAGGATAAGCATTGGACCTCAATTTTGGTGGTTCAGACTCACCAACTGCTCCTCAGAAATTCTATACAGGGTACCTATGACTTGGAACCAACTCGATGGCACTTAACAGCAACAGCAAACATCATTATTTTTATTTTAAAAGGTTTATTGAGATACAATTGACATAGTATACAATTCACCTTTTTAAAGCCTACATGCCATATCTATCTGCCTGCCTGACAGACCTGCCTGTCTACCTGTTGGACCTGCCTGCCAAGATCGATTCTTCTGACCCAGACTTGGGACTCTCCTGTCTTTACAACTGTGAGTCATTTCCTTGATACAAACTTCTCTTTATGTATAAACATATATAAGTTTCACTAAGAAGTTCTAAGGAGCTCTGGTAGCATAGTGGTTATGAATCGGGCTGCGAACCTTAAGGTCAGCAGTTCGAAACTACCAGCAGTTCTGCGGGAGAAAGATGAGACTTTCTGCTCCCGGAAAGATTTACAGCCTCAGAAACCCTGTACAGGGTCGCTATGAGTTGGAACTGACTCCATGGACCATAACACCAACAACAAGTTTCACTGGTTTTGCTTCTCTAGAGAACCCAGCCTAAGACACTATGCATCAATTGTTGGACACAAAGGCAAAGTACCCAGTATGCCAGGTAAACACTAGATTGTTTACACCTGCAGTGAACAGTCTGTGGTGGAACCCATGTGACATTGTTCACTACAGGTTAGTAAGTAAGCACGATTAAGCCTGTGTTACCTTGCTTACTGGATACGCTGACCCTGTTAAGATTGTAAATTTGAAAAGAGGCTTTGATTCTGAAGGAAGGTGCTATGGGATTGGGAGAGAGACAGATGCCAGCCATACCTAGAGGTAGGATCTTTGATGTGGTAAAACAATGTGAAATAGTTCACTACAGATTAGTAAACACAAGTAAGCCTGTGCTTGCCTTAATCTGACACTGGATGGGCATTTGGGCTCTTTTCACCTTTGGGCTACTGTGACTAAAGCTGCTATGAATAGTCATGCACAGGTTTCTATGAACACATATGTTTTTATTTCCCTTCCTAGGGGTGGAATTGCTGGGTCCCATGATAATTCTATGTTTAACTTTTTGAGCTGCTGCTAGGATATTTTCCACAGTGGCTGCATCATTTTACAGTCCCACCAGCAATGTATGATGAGAGCTCCAATTTCTCCACATTCTTCCCAACACTTGTTACTTTCTGCTTATCTGATAATAGCTCTCCTAATGGTAGCTATGAATAATATTCCACTGTGGTTTCAGTTTGCATTTCCTGGCAGCTAATGAAGGTGAGCATCTTCTCATTTTCTTCTTGGTCATTTGTATATCTTCTTTGGAGCAATGTATATTCAGTTCCTCTTCTCATTTTTTAAGTTGGTTTATTTGTCGTTTTATTATTCATTTGTCACAATTCTTCATACATCTTCTGGCTACAAGTCCTTTATCACATTTGTGATTTGCAAAAATGTTTTTCCATCCCATGGGTACTTTTTTCCTTTCTTGGTGGCAACCTTTGAAGCCCAAATATTTTTAAAATGTAAAGATAGCCAGTTCATCTATATTTTCTTTTTTTGCATATGGTTTCGGTGACATATTTATCTTTTGTAGTTTTTTCCTTTGCTTTTGTTGATGTTTTCCTCTTCCTGGTTTTATCTCCTACTAATCCAGTAAGAGTTGAGTCCTCTAGGCAACCAGAGCTGGGGACACTACCTGGTACTCTCCACAAGTCCCTGCATGGTCCTTGTTGTATCTGTCTACTTCTCTGTCTGTCCTGGCAGGCAATGAGCCCCTGGAAGTAAAGACTGTGTTTTATTTTCAGCTGAGTTCCTGGGCTTGATATGGAGTAAAGGCTGAAGAGCAATGAAAGAAAGCAAAGGAACAGCTAGATCAAAGTGCAGAGACTGGACCATCCAGGATGTACCTGGGGACTGAAAAGGGCCCTTTGGCCAGATGGCATGTTTTATATAGAAGACCAAGTCCAGTTGGTATGTGAGAAATAAAGCTAGAGAGATGGATGCTGATTATAGCTTGTTGAAATGCTGCCAGTGTTGGACCCAAAAGGAAGCCATTCACATTTTGAGCTGGAACTTAAATATGAAATAGACAAGAGAAAAAAGAGGGTAAGAAAGGGGTGAAACGCAAGTTGTTTCTCTACTCCATTCCCAGAAACGTGAATGTTTTTAAGCTTCTAGCTTCAGTGTAGATAAAAGAGCTCTGGCTATGAAGGAGAGTTACTCTGCATGTCATCTAACAGATAGATCTACCCTGAGACCTTACGCAGGTCACTGAATTGCACTTGACCTTTAATGTCTTCACTACTGCATTCATTAGTATACTTTGACCATGATCAAGCAATTAAAAAATGATTATTTTGGAAGGCTGTCAGGGTCCAATAGCCTGAAAGGGTGACTAGAGAACAGACTTGGTACAAGGATGGGACCCTGTGCTCCTGGTTCTAGACGTCTATTAATCTGTCTGTGATCTTCTGGTCAGGAGGCTACTACTGGTGTGGAGCTGAAATCCATCCCCTTTCAGACTTTCTACTTCTATGCTTAATATGACACTTCATGAGGTAGCGTCCACAGGCCTGGTTTGGGTCCTGTTCTTGTCCCTTGGCTAGGGCAGTGGGAGGACCTCATGTAGCTATGATCAAGTCTGACTTATGGTGACACATGTACGATGACAGAATGAAATGTCAGGTCCTGTACCATTTCATGATTGCCAGCATGTTTATCTAATAAGGATTGATTCCCCAAAACAAGATGAATATAGAGGGAAATGAATATGGGCCTTATAAAAGAGCAATGAACATCTACTTACTCTACTAGTAAAAATAGGCAGAGGGCTGGCATTAGCACCTTGCAAGTCCCTTCTAGTCCTAAAAGAAAACTGATTCTGTAATTCCAGGGGAAAAATTAAAATTCTCCTTTTAAATCCACTCTTGGAATAAAGAGTCTCCTACCTCTCTTGGTCCTTGCTGAACTCAATGTCTTATCCAATAGTCAAACAAACTCTGGTTATTGGAAGTTGGTTATACCATCCATTTTATTTATCTCAGTCCAACATTATTTTGAACATCTGTTACATATCAAGCATGGTGCTAAGTGTCACTTTATGTGACACCTAGAATCTCTCCAAATGACCTTACAAAGTAGGAGTTATACCCATTTTACGGACAAGGAACCTAAGTCTCAAAGCATGGAGTAACAGGATAGAGAAAGATTTTAATCTGAGATCATTATCTTCTCAGTTTGAACTTGTGTTAAGGTTATAAGCTGTCAATGGTTTTTCATGGAGGGAGAAATCCTAGCTGATGTACTTAATTCTATTTGATTTGACTTCTGCCTTGTCTTGCATTATAAGAGGCTTGACTGCCTGCCCTTAAATCACACTAACCTGCTTGGAGTGTATAAGCATGTTCTTCCACCTCCTGCTAAAAGGAGATACTTGTAGTAGGCGGTAGAATCATGTTTTTCTATCTTGTATCTCCTTGTAGTAGGAGGTAGAAGAACATGATACTGCATTCTCTTCTGGGACTTACCCTCAGAATCTTCATTTGGCCCACATCTGGTCTTCCGATCTTAATCAGTTTGTTTGCCTTCCCTTCAATTACTTTGGCCTTCCACTCATACATTCTCATCACCTTTCTTGCAGTATGTGTGTGATTATTTTATTAATACAAACCTACCCCCACTCATCTATAAACTCCAGGTATGGCAATGCCATGTTTCTTTGTTCTCAAGGATAACCTTAAATCCCACAATTTCCCAGAACATAGTAGTTGTTCAGAAACATACACTGACTGTATGGACTAAATAACCACACATCATAGACAGAAGAGATTGGTTGAGTTCTTCCAGAAAAAGACAGGGTTATCAGAAAAACGTTTTCCACCACACTCTGCCTCAATAGTGAGCCCAAACATTTGTTGAAACAGGGAGCAAAGAATAATTTCCCCCTTTACATTTGACTGAAAACGCTACCCCTCCCAAGAGAGCAAAGGAGTCATATTGGCCAAGATTCTTGACTGAGTCAGTTAAAAATTAAGTACATAATGGTTATTAATTCCCTTTCTTCTGCTGTCTCTTCCACTCTTTCCTTCCATTCACATTTTCAAAATCCAACTGTCAATGAAGAACAAATAATGTCAGTCAGTGCATAATCCCAGCCTGTGAGTTCCCTCTGACCCAGCACAGGGGCCCTGCAGACTAATCGTTTGCAGGCAGTTTGGAAGCTGGGCCCCAGGAATAGTTATTAGATCAGATGGAGCATTTTGATTAAGGGACAATCTTTGGCCACCCATTGTTTGTGAAACAGTTCCTGAATACTCTGGCCTCCTTTTGGTATCTGGACTTCTCTAAATTATTTGCTCCTGAAATTTAATTAAATGTAGTGACCTGAAAACACACTGACTACTATTTATTTGTGCACCCAGTGCCTATGGTTTGCTGAAATGGCCTCTGTATATCAAACTATATTTAATCATCCTTCAAAAGGGTGAACAATTGAATCAGATAATCCTTTAAACAAATTAAACTCCCATGACACCAAGATGGCCTGGGCAGATCAGAACAATAGGCTAGGGTGTTGGACAGACACAAGCTTCTTAAGACTAACTACTTCAAAGAAAACACTCCAAGTACGTATACAAAAGAGGCCTCATTTCATTTGTCCTCTAGACTGCTGCAGCTTTTCATGGATCTTAGCCATTTCAGTTGACAATTGAGTCTGTTTGAGCCAATTAACTAAATGTCAGCTATTTCTTAATTGCAACTACAAATTATTTTCTTTCAATGTCCTGGGGGAAATATGCAACAAAATCTATTTGCCCTGATCAAATTTGCATAAACTGTTCTAAGGCATTGGCGCTAACACCAACCGTCAAATCCCTGTAGAAACCAGTACTATCTTCATTCATACAGGTGAGGCTGTTGGAATTACCTAGAGGATCCACTTGTAATTTTCCCTCAATTTCAATGTAATCACCATTAATCTCTTTTAGTAAAGTGTCTTCACTATTAGAAGTCATTTTTCTTTGCACAATTTCATTGAACAGAACAGTCTTTTCAAGCTAGAAGGGAGCTCTTTCCAAATGTTCCCCTTCCCAGCCAAACATTTTGCAGGTGCTGAGAGAGTACTGTGGTGAGGGGACCAAAGGCTACACAGAAAGGGAGTTGATTGCCAGAGGGTTGTTTGCCCTAGTTCCTGCTCTGCCTTGAACTCGCAATGACCTTGGCACATTGCTCCTGCTCTTGAGGCTGTTTCCTCATCAGTGAAATGAATATAAAGCCATCTGCAGGTACATTAAAGAAAATGACTGAGAAAATATCCCTCCAGAACAGAGTCTCAGAAATATGTTAATTCTCCTGTCTGTGGGTTGGGAACAGGATCCCTTGACCACCTGCAAAAATGTCCTCATTATTCATCAATTATCAAGACAGCAATTTTTCACAAGTTCTTCCCATCTCCATAATAATGCTGTTGTTAGATATCATGAAGTCTGTTCTGACTCATAGTGACCCCATGTGACAGAGTAGAATTATTCCATAGCATTTTCTAGACTGTAATCTTTACAGGAAGGAATCCTATGACACAGTAGTTATGTACTCACCTGCTGTTTCACGGGAGAAAGACGTGGTAATCTGTTTCCATTAAGATCACAGTCTTGGAAATTCTAAAGGCACTTTCACTTTATCTGACAGGGTCACTGTGAGTAGGGTTTGGGTTGTTTTTGTTTTGTTGTCTATGGAAGTACACCGCCAGGTCTTTTCTTCCTTGGAGTGGACCTCTCAGTTAATAACTGAATGCTTAACTATTGTATCACCAAAGCGCCGTCCCCATAATAATAGCACTTTACTTTTATTGAAAGCTTATGATAGCCCAAATAGTGATTGAAGTGAATAACTCCAGACCCACCAATAACCATATACTGTCCTTCTTTCAGTACCTGCTGTAGAACACAGTTTCTGAGTCATGCATTTGGTCATGGATGGTCACAGGACTGTGATGTAATATCCAATAATCTCTAGGCTTAGTGTTTCCTACCTTGCTCCCTTCTCTCTTTCTCTGTCTGCCTACTCAGTGGAGAGAAAGCTCAGAACCTAGAGGAAGATAAGCAACAAGATGGAAAGGGCCTGGGTCCTTGAAGGACTCTTTGTAGGAGATGAACTGAAATGTGACTTTTTTGTCAGGGAGAAGAAAATATCCATATGTCTACAAGGAAGAGCAGTTAGTACCATTATGATTCAAATTTATGCACCAATCATTAACATCAAAGATGAAGTAATTGTAAAGGTTTACTGACTTCTGCAGTCTGAAATTGATCAAATGTGCAGTCAAGATACATTGATAATTACTGGTGATTGGAATGTGAAAGTTGGAAACAAAGAAGAATTAGGAGTTTGATAATATGGCTTTGTTAATAGAAATGATGCTGGAGATCACATGAAAGAATTTTGCAAGACCAACAACGTATTCATTGCAGACACCTTTTTTCAACAACATAAATGGTGATTATAAACATGGACCTCACAGAATGGAAAACACAGGAACCAAATCGAATACACTTGTGGAAAGAAACAATGGAAAAACTTAATATCATCAGTTAAAAAAAAGTTGGGCCAACATCAGAACAGGATATGAATTGCTCACATGCAAATTTGCATTGAAGCTGAAGTCATGAGAGTCAAAGCATAACATTGATTATATCCCACCTGAAATTCGAGACCATCTCAATAACAGATTTTACAAACTGCAAATTTATGACTGATGACCAGATGAGATGTGGAATGACATCAACAACATTATGCATGAAGGAAATAAAAATCATTTAAAAGACAGGAAAGAAAGAGAAGACCAAAATGGATGTCAGAAGAGATTCTAAAACTTGCTCTAGAATGTTGAGAAGACAAAGCAAATGGAAGAAATGAATGAGTTGAACAGATTTCACAGGGAAGCTGGGGAAGACAAAGTAAAATATTAAAATGAAATGTGCAAATACCTGGCGTAAGAAAACCAAAGTGAAAGAATACACTCAGCATTTATCAAGCTCAAAGAATTAAAGAAAAAAAATTTAGGCTTTAAGTTGTAATACGGAAGGATTCTTTGGACAGACTATTGAAAAACTCAGAAGCTTCAGAAGATTGAAGAAATATACAGAATCATTGTACCAAAAAGGATTGCTATTCAACCATTTAGGAGATACATAGTATTGAGGTAAGAAGTCCAAGCTGCGCTGAAGGCATTGGCAAAAAACAAGGCTTTGGATAATTGTCTGAATGCCAATTAAGATGTTTCAATAAGCAAATGCAATACTCATTCATCTATGCCAAGCAATTTGGAATACAGCTAACTGGCCCACTGAGTGTAAGAAATCCATACGTGTGCCCATTCCAAAGAAAGATGATTCAACAGAATGTGAAAATTATCAGGCAGTATCATTAACATCGGTAGTGTGATGGCTCAATAGAATAAACACTGAACTATGAAACACGAACCATGCTGTGGAAGAAAGGTGAGGTTTTCTGCTTCCTCAAAGATTTAAATTCTTGGAAACTCTATACAGGATCACTATGAGTCAGAAACACCTTGACGACACTTAACAACAACATAATTAGTATCAAACATAAATAAATTTTTGCTGAAGATAATTCAGAAGCAATTGCAGGAATGCACTGGCAAAAATTCAAGCTGGATTCAGAAGAGTATGTGGAACAAAGGATATTATCACTAATGTCATATATAACTTGGCTGAAAGCAGACAGAGAATATCAGAAAAATGTTTTACTGTGTTTTGTTGACAATGCAAGGCATTTGACTATGTGGATCACAAAAAATCATGGATAACATTGGGAAGAGTGGGAATTTCAGAACACTTAATTGTGTTGATGAGGAACTTGCATATAGACTAACAAACAAGAGATGCTGCATGGTTTAAAATCAGGAAAGGTGTGTGTCAGAGCTGTTTCCTTTCACCATATTCATTCACTCTGTATGCTGAGCAAATGATCGGAAAAGTTTGATTATATAAAGAAAAATGTGGCAAAGAGATTTAAGGAAGACTTATTACCAACTCAGGATATGCAGATGATACACCCTTGCTTACTGAAAACCAAGAGAACTTGAAGCACTTTCTGATGAAAATCAGACTTCAGGTTTTCAGTATGCATCAAATCCACAACATAAAATAAGAACCTACACATCTGGACCAATAAGCAACATTATGATAAACAGAAAAAGGATTGAAATTGTCAGACTTAATTTTACTTAAATCAACAATCAACACCATGAAGCAGTAGTCAAGAAATCAAACAATGTATTGCATTGAGCAAATCTGCTGTAAAAGACTCTTCAAAGTGCTAAAGAGCAAAGATGTCATGACATTTTTAATTGCCTTGTATGCGTACAAGAGTTGGACAATGAATAAAGAAAGAGGGAAGAAACTGATGTCTTTGAATTATGGTGTTGATTAAGGGCGCTGAAGACCTCATGGACTGCCAGAAGAACAAATAAATCTGACTTGGAAAAAGTACAGTCAGAATGCTTCTTAAAAGGGAGGATGGTGAAACTATCTCACATACTTTGGACATGTTATCCAGAGGGACCAGTCTCTGGAGAAGGGCATCATGCTTGATAAGGTAGAGTCAGCGAAAAAGAGGTACACTCTCAATGAGATGGATTGACAAAATGGCTCTAACAGTGGGATCCGATTTAGCAAGGATTATGAGGATAGCTCAGGACTGGGTAGTGTACCTAGGCTCAATGTGAGTTGGAACTGACTGGAAGACCCTAGCAACAACAATGTTGACACATTGAAACATGATTTTGAACTCTCGAGAATGAGAGTTGGATTGTTACAGTTGTCGTTGCTATTGTGACGTGCCATGGAGTAGTTTCTGACTCATAGCAATCCTGTATAGGGTTATTGAGGCTTTGAATCTTCTCTGGAGCAGGAAGTTTCATTTTTCTCCCCCGGAGTAGCTGGCAGGTTCAAACATTGGACCTTGTGGTTCACAGTCTAATGCTTATCGTATGGAGTCATTGGGCACCATGATTATTTAGTGTTGCAATTGTTAGGTGCCCTCAAGTTGGTTCCTACCTATATCGACTCTATATACAACAGAATGCCATCCTCACAATTGCTGTTACACCTGAGTCCATTGTTGTCACTGTGCCAATTCATCTCATTGCGTTTCCCTTTTTCACTTTCCCTCCACTTTAACAAGCATGATGTCCTTCTCCAGGGACTGGTCCCTCCTGATAATATGTACGAAGTATGTGAGATGAAGTCTGGCCATGTTGGCTTCTAAGGAGCATTCTGGTTGTACTTCTTCCAAAACAGATTTGCTTGTTTTTCTGGCAGCTGACGGTATCCGTAACATTCTTGTCCAACACCATAACTCAAATGATTCAATTCTTCTATCATCTTCCTTATTCATGGTCCCACTTTCACATGCATAGGCAAGTACTGAAAATACTATTGCTTTGGTATTTTGACCTTGAATACCTTAAGAGGTCTTGTGCAGCAGATTTGCCTAATGAAATATGTTGTTTGATTTTTCTGACGGCTCATTCCATTGAGTGTTGATGGTGGATCAAAGCAAAATGAAGTTTTTTGCAAAGTAAATCTTTTCTCCATTTATCATGATGTTACTTATTGGTCCAGTAGTGAGGATTATTATTTTCCTTGCATTGAGGCACAACCCATATCAAAGGCTGCTATCTTCGATCTTCATCAATATTTTAAGTCCCCTTGGCTTTCAACAAGCAAGGTTGTATCATCTGCATATCACAGGTTATTAATGAGTCTTCCTCCAATCCTGATGCCACGTTCTTCATATATCCATCTTCTTGGATTATTTGCTTAGCATACATATTGAATAAGCACAGTGAAGGAATATAACTCTGGTGTACACCGTTGTTGATTGTAAGCCATTCAGTATCCTCTTGTTCTGTTGGAACAACTTCCTCTTGGTCTATGTACAAATTTCTCTTGTGCACAATTAAGTGTTCTGTATTCCTTTTGTTCTTAATGTTATTCATAGGTTGTTGTGATCCACCAAGTGGAAAGCCTTTGTGTAGTCAATAAAGTACAAGTAAATTCTCTGCTTTCAGCCAGTTTCATAGCGTCTTCGACTACCCATTTTGTCTTTTAATTTTTTTCTTCTCAATAACCATTTAATTTCTCCCTGTATGATGTTCTTGATGTCATCCTACAACTCTTCTGGTCTTTGGTCTTTAGTGTCTAATGCATCAAGTCTGTTCTTCAGATGATGTCTAAATTCAGGTGGGATATGTTCAAGATCATATTTTTCCTCTCTTGGACTTGTTCTCATTTTCTTCAGATTTAGCCTAAACTTTCATATGAGCAATTGATGGCCTTTTCCACAGTCTGCCCCTGGTCTTGTTTTGCCTGATGATATGGAGCTTTTCCACACTTTCTTTCCACAGATGTAGTCAATGTGATTTCTGTATATTCTATCTGGCGAAGTCCGCATGTATAATCATTGATTATGCTATTTAAAAAAGGTATTTGCTATGAAGAAGTTATGGGTCTTGCAAAATTCTGTCATGTGCTGTCCAGCATCATTTCTATCACCAAGGCCATATTTTCTAATGATTGATGCTTCCTCTGTTTCAACCTTTGAATTCCAGTCACCAGTAATTATTAATATGTCTTGATTACAAGCTTGAACAATTTCAGACTGAAGAAGTTGGTAAAATTCTTGTTTTCGTCATCACTAGCTTTAGGGGTTGGTGCATAAATGTGAATAATAGTGGAATTAACTAGTCTACCTTGTAAGTGTATGGATATTATCCTATCAAGACAGCATTATACTTCATGATAGATATTGAAGTGTTCTTTATGTTGATGCATGCGGTGACATTCTTGTTCAATTTGTCATTCCCAGCATAGCAAACAAACTGATCGTCTGATTCAGAATGGCCAATATAAGCCCATTTTAGCTTCCTAATGCCTAATGTTTATGCATTCCACTTCATTTTTTATAATTTCCAATTTTCATAATTCTGTCTTTCAGTTATTAATGGATGTTTGCTGCTGTTTCTTCTCCTTTTGAGCTGTGTCCTATCAGCAAACAAAGGTCCAGAAAGGTTAATGCTATTCAAATCACCATGGTGAACTTTACTTTGAGGAGACAGCTCTTCCCCAGTCATATTTCGAGTGCTTTCCTACCTGAGGGGCTCATCTTCTGGCACTATATCTGACAATATTTTGGTACTCTTCATCATGTTTCAATATTCAATATTCTGGTGCTCAAGCTTAAGAATGATTGTAAGGGTTGCACAGGGTCTGGCAGTGTTTCATTGTGTTGTGTATAAGATCAATATGGCCTAATAACAACAACCACTAATAATAATAATGGCACCTAATAACAACAACCACTACTTGGGTAGGACCTAAGTAATATAACTAAGAAAACTGTATTTCCAAATAAGCTCGTACACAGGTATAGCCTGTTACCATTAAGTTAACTAACTCATGTGAATCCATGTTTGTCAGAGTAGAATTGTGATCTATAGGACTTTCAATGGTTTATAATTTTTCTTAAACAGTGTGTGCCCAGGCCTTTCTCTCAAGGCACCTCTGGGTGGGTTAATAGATTAGTATATTAACTGTTTGTACCACTCAAGGATTCCATTTACAAGTATAGAGCCAGGACTTTTGTTTGGGAGTGGGGTGGATCCATAACAATCAGATTGACAGTTCACAGTGAGGTTGCTCCTTGGGTGGCCCAGGATGCACAGAGGTGTACCACCTTGGAACTGGATATCAGGGGAGTGCTGTGGATGCAAACCTCACAGTGTCTCCAATACCCTCAATCCCTTTGCTGTCTGTCCCAGCAGCAAGACTCTTTCCCATCCTGTATCCTGAGCAGTGATGCCAAACAGTTTATCTCCTCTCTCCAAGAGCCTTCTAAAAAAAGACTGAGGGGATGTAACAACTTCAGAGGGAAGCCTCCCCATCAAGCTTCAAAAGGCCTCTCCACAATGGCCCATCTCTCTTGCCATAATGTGGCCAGGAAGCTGGCGGTCTGCTAGGAACTGCTATCAGGGAGCATTCAAAAATCAAAAAGACTTCTCCTGGAGCCAGCCCTCAGTATCCAAACCACTTCAAGAAGCATCTCCTTCAGTTTAGAAGCTGAAGACCAAAGTTAAGTGTTTGGAGATGGACTTAAGTCTGCAGAGTGAGCAGGGGCCATATGGTCACTCTCAGGTGGTGACACCCAAGGACAGACCAGATGAGTCTGCTGGCTTCAAGGAAGTGGTAATTCCTGATCAATTCAGAAATTATTTATTTTCTGGAACACTGGGAATCCTTGAATATCTGATCTGGAAGGAACTTCAGGAAATATCTGGAAGGTACATATAATGCTCGTATTCTGCCCTCTCTGGAACCTTCTGAGGAGAGTTACCTATAAGACTCTTTCTGCTTAAAATTGTTGGGATTCTACCATATGCGGTATGGCCTGCTCTGGGTGATCCTGATTGATTTTTCCCCCTAAATTTTATTTATTCTGTTGTTGTTGAGAAGACAGACAGTAAAACATATACCAATTCAACAGTTTCTATATGAGCAAGTTAGTGACGTTGATTACAATCTTCAAGTTGTGAAACCATTCTATTCTCCTTTCTTCCTCCCTCATTAACATTAACTCACTTCCCCCTAAGTTTCCTACCTAATGTTGAGTTGTTGTCAATTTGATCCCATATAGATAGGTTTTAAAAGAACAAATGCTCAAAGCAAATCTTTTACTAGTTAGGCTAAATTTTGTTCAGTTTTAAGTAGACACCTGGGGATATGTTTAGCTTAAGGTATCCAGATACCACACTAAACATTTTGATCAAAGATTTCATAGAGAGAATCCTGCTTCATAAGGAGGAATACAGAACAGAATTTAAAATTCTCGTGGACTCGAGACTTTCTGGAGCCTTGGGAGGTGTATGAACCCCTGATTTGCTTTGGGTTAAAGGATAGTGAGCAGCAATGGAAAGCAGGGGTCATGTAGTCAGATTATCAGAGTTTTCCTCCCAACTCAGACTCTTACTGCCCATGAAATTGAGTAAGTACTCTCCTTGAACCACCTCTCCTTCCTTCTCTGTGACTCAGAAAAAGTAACACTGTCTCTTCATACTGTCATTCTGATGATAAGTTAGATATCATCTATAAAATGATCCAATGGATGCCTGAACAATAACTTTCACTCATTTGTGAGATTAAGTGTATTTTATGGACTTTGTATTTAATTACTATGACTGTAATTCTTTTTAGATGGAAACACATATCAACATAGTATCCATTGTACAGTGCTCAGATTACATTCTCATCCTACGTGGCATCTCATTTGCATTTAACTCCAACATTTGAAGTTGGCAGGGCAGGATGTAGTCCTTATTTTATGGACCAAGGGACTACTGAACTACTTATAATCAAATCCACTGCTATTGAGTTGATTTGGACCTGTAGTGACCCTATATAGGGTTTCCAAGACTGTAAATCTTTATGGGAGCAGACAGCCTCATCTTTCTCCCATGGAGTGGCTGATGGACTTGAACTATAGGCTTAAAGTTAACAGCCCAATGCTTAGCCCATGGTACCACCAGGGCTCCTTTATTTGCCTAAGTCAACTGTGAACCTAAGGCTTAGGCTATGTCTGCTTTTGTAATTATTTTTATCTCTATCTACTTTGTGTTTGTGATAGATCCAGCAATGCTGAATGGAGGAGAATGTCTCCTCCTAAGCCGATGTTGTACACTGACTCCTAAACTCACATACATCATTGTGTGGCCCCCACTTCTGGGACACTGTGAAAAGTTTGGCCCACAGCCTCATAATGGCAGAGACTGGCTATTGCTTTCTTCATCTCTTTGAGTTATATCTCACTCCTCAATAAGCATATCTTATCTCTTCTATGTGTCTGGTAGAATAGAATATCCCCATCTTTTCCCACAGACAGGAACCAAGGCCAAATGTAGGCTCTTAGTCAGAGATATAATCATGTTCCTCCTAGAATGGCAAGCTTAAATCAACAGTAACACATGGGAAGAGTCAGTGGTGGTGATGGTCAGTTTCCACTCCTAGCGATCCTCTATAGGATATCCAAGGCTGTAAGTCTTTACAGGAACAGAAAGCTTTACCTTTTTCCCACAAGAGTTTGGTGAACTCAAACTGATGATCTTGCCATTAGCAGCCCAAGGCTCCTTGGGAAGAGTCACTGTTGTTGTTAAGCAGTCGAATAGGTTCCAACCCATAAAGAGCCTGTGAACTTGAACTTACAACCTTGCAATTAGCTTGTTGTTGTTATTCCACTGAGTCAGTTCATATTCATAACAACTCTGTATAAGATAAGCACTCGACTGCAAAGTCAGTGTTTCAAACTCACCAGCAGCTCATCGGAAACACTTTACAGAGCCAATGTGACTCGGAACTGACTCCACAGCACTTAACAGCAACAGGAGATAGTATCCAGGAGAGCCAGCTGGTGACCAGCCTAAAGTGAGACGTGTCCCATTGCTGACTTGGGAACACACATGAATGACATATCACAGAGTACAAAATATCCTATCCATGATAAATCAAGGCAATATTTTTCAAACTTTAGGGCAAAATTAATTAATGGGTAGTGAAATCAGTTTGGTTCATCATGATCAGCTTTAAGTTTTAGAAAAAACAAGTAAAAGAAGAGAGATTTGGACTTGATGGAAACTCTATTTTGAAAACCCGTCACTGAAAGTAACTAACGCTTGACAGGGGATACAGCAGCTATACGTTAGTAACATCAGGGCCATGAGTCAAGTGTTAAGTTTTGTTTGGAAACATTATTGGCCAGCCACTTAAGCATTTAGGTATGTTTTTTATTTGAAAATCTTTGATTAAACTATTGAAAATCTACATGCTCCAGGATTTGTGGTACTTTCTGGGTTCACCAAGAGAAACAAAAGATGTTTTGAAAATTGGGAAAATTCACTGTTAGCTGAGGATGACTAACTTGAAAAGAAATGGCAGGCATAGCAATGTTGTTGTTGTGTGCTGTCAAATCAGTTCTGACTCATAACAACACGGCATAGTGTTTCTGAAAGTGGCTGGTGGGTTTGAACCACTGACTTTGTGGTTACCAGTCCAGTGTTTATCTTACAATGCCACACAAATGACAACAATACTTAACCAAACAACTACAACAAAAACAAACCTACCACTATGCAGTGGATTCTGACTCAGAGCGACACATTTCTGAGGCTGTAACTGTATGACATTGTAGGATAAGTACTGGACCGCAAAGTTGGTTTGAACCACAAGGTCAGTGATTTAAACTCACCAGCCACTCCTTGGAAACCCTATACAGGATCGCTGTGGGTCAGAACAGACTCAACAGCACTTAACAACACCAAATGAGCTGTAGGATAAGCCATCCTTGGAAATACTATACAAGGGTTGCTATGAGTCTGAACCAACTCAACAGCACTTAAATTAACAACAACAACAAAGTGTCCTCTTTTGCCCATGAAGAGCAACTGCTGAGTTTGAACTGCCTACCTTTCTGTTAGGAGTCCAGTGCTTATGCACCAGGGCTCCTTCTGCAATACAAATTTGAAATATTGACGTGACTAATCTCCTTCACCCTTCGATCATGATTTCTTAGGATAAAAAAATCCTTGTTTATTGAGTAATGGAAATTGTAGGCAAGATAAACAAGCCAAAGATACTAAGTTGATCTGTACAAAGAGGAACTAAGAGAAGAGCAAAAGCAGAGCTACTCGATGACAACTTTGGCAGGTGCAATGTGCCTGGTACAGGTTTACTTGGTTCTATTGTGCTTTGCTTATGGCTTCTAGCAGATACCAAGTTTTTTTGTTGGTGCTGTTTTTACAAATTGAAGGTACGTGGTAACCCTGTGTCAAACAAGTCTATGGGCTCCATTTTCCCCTGAGATTTGGTTATTTAACCGGGTTGCTAATCTCAAGGTAGGCAGTTCGAAACTACCAGCTGTTCTTTAAGAGAAAGATGGCTTTCTGCTCCCAAAAAGATTTGCAGCCTTGGAAATCCCACGCAGGGTCACTTTGAGTCGGAAATGACTCCAGGGTACTTAACAACAACAACAACAACAACAACATAGTGTAGTAGGTGTGGCACTTTGGGTTAATGAGCTGGACTGCAAAGTCGGTTTGAGCCACAAGGCCAGCGGTTCAAGCTCACCAGCCCCTCCTTGGAAGCCCTGTACAGGGTCGTTATGGGTCAGAATTGAAACAATAGCACTTAGCAACAACAACAGGCATTGTAGAGAGAACAATGAACAATGTTCAAGAATGCAGATGGAGAACCACTTCTTTTCATCCTGAGTAAGAAAGGTGTGTTGGGCTAGAGCAAGCAGAAGCTCTTTGAAGTAGGTCTTAAAAAAAAGAAGGAGGAGAAAGAATTAGCCTGGTTACATGTGTGAGTGAAAACTTCAGACAGAAATCATAGGATGGTCAGGTATGGAAATAGAAAAGTTGTGACATATTTAGGAAATGGCATAAACTGATAAAACTGGATTATTAGGTGAGTGAAGAAAAGTGGAAATTATTCTAGAAAATGAATTTACTAACAGGTCTTTAGAAGGGGGTTTCCTGAGAAAATGGAACCAATGAGTTATATGACAGGAAGTAGCATGGCCAGATGTTCATTTGGGGATGTTCACTTTGACTACAGAGTGGGTGATGAATTAGAGGAAGCACTAATGTAGCTAATGTGGCAGGTTGAGAAGTTTAGCCACATCGAGGAGAGACAGATAACCATCAGTTCCCTATGTGGACATTGATCCCAATGGTCAGTGAGTCGTGTTCACAGGGTTGATGGTCTGCACATACCCCTCTTCCAGGTGAAGGCTTTCCCTTCCCTTGGCAAGGACTGAAATAGTGCAGGGGTTGTCCAGGTACCACATGATGCACACACTAAAGCAGTAAGTAATATGAAGAAGGCTTACTGTGCACCCAGAATAGGCAAGGAGTTTGCCTGATAAGAAAGATGAAGACATAACTAGGACAGTGTTCAATATGAAGCCTTCATCATCATGCAATATTCCAGGTCCAAGACTCTGCTTAGGTGGTCCAGGTGAGGGTTGGAAGGCTATGCAATAAACTTCTTTCCCAACAACCTTTCTGTAGGCACGTTAGTAAGATATGGGATATATTCAACTGAATTACAAATGAAAAAGTTGCTAAAGATACATCTTAACACACAGTATTATGGGCTGCAGTTTATACTTGATCTCATGTATTGAACTCACCCTAAGAAGAAAGTAGCCAACAGGACTGAAATAGAACTCACTGGGTCTGAGTGAGACTGGCGGTGGCTTTGAACCCTTCTTCATATGGCTAATGTAAACTTGAAAGCAATTAAATACACAAGAAAGCACATTATATTCACAGGATTATTTTTAACCTAACAGGTTAAAATTGACAGCACTCAATACCAGTAAAGGTTGCGGTGGAGGAAATGCAACTTTCAAACACTCATGATGTGAAAATTAATCCAGCATTGTAAAAAGCATTTAGTGGATTCCATATATACTATGAGAAAGCAGTCTTGCTTCCAGGAATTGATCCTACAGAAATAGACAAAGTGCACCAAAATATATAGTCTGTCCTCGCTATGTAGAGATTTGTCCATTTGCTAAAATTTATTTGTAGGCCCAATATCAATCCTCCCAGTGCTTTTGTGAAAAGTTGACACTCCAAGTACATGTTCCTAGCTGAGTTTGAACAAGATGATGCTCCACCTTCTTGTCTCGGCTCTCATATAGTAAGTACACAAGCATTCTTTTCAGTAGGTGTTCAAGAGCAAAGATGTCAGCTTGAGGACTAAGGTGGGCCTGACTCAGGCCATGGTATTTTCAATAACCAAATATGCATGCGAAAGTTGGACAGTGAATAAGCAAGACTGTAGAAGAATTGATGCATTTGAGTTAGAGAAGAATATTGAAATTACCATATTTTGCCAGAAGAACAAACCAATCTGTGTTGGAAGAAGTACAGTCAAAATGCTCCTTGGAAGCCAGGATGAGCAGACTTCATCTCTTATACTTTGAACATATTATCAGGAGGGACCAGTTCCTGGAGAAGGACCTCATACTTAGTAAAGTGGAGGGTCAGCAGAAACAGAGGAAGACCCCCAGTGAGATGGATTGGCACAGTGGCAACAGCAATGGGCTCAAGCTTAGCAATGATTGTGAGGCTAGCACGGGACCTGGAAGTGTTTCATTCTGTTGTACATAGGATCACTAGGAGATGGAACTGACTTGATGGCACCTAACAACAACAATATATGCCACACTTTTGTTTTTTGTTCTTTTTTTGTTGGTGATTACACTGTTTAAAATAATCCCCAAGCACAGTGCTGAAGTGTTCCTAAGTCTAGTTAGTGTTTCTAAGCACAAGAAGGCTGTGATGTGTCTTACAGGTATTAGACAAGCTTCATTCAGTCATGAGTCACAGTGTTGTTGACCCTGAGTTATTAATGAACCAACAGCATGGTACATCCAGAAAAAAGAAGAGGAAATTTGCTCATTTGTACATGAGATCACTCTGAAAAGTGCCAAAGTAACATCTATAATGTGTAAAAAGCTATGGAAAAGATGGAAAGGGAGTTAGAAATTTCAAATTCATGAAATAACATCTATCACGAATTGAATTGTGTCTCCCTAAAAATATCTGTTAACTTGGCTAGGCCATGATCCCAGAATTCTGTGGTTGTCCTTCATTTTGTGATCTAATGTAATTATTCCCCATTTGGTGGTATGTCATAAATCCTGATCTCTGTATGCTATAGAGGCAAGATTGTTGTTAGGTGCCTTCACATTGGTTCTTACTCATAGCAATCTTATGTACAGCAGAACAAAACACTGTTCAGTCCTGTGCATTCCTGACAATTGTTGCTATGTTTGAGGTCATTGTTGTAGCCACTGTGCCAATCTATCTCATTAGAGGTTTCCTCATTTTCACTGATCCTCTCCTTTACCAAGCATGATGTCCTTTTCCAGGGACATGTCTCTCCTGCAACATGTCCTAAGTATATGAGAAATCTAACCATCCTCACTTTCGAGAAGCTTTCTGGCTGCACTTCCTCCAATACAGATGTGTTTGTTCTTCTGACAGTCCGTGGCACTTTCACTATTCTTCACCAATAAGACAATTCAAATGCATCAATTCTTCTCTGGTCTTCATTATTCATTGTCTAGCTTTCATATGCATATGGTGGTGGTGGTGGTGTGCTGTCATATCCATTCTGACTTACAGTGACTCTGTGTAGGGTTTCCCAGGCTGTAGTTCCTTACAGGAGCAGAAAGCCTCATCTTTCTCCTGTAGAGGAGCGGTGGATTTGAACTGCTGACCTTTCAATTAGCAACCCATGTAACCCTTACATATGAAGCAATTGAATATACCATGGCTTGCATCAGGCACTCCTTAGTTCTCAAAGTGACCTATTTGCTCTTTTGACACTTTAAAGAGGTCTTGGGCAACAGATTCGTCTAATGAAATACATCATCTGATTTCTTGACTGTTGATTTTGAATCCAAGCAAAATGAAAACCTTGATAACTTCAATCTTTTCTTTCTTTGCCATGACGCTGTATACTGGTCCAGTTGTGGGGACTGTTTTCCTTTACATTAAATTTCAATCCATAATGAATGCTGTAATCTTTGATCTTCATTAGTAAATGCTTCAAGTCCTTTTTGCTTTTAGCAAGCAAGATTGTGTCATCTGCACATCACAGGTTGTTAATGAGTCTTCATCCAGTCTTGATGCCACATTATTCTTCATTTAGTACAGTTTCTCAGATTATTTGCTCAGCATACAGGTTGAGTAAATATGGTGAAAGAATACAACCCTGGAGCACACATTTCTTGACTTTAAACCATTCAGTATCCACTTGTTTTGTTTCAACCACTGTTTCCTCATCTATACACAGATTCTGAATGAGCACAATTCAATATCATCCATAGTTTGTTATAATCTATGCAGGGTTAGATTAGGTTAATGAGGACTAGGCTATGTTTGCTATGCTAAGATTAAGGTGCAATGCAACACCCTTACTCAGATTAGAGCCTGAATTACTAAGGAGAAATTCCCTGGGGTGTGCAGAGTAAAGTGAACTTCACTTTGTTCACCATCAAGAAAAAGCAGCCATGGTTCCTGAACAGAAAAAGTCCTAGTTTTAGAGGAAAATTGATGCCAAGACACAGTGAGCCCTCCAAGAAACACCAGTTCTACAGATGTTGAAAGGTGACAAAAAGAGGAAAACCTATCCCTAGAGCTGGTTCTAGCCTCAAACTTCTAGCCTCCTGAACTGCGAAAGAATAAATTTCTGTTTGTCAAAGGCCCTTGTGATATTTCTCTGATAACAGTGTTTAGATGACTAAGACAGACCTATTCAAAATCGATTGCTATGAAACAGAAGGTGAAAAAAATCAGTAGTTACAGTACTCAGAGTCAAGAAAATGCTAAACTCTTCTTGATTTGTATTTCTCTAAAAAAAAAAAAAAATGCTGCAAGTATTTATTTATTTATTTATTTATTTATTTATTTGTGTTGTTGTTGTTAAGTGCCCTCAAGTCAATTCTGACTCATAGCCATCCTGTACAGCAGGGGTAGGGAACATCCAGTCCAAGAGCCATATGCTATTGTTTAGTGTAGTCAAGTTGATTCTGACTTATAGTAACCCTGTATAGTGTTTCTGAGAAGCAGTTCATGGGTTTGAATGGCCCAACTGTGGTTCGCAGCTCAGTGCTACATTGTTGTTGTTGTTAGGTGCCATCGAGTCGGTACCGACTCACAGTGACCTTATGCACAACAGAACGAAACTCTGCCCAATAAGGTCTGTGAAATTATCTGGTCTGGCCCTGCCAAGGCAACCGCAAGCAGGACTTGAAATTCAATAATTCTAGGAGCTTTTTTCATAGCAGCATGCATTTACATTAAGTGAATCATAATAATAATAATGTAACTTTTGAGGGACAGGCAAGGAACGTCGATTAAAGTATAGACAGAGCACATGCAAGTGCATGATAGGACAGACACATGCTTCTCTTGGGCTGCCCCTGGTCTGTTTGTCTGTACTGTGGTGACTCAGACGAGAGTCAGTGCCAGGCAGACTGGGAGTGTACATGTTGCAAAAGTCTTAACACAATGTGGCGACACTACGGTGGTCCAATGATGATGAGATTAATGATGCAATGAGATTAATGACAGTAATGACTTTGCCTCCAATGAATGACCATGATGTTGTCAACTTCCTTGT
Source organism: Chrysochloris asiatica (assembly GCF_000296735.1). Classification (NCBI taxonomy): domain Eukaryota; kingdom Metazoa; phylum Chordata; class Mammalia; order Afrosoricida; family Chrysochloridae; genus Chrysochloris; species Chrysochloris asiatica. Next base: position 2,437,042 of record NW_006408589.1, read on the forward strand.
CGACACAGATGATAACTCCAGTACAATCTTTATCCACACATTCAAGATCAACAATTCTCGCCAAAACTGAACCTCAGATGAAGATTAAGGAAATTACAGTGCTCAGACAAGACCTCAAGAATCAAAAAGAACGTTGGATAAGTCCCAAATCCGAGATGCAGGATAAGAAGTCATCAAAACAAAATAATCACATCACCAATGACATACACACTAGATAGTTATTAAAACTTAAGTGGTGTGACAGCCTACAAATGGCGACTTCAAAGAAAATTTGATGCAGAGTGTCAATCTTTCTAAGAAAATTGGACAAATGATTTTTTTTTTTTTTTTTTTTATGTCAAAGGCAAACCTGTGTGCCTAGTTTGTGGAGCCAATCTGGAGAATCATTACAGCTCAAAACATTCTAATCTCAATTAATTGGGATACCAGTGTGTTTGGATAAAATCCAGGCTCTTCAGCAGAGTTTAGAATCACAACAATCTGCTTTCACCTAGGCCTTGTTGTGACAGACATTATTCAGAGAAGCTATATAGTGAGCAAGCCAATTGCCAAGAAGCTGAGGCCTCATATAGAGGGAGAGTTTGTGAAAAAGTACATCATGGTTACTGTAGAGTTGTTAGCTTCAGACAAAGTAAAATTCTTTCAGTATTAATTTGTCTCAGAGAACTATCAGAGATTGGATTACTGATTTAGCACAAGATATTGAAAGAACATTGGCGGGTTCTGCAGGAGATCTATATTTTTTTCTCTCTGGCTTGTGGTGAGACAATGACAATAGCAAATACTGCTCAACTGGCTATTTTCAATCATGGGATAGCTGCAGATTTTGAGACATGAGAGGAAATGCTGTCATTGGAAGCTATGCATGGCACTAAAGAGGTGAGGACTTGGTGAGAGAATTGTTTTATCAATGGAAAACTTTGAGTTAACATTTGAGAAGTTAAGCAGTCTTACTATAGATGGAGTTCCAGTCATAGTTTGCTTGCAAAAAGGGTTAACTGTGGTTTCCCTTTGCATTATAATATAGACACTGGAGAGGGAGAGAAAGGAATAGTCAGAAACATCACACTAGAAAGCTTGTAAGTCTGTCTTCTGCCTATGACTGATTGGAATACCTAAAATGGGGCTACAGCGTACCCAGTGAATGAGGCTTCTTGTGGAGCCTTTGCAATACATAAAACTATAGGTAGAAACCAGAACCACATCCAGATCTCCAGAGATGAGAAATCTCCACTTGAAAGTATGAGCAGACCAGCCTGGAGCGGCTAGAAGAATAAAAGATATCTCTTGAAAGAAAGACCTGCAGGAGAAATGGAGGCAGATGGACTGTTACTACAAGAACAAACAAACCGCTTCCCTAGGAAACATCAAGGCAAGTAGCCAGGTCCTCTCAATGCAAACCCCCTTCCAAGACTAAGACTCAATGGAAATGCACGCTCTGATTGGTGACCACACACATCACCGATGGGGGGAAGTGGGGTAAAAGCAGCAATGAAGCAGCAAACTAAGCCCTACAATGTTCAGTGGACTTCTGTGGACCCAGTTGGGGACCTGGTTGGCAAGCAGTGTGAAGAGATCTGGGGACTCTTGGGCCCAGAGTCAGTGGCATGGCCACAGAGGACTCGAGAGGAGAGTGGAGCTACCGGCTAATGGGAAGAAAGGACATATGCACAGGAGCGCCCACACTTGCAGATGATACCCACGTGACCTGGACCAGATGACTGGATGATCGGAGCTCAACCAGGAGAGGAAAAAAGGGGGGGGGGGGAAGAGTGAGCTGATACAGTCTGATGAACTTGACCTATACCTATGGAGCAGTGACTCAGAGGGAACAAATCCTCGCAGCAAGAAACATTCACACACACCCCCACACACAGAGTAGACAGAGAAGGGCAGCTTGGACATTGGGTACTCAAATAGAGAGGGGGGGGACTACAAAGGCAATAAATAACTGGCTTAAAAGCTTTCAAGAGGGAACCTGGTGCTAGGGAGCATGGCAGAAGGCAGAATCTCCAGTAGGTACTATTCAATCTGTCTGGGCGGAGCTGATGAAAGGAGATACAGATGGGTAACTCGTGATACTGTAGGGAATAATGCTTATCAGGACGGATTATGAGGGTTGGGAATGCAAAGGTGGAAGTTTTGTAACAAGGAAGGGAGTGATTAATTCTCCAGGATAGGAGCGGAGGCCTCTGGGATCATCACCAGAGAAGAGCCGAGAGCGGGACCCTACCCAGAGAAACAGAGATGCCTGAGATGGAGACAGAGATGATAACATGGAGTGATGAAGCGACTGGGGACTTTGGATCCAGAGAGGGAAAGGGACTGTGGGCTGAAAACTGGTGGGAGGAGGGGGAAGTGTAGGGGGCGGGTTTCTGGAATATACCCTTTGGGTGGTTAATGATGAATGGAGGGGATTGGAACCATGGCAATGAGATGATATACGATGGAATGAATTTAAAACTAAAGTTCTCCCATGTAAACTATCATATAATTTACAGTAAAAAAAAAAAAAAAAGGGTTAGCTGTATTTGTCAAGAAAGAACTGAACTACCTCAGTCTTGATTCAAATGATTTAATTATATGCCACTGCATCATACACCAAGAAAATCTCTGTGCACAGAGATTGCGGCTCAACAATGTGATATCAATAGTGGTGGTGGTGGTTATGTGCTATGGAGTCAGAACTGACTCATAGCGACCCTGCACAGGGTTTCTGAGGCTGTAAATCTTTATGGGAGCAGAAAGACTCATCTTTCTCCTGCAGAACAGCTGGTAGTTTCGAACTGCTGACCTTGAGGTTCACAGCCCGATTTGTAACCACTACACTATCAGATCTCCTTAATATCAATAGTAGTGTCATGCAAAAATTTTGTCAGCCCAGTTTAAGGAGTTACTAAATGATCTTGACGTTGAGTACAGGGATCTTGTTTATCACTGTGAAGTACATGACTGAGTCGAGGGAACTTGCCATCACATTAGGGGTGAATCAATTAAACATTTGACCAAATATGTTTCTGTTATGTGTCATCAAGTTGGTTCCAAATCTTATTGACCTTGTATAGGGTTTCTGAGGAGCAACTGGTGAGCTTGAACTGTCAACCTTCTGGTTCAAACCAGCCTTCCAGTCCAGTGCATTAACTCACAGTGCCACATTAGGACTCCTTGACCAAATATAGCAGCAGGCTACTTTTTGGTTTTGTTTTGTTTTGTATTGTGAATTGAGTGACAATTTACACGGGAGAACATCAGTTTTGCACTTAACCTATTGTATTTTGTTTCATTGCAATGATTACAATCCCTTCCGTACACCATCATTCAACATTATTTGCTTCTATTCCCTGTGTTTTTTTCATTTTTTGATGTATGCAAAAACACTCAGGAATAAATAACCATTTAAACAACCAAAGGACACATGCTGCAAGGCAGCCTAGTAACCACCAGCACACAGCCTTTCTCTTTTGATGAGTCTAGAGTCCTGAGCTGCTCTAGTTCTCCATGCCATCACCTCTGCCTCCATCTCTGGTGTCACTGTTTCTCTGATTAGGGTCCCATGTTCCGCTCATGCTCTTCTCTCTTGATGGTCCTAGGGTACTCTGTTCCTGGAATGTAAGGTTAACTACTCCCCTCCTTTAGTTACAGAACTTCTACCTTTACAGTTGTGACTATTGCAATTAGTCATTATGACAATTGTTGAATCAAAAGAATCCTATCCCCATCTCCTTTCATCAGACTCATGTAGGTAAGTGGGGATTCTACCTTCTTCCACACACTCTAAAAATAACTCCCTCTTGAAAACTTGTAAGCTGGCCACTTCATGCCTTTCTAGCCATCCTATCCCTACCCCTCATTTTAGGAAGCCAATGTCTAAGTTGCCCATCCCTATCAACCCTGTGCATAGAGGGGATAGGCTTGCTCCTTGATGTGAAGATTCATTCCCTCTCTGTTGGTATTTTGAGCTACAAGTTCATCAAATTGTAACAATTTACATTTTCTTCCTTTATCAAATTTTTTATCTTTCTCTGGTAGAACTCTGGTCATCAAGCCATCAAGGCTAGGTCAAATGGGTACCATCTGCGTCTGGGCATTCTTGTGCATCTCCCCCTCTTCATATCAGCTGGATGCTTCACTCTCAGCTCTAGCCTTCCATGGATAGGTCAGTGTCCATGGGCCCAAATGCTCCCAGGTCTCACCATATTTTGGACCAACCAGCCCTTCCTTCTCTTTCTAATCTCAAGGTCAACAGGAATCTATGGTACGTAGCCAAACTCAGCCTACATCTCCATTACTGCCTTTCCCCCACTTCCACTCACATGTAGATCAACATGGTCACCAGCAAGGTTACACGCCTGCTCATGTGCTCCTTTTGAATTTCAGTCTTTGAGGGGGTTTGTCCTAAAGACACTTAATTGCTTGCCTTGATGGCTCCCCAATAAAGACCCTAGTTTTTCTTGTAATAGCCAAACAGACTGCCATTTTTGTTTTTGTTTACTTCCTGCTGGTCTTTCTTTCAGGATGTATCTTCTGTTCCTCTAGCTGCTCCGGGCTGATCTGCCTGTCCTTTTAAGTGGAAATTTCCCACCTCAGAGGTTCTGGATGGGGCTCAGGATTCCACCTAAGATCTCTTACACTACAAAGGATATGTAAGAAGCCTATTTCACTGGACAAGTTCTAGAACCCCTTTGAGGTATTCTAATCTGTTGTAGGCTAAAGATGGGCTTACAAGCTTTCTGTAATCATGTTTCCTGGTATTCCTTTCTATCCCACTCAAGCATCTATTTTACATTGTAAATTTAGTTTACTTTTACTATATATTTTTAAAAAATATATAAATGTTCATATATAAATGTTGTATGAATATATACATATTCATACATTTCATATATAAATGTTGTATGAATTTGGTGAAGGTTTATAGAGTAGATCATTAATTTGGCATTTGCAAGTTCATACACATTTTGCTTCATATCACTGACTGCAATCCCCTCAACTGTAACATCACTTATCCCACTTCCTACTGGGGCTACTGGTGGAACCCTGAGACTCTGGCCCTTGATCCCTTTTTGGGTCTGGAACTGAATTCATCCCTGTGGCTCAGTTTTTCAGTCAAACAATAGACAGACCTATAAGGGGAACAATAGCACTAGAGAGGCGTACACACCTTTGAATTATCAAGCATTTGGGATCAAATTGGTAGCTCTTACTCAAAGACAAATTTCAGAAGGTTTGGGAGATAAGAGGGAATGAAAATATTTTTAGTTAGCTTAAGTTTAAATAGAACTAGTCACTTCTATTTTGGAAAACTTTTCATTATGCTTGAGAAAACTTGGGTAAATGAACTTAACTCTTTTATCTAAAAGTTTCATATAAGCTAAATACAGATCAGAGTCCTGGTGTGGAATTGTGGGTTAATATACTGGCTGTAAGGTCTTTTTGAACCACAAAGTCACCTCAAGCTCACCAGTTGCTCCTTGGAAACCCTATACAGGGTCACTATCAGTTGGAACCAACTCAACAACACTTAACAACAACAATAACAACAAATACAGATCAAGTGTTTCTAGTGATAATTTAGCATCCATATGGAGATGGATTTACACTGAAACAAAAATGGAATATACATCTCATTAATAATTCTCTATGCTTACATGTGAAATGGAGTCCTGGTGTGGCGCTGTATGCTAATGCATCAGACTGCAAAGTCATTTGAATTGAAAAGTCGGTGGTTCAAGCTCACCAGCTGTCCTTGGAAACCCTGTACAGGGTCACTAACGGTCAGAATCAACTCGATGGCATTTAACAACAACAACATGTGAAATAATAATAGCAGTTTGGAAGTGTTACGTTAGATTAAGCTGTTCTATGAACATTAAGTCCACTTGTTCCTTTTTACTTTTTAAAATGTGACTTGTAGAACATATGCAGAAAAATAGCATATGCAGATCGTATTTCAACACCTGTCTGTCAGTGTCTTATACTTGAGTGTTTCTATGATGCTAAAAGCTGTGTCACCAGTATTTCAAGTACCAGCAGGGTCACCCACAGTGAAAGGTTTCAGGGGAAATTCTAGACTAAAACTAGGGATAAAGGTCTGGTGATCTATTTGTGAAAATTAGCCAATGAAAACCCTATGAGACACAACAGAATATTTCTGATATCGTGCTAGAAAATTATTTCCCTACATTGGAAGGCACTCAAAATTGAAAAAACAAAATTGCAACAATGGACATAAAATGCTCATGAAGAAGGAGCAGGACGAGCAACATTTCATTCTGTTGTATATACGGTCTTCATGTGTCAGAACCAACTTGACAGCAAATAACAGCAATAATGTGGCTTTGACTTTCTTTTTTTTTAAAAAAAAGTTTTATTGTGAATTGTTGAACGTTTATGGAGCAAAATCAGGTTTCCATTCAACAGTTCATCTGCATTTTGTTTCATCTCATTGATTGCAATCCCCACAAAGTAACATCTCTCATCTTCCTCCCTATGTTACCCATTTTCATTCTTCTTTCTTTCCCAACCATTCTGAACTTTGTCCTTGGGCAAATGTTGCCCTCTTGATTTCATGTGGTTGAGGATCCTAAGGAGTACATACATCCCTAGTGTTATTGTTTGCCTTATAGACCTGTCTATTGATTGACTTGAAAATTAAGCCATGGTGGTGAGGTCAATTCCAGATCTGATGAATAATGAAGGTCATAGTATAAAAGATATGTGGTGGTGGTGGTAGGTGTGCCACCTAGTCAGTTCTGACTCATAGCAATTCTGGATAGGGTTTCCAAGTTTATGTAAATCTTTATGGGGGCAGAGGGTCGCATCTTTCTTCTGAATAGTGACTGGTAGATATGAACTATTGAGTTTAGCAGCCCAACTCATAACCCACTATGTTACCAGTGCTCCTTAAAAGATCAGTGATCTTGAGTTTTGTTCCATATGTTTCTTCCACTCTATCCCGAACCTTCTAACTTGATCTCTTTCAGAGCAATTGCTAGTGGTGGCAGGGTACCATCCTAGTTCTGGTCTCATGGTCACAGAACCTGAGGTTCACATAGTTCATGAGTCCACTGGACAAATTGTTTCCATGTGTCTTTGAGTTTTTTCACTCTTCTTTACTCTGGATGTGAAGAGATTGATAGTTGTACCTTAGTTGTCTGTCTGCCCATAAGCTTTTAAGACCCCAATAGCTACTCACCAAGGAGCCCTGCTGGGTCATGCATTGGGCTGCTTAACCTCAAAGTCAGCAGTTTGAATCTACCAGCTTCACCAAGGAAGAAAGATGAAACTTTCTGCTCCTTTAAAGATTTATAGCCTTGGAAACCCTGTACAGGGTTGCTATTAGTTGAAACCAACTCGAAGGCACTTAACAACAACAACACTCTAATATAAGCAGCTCTGATGGGTTATCTGTTGGACTTCCAACTACAAGTTCAGCAGTTTGAATCTATCAGCCACTTCTTGGAAGAAAGAAGAGGCGCTCTGTTTTTGTAAAGATTTAAAGCCTCAGAAACTCTATATAGGAACCAACTCCACAGCACACAACATCAATTATCATACTCCAGTATAGACACAGATTTAGTGCAGTGGTTACGAATCGGGCTGCGAACCTCAAGGTCAGCAGTTCGAAACTACCAGCAGCTCCGTGGGAGAAAGATGAGGCGTTCTGCTCCTGTAAAGATTTACAGCCTCAGAAACCCTGTACAGGGTCGCTATGTGTCGGAACCAACTCGATGGCACTTAACAACAACAACAACAACAACAACAACAATAGGCAAATACATATGTAGAAATATCGGAGGACACTCACAAGGAGTGAGCAAGCATAGGAAGAATCAGCAAAATGCTAAGCCACTCTAGAAAGAGGTGATGTGTTTGTGGAACGAGATGTATTATTAAGCACAGTTCTGGAGATTTTAAGGTAAGAAGTACCTATACATTCTCTGGAGTTCTGGTGTGACACTGTACAGGGTTGCTCACTACAAGGTCAGTAGTTCAAGTTTACCAGCTGCTCCTCGGAAACCCTGTATAGGGTCACAGTGAATCAGAACCGACTCAATGGCACTTAACAACAACAATACATTCTCTAGCTCTTTAAATAATAATAATAAATTGATCATAGGACAGGTTATCATCTCTAACAGACTGACTATTTCTGAAGTTACATCAGAACCATGTCAATTGTTGGCTCATCTCTCCTGACTCCCACATGGCCTTCTCTGGGACTTCAGTCCATGTAGGCAGGTTCATGCCCCATTTGATAAATACACGGTCAATAGCTCAGGCCAACTGAAATAATAATGGGAGAAACGTCTGCTTCTGCCAAGAAGGAGACCTGGAATGACTCTGGGAAGTGTTTCCTGAAGCCAAAGGCAGGTTTCCTATAATTAGAAGTAATTTGCTAGAAAGTTTACCAGGCTCTTCCAAAGCATACACTATGGCAAATTGTTAAAGATTTCTTTATTTTTCCTTTCCTTTTCATGACACATTGCAGATGGCAAGCATGGAATATTCCCTTTCCCTGTGCTGAGGCTGTTATTTTAGAGGATCACATCTTTGCCGACTCAGTGGAGTTGGAAGAAGAGAACCGACTTCTTCGATCACTGTAGGAAATGGCAGCGCATTCAGAATCACATTCTAAACATCTGGAAGCTCAAGCCTTTCCAGTGGTCTCCACTGGGAAGCTTCAGCTTCAACTTCAGCCAAGCAGGATCTAGCAAGTCAAATAAAAGCCAAGACTAACTCACTGAATTCCCAGTTCAGCATATTAGGATTTAGAAAATGATGACTGTGTTTACACAAAGAGATAGTCCCATTTCTGTATTCCTGAGGTCAAGAGTGGTAGCCAGAGTTGGTAGGAAGGAGTAGACTAAAACATTTTGAGCATTCATCTTCTCTCCTTTTTGCAGTTTCTTTACACTCATGTTTACAAGGTCTTATGAGAGCCTGGTGTGGCATAAAGCACTGGACTGCAAGGTCAGGATAAACCACAAGGTCGGCAGTTTAAACTCACCAGCTGCTCCTTGGAAATCCCATATAAGTTTCTGACTCACGGGTACTCAATCACAGCAGTGAGAACCTGGGGTCCTCTGGGTGATACAAATGATTAACATGTTCAACTGCTAACTGAAAGGCAGGAACTTCTAATCTACTCACAAGTGCCTCAATAGAAAGACCTGGCAATCTGTTGCTAAAAAACCCAGCCACTGAAGACGTTGTGAAGTGTAGTTCTCCTCTGATACAAATGGGGTCACCATGAGTAGAAGTTCACACCACAGAAACTGGTTTCTGTTACTCTGAATGATGAATCGCAATTGATTCAGTAACTCTTCCTACCTTTTCTTTCTTCTGATTAGATAACTAGTGGATTATCCACAGGATGGAGGCCTTTTGGGGGGGAGGGGGAAGGGCAGGCGATCATGTTCCAATGCCTTGCTCTAAGCCTTTTTATCAAAGTGGAGCCATTTTCAGGCGATTTGCCTTTGAAACTCGGCAAGTTCTCTTGACCCAGGGGTTAAGTGTTGCTGGGGCCTGGTGGAACACATTGTCCCAGGAATGGAAAAGCTTAGTGAGCTTTGCCTTCCTGCATAATCTGTTTACAAGCTCCAGACACCTTTTGACCCCAAGTAAAGCAGCCTCTTTGATGCCCAAAGAAAAACGCCCCTCCAAGATTGTGCTGAGCTATTTTGCAGAGAAGTATGTGGCTTAAATCTTGTAAAAATCATGCTAAAATCAATTTGTTTATGTTGTTGTTGTTAAGTGTCTGGAAGTTGGTTCTGATGCATCGTGATCCCATGCACAGAGGAGGGAAACACTGCTGGATCCTGAACCATGCCTCGGGTTGGTTACAGATTGGACCACTGTGATTCATAGGGTTTTTATTGGCTGACTCTCAGAAGTAGATCACCAGACCTTTCTTCTTAGTCTGTCTTTGTCTGGAAGCTCTGATGAAACCCAGCCCACGCACCTCATAAGCAGTGGGGACTTACGTGCTACCATGATGCTGAACAAGTTCTAGCAGAGCTTCCAGACTGAGATAAAGAAGGAAGACTGGCCTGATGATTTATTTCTAAAAATCAGGCAATGAAAACCCTATGGACCACAATGGTCTGAGTCACTACTGATCATGGAGGTGGCACAGGACCAGGCAGGTTTTTGTTCCTTTGTATGTGGGGTCACCAGGAAGCCGACTCGACAGCATCTCACAACATGCTTATTTCAGGAGCTCCTGCATGGTGCAAAAGGAGTCCTAGTGGTGCAGAAGTTAAGTTGCTTGACTAATAAAATGTCATCAGTTCAAATCCACCCCTGCTGCTCCATAGGAAAAAGATAAGGCAATCTGCTTCTATAAAGCCTTAGAAAACCTATGGGGCAGTTCTGCAATGCCCATCATGAGTTGGCTTGGGCTCAATGGCAATACGTGGGTGGTGTGAATGATTGACATGCTCAATTGCTCTCTGAAAGGTTGGAAGTTTGAGTCCACCCAGAGGCACTTTAGACGTAAGGCCTGGTGATCTGCTTCAAAAATCCAGCCATTGAAAACCCCATGGAGCACAGTTCTCCTCTGAGGCACACAGAGTGGCCATGAGTGGGAATAGAGCCCATGACAACGGAAGAGGGTTGTTTTAAGGATTCAAGTAGATCTCATGTGTGAAACACATCTGGCAAAAGGAAAATCCAATTATGTCTTTTTCTTTCCCTTTCTCTCTCCTCTTCTCTTTCTGAGCATCAATTTTCTCACCTGTAAAATAGGATGACTCATAAGGTCATAAGGTAAAAGATGAATGAAATCATATATAAACCCCCAGGCATCAGACACATGAAGCAGAACTGAATTGAAAAGAAACATTTGAAAGTGTAGAAATCATTTGATTTTCCTGCCAGCAAGGACTGGTTCCAGCCCTTGCCTACCCCAGCTCTGGGAAGTCAGAGGCCAAGGGATATAAGCTCTCTTGGCAAGAAAAGAACAGAGCCCTGCAGAATGAAGAAAAATTTTGCACACCTTTCCAGAATTAGTTCAAGCGAGAAATGTTTGCAGCTGAAGCTGTCTGGATAAATTACTGGCAGTCAGTGGGTGAGGAAATTGAGCTGTGAAGACATTTAAATCAAGGATTCATATGTCAAACTTAGCTCTGCTCTGTATATTTTTGTGGCTTTTAGACACAAGATATTTGACCAGATTTCTCAGACCCTCAAGAGGTACTGGTGTATATTTGGAGAATCCTCCCCCATCAAACCTCTAAGAGAGATATAAATTCTGCACTTCTCAAATTTTTCTGTGTGGAAAAAAAAAAAACACCAAAACACACAACCATTTTCTTGGAGGTACGTGTTCAGGGGCATAATTCTTGAAGCTGAGTTTGAATATGCTTAAATGTAGACTTAGGGTACACTTCTTCTCCTCTCTCTCCCTGTGGTAAATTCTTACCCATGCATCAAAGCCCAGGTCAAAGTTATTCTGCTTTGTCCAACCTTCCTGACTTGATGGATCCTTCTCCTATGCTTAGCCTTCCCTTTATGTGTCTTCTGTCCTGAAACATAGCACCCTATATCCAAATAGTCTATTTCTTAACTGTCTCCCATCAGACACTGTGGCCTTTTTGAGGGCAGGAGCCACTTCTGATCCACATCACTGCCCTCAGAACCTAGTACAGGGCCTTCCATGCATGCCGACTTAATGGATGAAGTATATGTATTCATTATAACAGACAAGTGAACACAGGTTTTGGGAAACAGAGCAGATTATTCTGAAGGATGGCAGATAAGAGGAGAGAGAAACTCAACATTTTCTGAAAGGTCACTAGCAGCTAGTTTTACTAGAAAAACAATATTGACAAATGGTTTCTTAGATACTGTGTAGGCTGATCTTACTGAATATGAAGTCAGCAACAAATTCATCACAATCACCTTCACTTGCTGCATACGCAGCTTGTAAACTATTGGAAGGGCTTTGTGACTTTTCCTGCATTAGAGTAAGGCCGGAGTGCTGTGGCTCCATATGATAAGCACTGGACTGAGAACTACAAGGTCTGCGGTTCGAGCCTGCCAGCCACTTGGCTGCAGAAAGATGACACTTTCTGCTTCCTCAGGGATTTAAAGCATCAGGAAACACGATAGAGGGTATAACTACAACAAAATAAGGCTAAATAAGAACTGTATGGACCTCTTCCAATTTGCCTATAGATTTTTAAGCTCACACTCACTAGTAACTCAGTTATGTAATTCAAGAACCTTCTGTACATATGTTATTGTAGTAGTTAGCTACCATGAAGCCAGCTCCTGACACGTGGGGGGCCTGTGTACACTGGGACCAAACCACTGTGATTCATAGTGTTTTCACTGGTTGTTTTTTGGAAGTAGGTTGCCAGCCTTCCTAGTCTACCTTAGTCTGGAGCTCTTCTGGTACCTGCTCAGTGTCATAGCAACATGCAAACCTGACAGACAGGTATTGGCTAAGGTGTATTGATCATGAGTCATATCTAGGTCCCTCAAAAGGAAGACAAGAATTCTCCCACAGAACTGTGCTGTCTCATATTATTGATGTTACTGTTAACTTCCAACTGATAGCAGTCCTATGTATAATTGAATGAAACACTCTCCAGTCCTGTAACATCCTCACAATTATTGTTAGGTTTGAGCTCATTGTTGCTACCACTGTGTCACCTCATCCCCTTGGGGAACGGGGATCTTCCTCATTTTCACTGACCCTCCAGTTTTTCAAGCGTGCTGTCCTTCTCCAAGAAACAGTCCATCCTAATAACATCTTTGAAGTATGAAAGACAAAATCTCATACTTCTAAGGAGTATTCAGTTTGCACTGGAAGAAGTTGGAAGAAACACAGATTTGTTTGTTCTTCTGGCAGTCCAGGGTACTTTTAATATTCTTCTCCGACATTGTAATTCAAATGCATTAATCCTTCTATGGTATTCCTTATTCATTATCCAGCTTTCACTTGGCTTGAGTCAGGTGCACCTTAGACCTCAAACTGAAACCTTTGCTCTTGAATACTTTTCCTAATGCAATGCATTGCTTTATTTCTTGACTGCTCCTTTCAAGCTTGTTGATTATGGATCAAAATGAAGTCTTTGACAACTTCAATCTTTTCTCCATTAATCATGATGCTATTTGTTGGTCCACTTGTGAAGATGCTTGTTTTCTTTTCATTGAGATGCAATACATATTGAAAGCTGCAGTCTTTGATCTTCATCAGTAAGTATCTAAAGTCCTCTTTGCTTCCAGCAAGCAATGTTGTGTCATCTGAGCATCGCAGGTTATTCATGAGTCTTCCTCCTTAATCTTTTGCCACATTTCCCCCCATATAATCCAGCTTCTCATATTATTTGCTCAGCATACAGATTGAATAAGTATGGTGAAAGGATACAACTCTGGAGCATAGAATCCCCTCCTTTTTCTTACTTCAGTTTGTACCTGGGTTTCTATTACTTGCTGACTTCATATTCCTTCAGAATAATCTGCTCTGTTTCCCAAAACCTGTGTTCACTTGTCTGTTATAATGAATACATATACTTCATCCATTAAGTCGGCATGCATGGAAAGCCCTGTACTAGGTTCTGAGGGCAGTGATGTGGATCAGAAGTGGCTCCTGCCCTCAAAAAGGCCACAGTGTCTGATGGGAGACAGTTAAGAAATAGACTATTTGGATATAGGGTGCTATGTTTCAGGACAGAAGACACATAAAGGGAAGGCTAAGCATAGGAGAAGGATCCATCAAGTCAGGAAGGTTGGACAAAGCAGAATAACTTTGACCTGGGCTTTGATGCATGGGTAAGAATTTACCACAGGGAGAGAGAGGAGAAGAAGTGTACCCTAAGTCTACATTTAAGCATATTCAAACTCAGCTTCAAGAATTATGCCCCTGAACACGTACCTCCAAGAAAATGGTTGTGTGTTTTGGTGTTTTTTTTTTTCCACACAGAAAAATTTGAGAAGTGCAGAATTTATATCTCTCTTAGAGGTTTGATGGGGGAGGATTCCAGTACCTCTTGAGGGTCTGAGAAATCTGGTCAAATATCTTGTGTCTAAAAGCCACAAAAATATACAGAGCAGAGCTAAGTTTGACATATGAATCCTTGATTTAAATGTCTTCACATCCGAGGGGCTCAGCTTCTTTCTCCCATTCCAGCTAAGATTGACCTATGGCTGGGAGTTGTTCTTGAAAATCTAAAAACCCATTAGCATTTGCTGAGATGCTGCAAGGTAATGGGGATGGTAACAGTAACAATAACATGAGACAGCGTAGTTCTGTGGTAGAATACTTGTCTTCCATTCGAGGGACCTAGAACCTAATCAATGGAACACTGACACACCAGGGAGTTCACTGAAGAAGAGTACTGAGCTCACTGGAAGAAAATATGTCAGTTGGCCCATGCAACAGGGAGTTGGCCCATGCAATAGGGAGTGGCCCACGCAACAGGGAGTGGCCCACGCAACAGGGAGTGGCCCATGCAATAGACAGAATCACAGTGTGGACAGTATATTCTCCTTTTCCTCAGGATGTTTGGAAACCAGACAGAAATGTCCACATAGCCCTTACAAATACGCAGATGAATTATACTAACGAGAATCAAAGCCTGCTATGTGTAGGTAACAATTAAATCACCGAGGAACCAGAACTTGGGCATCTCCATAACTGGAGCTATTTTCTTTCCCAAGGTTCCCATTTGTTGCAGACCGTGTAAGACTAATCAGAGGTTCGAGGCCCGCTAGGGCCGAGTGTAACAAATGAGGCCACTGGCAGTTAATGGCAAATTGCTTTCATATTAATATTCAGGTATATATATTAAATTAATACACTGGAGCCTTTGACAATCCACAGATAAATGGGGTATTTTCCTAAAGCAGAGACTAAAGGTTGTAAGGTTAAGCATTTCTCCAAAGGATTAACTAAAAATGTCTTAGCTACTTCACAGCTCTTTGTTCCATAGACAAAGAACCCATCCTCCCTAATCCTTTTCCAGGTGCAGCCCATTCACCTGGGCGTCTGGAGTCCTCCTGCAGACCTGGCTCAAGAAGCCAAAGCAGCAGGACGCCGCCCAAGCTTTTGTCTTTATCTCTCACCTTCCCCCAACTATGCTCAGGGGCTATAGATATGTTAATTGGGCCTGAGAATCCAAGTTGCTGGCCTGGGATTCGAACCAGCAAAAGCACAATGTAAAGTTACCTGAATGTCTGGAAAAGTACTGATGTTAGCTGTACCTTGCCTAAGTCCCTCCCAGCTTGGTGTGAAGCTCCTCCCCTGAATAAAGCAGAGGCCCGGGCCTCCCCAGGTGGCATTACTGGTTGGCAGGCATAGAGTAAAGATTGCGGTGCATTACTGGTTGGCAGGCATGGAGTAAAGATCAGTGCATTACTGGTTGGGAGGCATGGAGTAAAGATTGCGGTGCATTACGGGTTGGAAGGCATGCAGTAAAGATTGCAGGGCAGTGAGTTGCTGCCTGCAGAGGCCACGATGCCTGTAGTCCCAAGCCTGCCTATCAGTGATGTATCCACCCTGGCTTTGGGGTGCCTCTTTGTCTCTCTCTTTGTCTCCTTTGTCTCTTTCTGTGTATTCTTGATATATATGAGTCGCCGTCAGGTATCCTCTCCTCGTGAACTGAACCCCAATGTCGAGGCGGGTCCCCGACACCCATTCAGCCAAGGAGAAAATTGGATAGTTTTAGCAGGACCTAAGCAAGAAGAGGAAAGACTTTCACCTTTGTTGTTGTTGTTAGGTGCTATCCAGTTGGTTACAACTACTAGCGACTCTATGCTCAACAGAGAAAACACTGTCTGTACTTGAACCATCCCTACAACTGTTGTTACTCTTGAGCCCACTGCTGTTACCACTGTGCCAATCCATTTCATTGGGGGTATTACTCTTTTTTCTCTGACACTACACCTTACTGAGTATGATGCCTTTCTCCAGGGACTGGTCCTTCCGGATAACATATCCAAAGTAAGAGAAAAAAGTCTCACCATCCTGGCTTCTAAGGAGCATTCTGGCTGCACTTCCTCAAACACAGATTTGTTTGTTCTTCTGGCAGTCCATGGTACTTTTACTATTTTTCTCCAACACAATAACTAAAATGGATCAATTCGTCCATGGTCTTCATTGTCCAACTTTCACATGCACATGAGGCTAATGAAAATACCATGGATTAGATCAGGCACACCTTAGTCCTCAGACTGACATCTTTTCTCTTGAACACTTCAAAGAGGTCTTGTGCAACAGATTTGCCTGATGCAATGCAATAAATTGTTTGATTTCCTGACTGTTGCTTCCAGGAGTGTTGGTGGTAGATTCAAGCAAAACAAAGTCTTTGACAACTTCCATCTTTTCTCAGTTTATCATGATGTTATTTATTAGCGAAGATTTTTGTTTTATTTATATTGAGGTGCAGCCCACACTGAAGCCTGTGGTCTTTGATCTTCATCATTACATTTTTTTTTTAACTTTTTGTTGTGAATTTAGTGAAGGTTTACAGACAAGATAATCAGTTGTGCATTCAACAAATTATACACTGTTTCATCTCAATGATTACAATCCCTCCTCGCAACAACAGTTATTCTGCTTCCTCCCTGTAGCTTCCCATTTACATCTTCTATTTCACAAATGAGCAAAGCAGAAATATTTGATGTCCACATAAAAAACAAAACATATATATTCATTTAAATGTCCTAAGGGCATATTCTCCAAACCAGCCTCCTGCCCTCAGGCACACAGCCTTACTAGTCAATGGGTCTAGAGCCCGCAGTTGCTCTGTTTCTCCATGCCATCACATCTGCCACCGTCTCTGCTGTTGCTGCTTTTCTAGGTAGGATCTCACGCTTCACTCATGCTCTTCCTCCTTGATGGTCCTGGGATCATCTGTTCCTGAAATTGAAGATTAACTACTCCCCTCTTTTAGTGACAGATCTTCTACAATTACAGTCGTGACAATTGTGATTAATCCTCTAACAATTATTCACAATAAAATTGTAAAATCCTGTCAGCATCATCTCCCATCCCCTTCACGAGATTCATCTGGAGAAGAGGAGAACTATTAAGTGGGGTTTCTATTTCACCTTCTTCATTCTGAAACTAAGCACAAACCTGAAAACTTGTAAACCAGTTATTTTGTGCCTTTATAATCCCCCCATTTTTGATAGCCAATGTCTAGATTACCCATCCCTATCAATCCAGTGCACTGAGGAATCAAGTTTGTTCCTTGATATGAAGAATCCTTCCATTCCAGTTTAAATTTTGAGTAACTGCATCCATAAACAAAGGCCCAGTTCATCAAATTGTGGCAAATTACACTTCCTGCAAAATCACTAAGAATTTCAAGTTCTCTTCACTTTCAACAAGCAAGATTGTATCATCAGAATGAAGTCCTTGACAACTTCAATTTTTTCTCCATTGATAAGAATACTGTTTATTGGTCCAGTGGTGAGGATTTTTGTTTTCTTCATATTGAGATGTAATCCATACCGAAGGCTGTGCTCTTTGGTCTTCATCAGTGAATGTTTTAAGTCCTCTTCACTTTCAGCAAGCAAGGTTGTATCATCTGCGTGTCACAGGTTGTTAATGAGACTTCCTCCAATCTTGATGCTAGGTTTTTCTTCGTAGAACCCAGCTTCTCAGATTATTTGCTCAACATACAGGTTGAATAAGTATGGTGAAAGAATAAAACCTTGTCACACACCTTTTCTAATTTTAAACCATTCAGTGTTCTCATGTTCTGTTCAAACAACTGCTTCTTGGTCCAGGTACAGATTCCTCATGAGCATAATTAAGTGTTCCAGAACACGCATACTTCACAATGTTGTCCATATGAACTGGGCTGTGAACCACAAGGTCAGCAGTTCGAAACTACCAGCTGTTTCGTGGGAGAAAGATGAGGCTTTCTGCTCCTGTAAAGATTACAGCCTCAGAAACCCTGTACAGGGTCGCTGATTTGGAAGCGACTCCACGGCACAACAACAACAAGAGTAGGAATAAGTCATTAGTCTTACAAAATTCTATCATGTGATCGCAGCATCATTTTGATCACTAAGGCCATATTTTTCAACTAATGATACTTCCTCTTTGTTTCCAACCTTTGCATTACAATTGCCAGTTAATTATAAATACACCTTGATAGCTTGTTTGATCAACTTCAGGCTGAAGAAGTTGGTAGAATTCTTCAATTTCATCATCACAGGCTTTATTGCTTGGTGCATAAATTTGAATAATAGCAGTATTAACTGGTCTTCCTTGTAGGTGTATGTATATTATCCTATCACAGACAACAATATATGCTAGATAGATCTTGAGATGATATTTTTGACGATGAATGTGTTGCCATTCTCCTTCAATTTATCAATCCTGGCATAGGAAACCCTGTGATTTGTTGTTGTTAAGTGCTGTCATGTAGGTTCTGGCTCATTGTTGTTGCTAAGTGCTGTCAAGTCGGTTCTGACCCATAGCGACCCTGTATAGGGTTTCCGAGGAGTGACTGGTGAGCTTGAACCGCTGACCTTGCAGTTCAAACAGCTTGTTCTGGCTCGTAGTGACCCTGTATATGGTCTCTTATGAGCAACTGGTGGGTTTGAAACACAGAGTTTGTAGTTAAAACTGAGTTTGTGGTCCAGTGCTTATCCTACAGTACTACACCAGGACTCCAACAACATGATTATCAAATTCCAAATGATCCAAATCAGCTCATTAATGCTTAGATTATCAATCTTTATGCATTCCATTTCATTTTTGGCAACCACCAATTTTCCTCCATTCATACTTTGTGCATTCCATGTTTTGATTATTAATGGATGTTTACATCCATTTCCACCACTTGTCTGTCAGTTTGTAGACTGTAGTGGCTTGTAAGTTGCTGTGATTCTGAAAGCTATGCCACTGATATATATTTTAAATACCAGCAGGGTCACCCATGGTGGACAGGTTTCACATGAACATCCAGACGAAGACAGAGTAGGAAGAAGGAGTGACTAACTACTTCCGAATATTTGGTCACTGAAAACCTTATGAATAGCAGAGAAACACTGTCAGATATAATGCCAGAAAATGAGCCTCTTGGGTTGGAAGGCACTCAAAATGCTAGTGGAGAAGAGCTGTCTCCTCAAAGTAGAGTTGACTGTGATGACACAAATGGAGAAAAGACCGTGGGATGGAGCACAAATCAAAATGAAGTGAAACAGCTATAAACATCCATTGAACATCAGAACATGGAATGTACAAAGTATGAATATGGGAAAATGAATGGAATGCATTAACATCAATATCTTAGGCATTAGTGAGCTAAAATGGACTGGTAATGGCCATTTTGAATCTGAAGACCACATGGTTTACTATGCCGGGAATGACAATTTAAGAGGAATAGCATTACATTCATTGTCCAAAAGAACATATCCAGATCAGTCATGAGGTACAATGCTGTTTGTGATAGGATAATATCCATGCATCTACAGGGAAGCCCAGTTAATAGCACTATTATTCAAATTTATGCACCAACCACTAAAGCCAGTGAGGATGAAATAGAAGAACTCTTCTAACAACTTCTTCAATCTGAAATTAATCAAACATGCAATAGATGTATTGATCATTACTGGTGACTGGAATGCAAAGGTTGGGAGCAAAGAGGAAGGATAAGTAGTTGGAAAACATGGCCTTGGTGATAAAAAATGATGCTGGAGAACGCATGATAGAATTCTGCAAAACCAATGATTTGTTTATTTCAAATACCTTCTTTAGACAGCATAAGAGATGACTACACACATGGACCACATCAGATAGAATACATAGAAATCAAATTGACTACATCTGTGGAAAGAGACGATGGAAAAGCTCCATATCATCAGTCAAAACAAGGCCAGGGGTAGACTGTGGAATAGACCATCAACTTGTTGTTGTTGTCAGGTG
>NW_006408589.1:2458626-2459148 GCF_000296735.1 Chrysochloris asiatica
GAGACTGAGAGAGGCAATTTTTACGTCATCAAATATGGTCACTACTTCCCTGCAGCCATGACCCCCAGCCCTCTACTGCCCCAGCCTAGACCAGCACTCTGCCAAGCCACCAAGGCTCAGGAATGCCCAAGGCACAGGCTCGCCCACTGAGGCCAAGGCCCTTCCAAGGCCCAGACACTCCCACAGAGGCCAAGGCCTGCCCTGAGGCCCAACCCTCCCACAGACTGGTCACAAAGGCCCAGGCCCTACCAAGGTCCAAATCGCATACCTGCCTCGTAGCCCAGGAGGTCCACATCCCTGTCACAGCCGAGGTCCAGGGACACCAAGGCCCAACCTACCGCGTAACCCAGTCGCCAAGGCCCAGTGCCCCGGAGACACAACCTGCCCTCAGCCTGGTCCCCAAGGCACATGCCCCCTGAGGCCCAATCCAGACGAGTAAAAAGGGAACCCACAGAATGGGAAAAAATCTTTTGCAATGACACATCAGACAAGGGACTCATTTCCAGAATATACAGGAAACTG
>NW_006408589.1:2462533-2463985 GCF_000296735.1 Chrysochloris asiatica
TGGGTGGTTGATGATGCATGGAGGGGATTGGAACCATGGCAATGAGATGATATACGATGGAATGAATGTAAAACTAAAGTTCTCCCATGTAAACTGTCATATAATTCACAATAAAACATTAAAAAACAAAAAAGCCAATAATACTGAAGGAGGAAGTCCAAGGTGCATTGAAGGAATTCACAAAATAAAAATTGAAATCTTTCAAGCAAATGAGGCAGCACAGGAGGCACTCTAGAGATCTATATTTGTGCCCATTCCAAAGAGAGGTGATTCAATGGAATGCGGAAATCATCTGACAATCTCTTTGATATCCCATGCGAGTAAAGTGTTACTAAAGGTAATACAGAAATGGCTGCAAGCATGCATTGACAGAGAATTTCCAGAGGTTCAAGCCAGATTCAGAAGAGGCTGTGGTATGAGGGATATCATTGCTGATGTCCGATGGATCTTAGCTGAAAGCAGAGAATATCAGAAAGACATTTACCTGTGCTTTCTTGGCTATGCAAAGGCTTTCGATTGTGTGGGTCATGACAAGCTATGAACAACATTTCGAAGGATAAGTATTCTGGAACACTTAATTGTGCTCATGAGGAATCTGTACCTGGACCAAGAGGAAAGTATTCAAGCAAAACATGGGAACACTGAATGGTTTAAAATTAACAAATGTGTGTGCCAAGACTGTATTCTTTCACCATACTTATTCAACCTGTATGCTGAGCAAATAATCCGAGAAGCTGGGTTATGTGAAGAAAACCATGGCATCAGGATTGGAGGAAGACTCATTAACAACCTGCAATATGCGGATCATACAAGCTTGCTTGTTGAAAATGAAGAGGACTTAAAACATTTACTGATGAAGATCATAGAGCACAGCCTTCGGTATGGATTACATCTCATCGTAAAGAAAACAAAAATCCTCACCACTGGACCAATAAACAACATTCTTACCAATGGAGAAAAGATTGAGGTTGTCAAGGACTTCATTCTTCTTGGATCAACTATTAACACTCATGGAAGCAGCAGTCAATAAATCAAAGGATGTATTGCATTAGGCAGATATGCAGCACAAGACCTTTTTAAAGTGTTGAAGAGCAAGCCATGGTATTTTCAATAACCTCATATGCATGCAAAAGCTGGACAGTGAATAAGGAAGACTGTAGAAGAATGGGTGCTTTTGATTTATGGTGTTGGAGGAGAATATTGAAAGTGCCATGGGCTGCCAAAAGAACCAATAAATCCCTTTTGGAAGAAGTGCAGTCAGAGTGCTCCTTGGAGGCCAAGATGGCCAAGCTTTGCCTCTCATACTTTGGACATATTGTCAAGAAGGACCAATCACTGGAGAAGGATGTCATGTTTGGTAAATTGGAGGGTTCATCGTGGTCAACTCTACTTTGAGGAGGCATTTTTTTCCCCAGTCACATTCTGAGTGCCTTCCCACCTTCCGGTCCTGTA
>NW_006408589.1:2464646-2487876 GCF_000296735.1 Chrysochloris asiatica
TTGATCCAGAATACAATGGATTTCTGGATTCCCTTCATATTCCCCAGCTGTAAACCCTCTAATCTTCCAAACATAGCTTTATATTTGTTTCAGAGTTCCAACACCATCTTGTGAGCCCTCTTGGCCTGGTTTTCCGTGTTGCTGTTGACTGAGCTCTGACGGAATTTAGGATTTAATTTTCAGCTTATTTCTATTTTTGGTCTGCTTGTCCTGCCCCACAATCCCCATTCAAGCCTTTTTTTCTAGTGGTAAAGAGTTCAGCGCCAGCTGTGGCTGTTTGGTTTTAATTGGAAACTATCTCTTTGAATTTCAAGGAGATCTGTGCGCATGCATAGTAGAACCCTCTGAGGGTGTGGCTGGGGTGCCCACTAGCTCAGGCACCCCTATAGTCACCAGAATGGAGGTACGCAGACAGCAAGGGACCAATGAACAGCTACCAAAAGAAAAGAATGTCTGCACCTTCACCTCTGCGGTTCTGCCAGGTGTCTGTGGCTACTCCGATCCTTCCCCCAGTGGTCTCACCCAAGATGGCGGCTCCTGGAGCAGCTGAGCATCCCGGACTAGAAAGCAATAGATTCCTTGCTTCTGCCAAAATTCCCCAGCTCCAAGTTTTCCAACCTTATAAATATTCCTTTATATGTGGGTTCAGAGTTCTGGGACCATCCCCTGAGCCTGCTTGGAGGGTCAGAGAAGCTAAAGTAAATAGAAGAATTGAAGAGGTCCAAGAGCTGAACAGAAAATTTCAAAGATCAGCTCGAGAAGACAAAACCAGGTACTATAATAAAATATGCAAAGATTTGGAACTAGAAAACCAAAATGGAAGAACACGGTCAGCATTTCTCAAGCTGGGGGAACTAAAGAAAAAATTCAAGCCTCGACTTTCGTTATTGAAAGATTCTCTGGGCAAATTATTGAATGATGCAGAATGCATCAAGAGAAGATGGAAGGAATACACAGAATCATTGTATCAAAAGGAAATGGTTAATGTTCAACCATTTCAAGAGGTACCATATGAACAAGAGCCAATGATACTCAGGCATCATTGATGACATCAAGTGTGGCAGCGGTAGTGGTGTTGGCCCAGGATAGGACATTGTTTCATTCTGCTGTGTATGGGGTCGCTATGAGTTGGTTCCGACTCAATGGCACCTGACAACAACAACAACAAAAGTGGAGGGTCAGAGAAAAAGAAGACCCCCAACAAGATGGATTGGCCAAATGGCAACATTGATGGACTCAAGAGTGGCAACAGTATTGAGGTTGTCCCTGGATCAGGCAGTGTTTCATTCTGCTGTGCATAAGGTCGCTATGAGTTGGTGCAGACCCTATAGCACCTAACATCAAGAACAACATCTGTTTTTCTTCATTTTGAGTTGTGTGCCTTCAGCAAATGAAGGTTCTAAAAGCTTTATTCTATTCATGTTATTAGATCAACTGTATTTTGAGTAGGCAGCTTTTCACCAATCATATTTTAGTGTCTTCCAACCTGTGAGGCTCATCTTCATTAATATTCTGGTGCTAGATGCAGTGTTGCACTACTACTCATAATGTTTGCAGTGGCTAAGTATACCTAAGTAGTTCGTCTTAGTCTGAACACTCTGCTGAAACCTGTCCACCAGGTGTGACGCTTTGTTGTTTGTTTTTGTTAGGTGCTGTCAGGTCAGTAGTGACTGATAGCAACCTTATGCACACCAGAATGAAACATTGCCCAGCCCTGTGCCAGTCTCACAACTGTTGCTATGCTTCAGCCTACTGCTGCTGCCATTGTGTCAATCCATCTTCTTTGGGGTCTTCCTGCTTTTCGTTGACCCTCCACTTTACTAAGCACTATGTCTTTCTCCAGGGACTGGTCCCTCCTGATAATATGTCTAAAGTATGTATGATCCTGCTGGTATTTAAAATACCGGTTCAGTTTAAATCCTAGCATCATTGCAAAACGCAAACCACCAGAATTTCTCCATTAGCCAAACTCAATCAATGAATGGATAAGTGTGTTTATTGCAGTCCATCCATTTCTCAGACTCTGGACTGTCTGAGGCCATGATTATTGTGCCCCTTTCAAACACTTAAATATTAGATGGACAGGAAGTGACCTAGTATGTAGGCAAGGTCCCTCAGTACTATGTCTTGGGTTTTTAGAAACTCCCTGTGGTGGAAAGAGCTACTTTAGAGCCATCTAGATGTTCATGTTATAACCTACTAATCATGTATATTTAGGAAGCACCTTCCATCTTCAAAGCCTTGTTTATCCCCATCTGTGAAAGGGGACTGTAATACTGTTTCAAAGGATCATGGTGGGAATTCAAATTTCTGTGCTCCTTTTATATAGTCAGGCAGAGTTCAATTTATTCTGAGTTTCCAAGGGGACCAAGACCCTAACTAAGAGTGAGGAATGAGTAGTAGGGATAGGAACTGGGGAGATGGGCAGAGGGGTTTGAGAGTGAAACCTTAAAATTGCCCAGGCTGGAAACCCCTCAGGGATCAACTGGTCCTTAGCAAACACTTACTGGGAAATGTTGGCATGAAAATGGTGGATACATGGGGTGGGGACATGGGGTCAGGGTGTAAGAAAGGAACGGAACGTGAAACAAGATCTTCTAATACTTAACTCTAAGCACCACAGTGTCTGCCTTGCACTCTTTTCAGTGTTTCCCACTCCTGGGATGGGAGAGTGAGGCGTGAAAGAAAAATCATGCTCAAGTTACAACCAAAACCAAGGCTTTGGGTTCTCAACATGGCTTTTCGACGGGCACACGTGTTTTTTCAAAAAGAACCATTGGCTTCTCTTAAAGTGGTTTTTTCAAACGTGTCCCATTTCCTGAGATCCCCTAGAGCAGGTTCTTCTTCACCTTTGTTCAGAATATTTCTTTCTTATATCTTTGCGATTTTATCCTCATTATTAAACACACACACAAATCAAGAAGTATGTGTAGATAGGGGGTGCATTTTAAAGTATTTATATCGTGATAAAATATTTAAATGTGACATGTTAAAATAAAAAAACATGTCATGTTAAAAAACATTTTAAAGTGTTAGGCAAGGTGTTAAACCTTGGCTACTAGCCAAAAGGTTGGCAGTCCAAACCCACCAAAAATCACCTCAGAAACAGACTTGGCAATCTGCGGTTGAAAGGTCTTGAAATTGACCCAACAGTAATAAACAATAAAGATTTGCATCCATTGCCATTTCCAGCTTCTTTCTTCACCCTTAACAGAAACTCAGTACTCCATAAGCAATATCCACACCCCCTTCTTTCTATCAGTCCCTGGGAACCATGAGCACGCTTTATTTTTATGCATTTGCGTCTTCTAGATATTTCATGTAAGATCTCCCAATCATTTTTGTCCTTTTGTGACTGACTTATTTCACTCTGCATAATGCTTTCAAGCTTCATGAATGTTGGGGCTTGGGCCAGGACTTTGTTTCATCTAATGGATGAGTACCATCGTGGTTACGAATTGGGCTGCTAGCCTCAGGGTCAGCAGTTCGAAACTACCAGTGGCTCCGTGGGAGAAAGATGAGGCTTTCTGCTCCCAAAAGATTTACAGCCTCGGAAACCCTGTACAGGGTCACTATGCGTCGGAACGGACTCCACGGCATACAACAACAACAACAATAGTCCACTGTGTCACATTCTATTCATCCATTCATCTGTTGATGAATGAAAACTTGGATTGTTTCCACCTTGGTGGTTTTGTGGACAATGTTGCAGTGAACATTGCTGTACACGCAGACTGTGCATGTTTTTAAATTGAAAAGATTTTTATACAATTAGTTGAAGAAACAATTCAAAAGCTCCGGGTCTCAGAGAGCAGACTGATGCTCAAATCCTGGACAGCCTCACATTGGGCGGGCCCTGCCCTGAGTTCTAGGAAAACAAGGTTTAATCTTCTTCAGGAAATCCTCCAGGTGTGAAAAGGCTGGCCCCATATTACCAACACTCTGCCGAGAGAGGTTTTAATAGGAATGGGCATATTGGGGGCATTTTCTAGCTCCAACTTTCTCATTTTAAAACTGGCTGAAGTGTAAAAATCACCCCCGCGCACGTTGAATATCCCTAATACATGGCCCCCTTTTTAGCCTCCAGAGAAGGACAGGTATTCATTTTCATAAATTACTTTTTACTCTTTTTTTTTTCTCCCCAAAGAGGGGGTGGTGAAAGAAAACAGAGACAAAACAGATGCCTTGCACGCTTTGATCAGTCTCACCGCAGACAACCAGGCTGCCTGCTAGCACCTCTTTAACTACCGCTTGCCAGGAAGAAAATGAGTGGCTCTAACTCCCGCAATTACAGTGCCCGCTGAAGGCCTGTCATCGCAGCCTGAGGGGCCTGATCCCGACCAGCTCGGCTGCCCTGAGAATTACAACCAGCGGGGCCGAAAGTTAAATAACCCCCGTGGCTGGGTGGCTCCCACAGACCCCGGCCCCCTGTCCGCCGCCCCTCGAGCCCCATCGCTATAAATATAGAAAACTAAGACCATACCCGCCGGCTGGGCCCTGCCAGACAGAAGAGAGAAACAGGAGACAGCAGCCTTATCTCACGCCCAGGAGTCGGGGAATGTGGCTGGGATGGGCGGGTAGGATGGAAGAGGCAAAAGGTCAGATTTCTGGAGTGTTCTGAGCAGAAGTGGGGAGTGGGGGCTAAGAGGGGGTGTACCCTAGAGTAGACCCCTTGAAAATCACCTGAGATTGAGCAGCATATATCTAATGGGTTCATCTGAAAAGGGAAAGGAGGAGATAGTAATAATGACTCTCACCACACCTCTGCCAGACTGCGGTCCTTTATGTGATACTAGAGGCTGTGGCGCTGGGATTTCAAATACCTGTAGGGTCACCCATGGTGGACAGGTAGGTTTCCACAGAGCTTCCAGATAGAGATAGACTACAAAGAAAGGTCTGGTGATCTACTTCCTAATACGAGTCAAATGGGATGGATTCCCATAGACACAGTGTTGGAAGATGAGCCCCTTAGGTTGGAAGGCACACAGAATACACAGTGGCCCTAACAATGGACTTGAACTTATCAATGAGTGTGAGGATGGTAGGGAACCCCGCAGCATTTTGTTCTGTTGTGCACAGAGTTACCATAAATCAGAGTTAACTCAACGGCAATTAACAACCACCACAATGATAGTGACTCTGATCTCCTGTACTGAGACTCAGCCCAGTGGATTTATGTGAACCCCCCTATTATAGGCCGCTGTTTCTATTCAGGTGTTGTTTCTCAAACTCCCCATGATGACCCACACACCGTGGGATGGATGCTTGTCAGTCTCTGATCTCATTGTTACACTTTGTGCTAAAATTATGAAATTTTCATAAACAAGCTTGGTTTTCTTGCTTCTCTTTTGTTGATGTTAACTGCCTGCAAGTGCCCTCCTCCCCCAACTCATGGTGATCCCGTGCGCAACAGAAGAAAACACTGCTCAGTCCTGCACCATTCCCAGGATGGGTTATAGATCAGACTGCTGTGACCCATAGAGTTTTCCTCAGCTGGTTTTCAGAAATCGATGGCCAGGCTTGTCTTAGTCTGTTCATCCCATAGCAACATGAAAACCTTCACTGGGTGTTGGTTGCGTAGGAGGTGTATTGGCTGGGGATGGAACCTGGGTCTTCCACATGGAAGGTGGGAGTCCTACTACTGAATCATCACTGCTCTGTGGCCTTTACCAATGCTATGCTTTTGCTGGTGTCCCAGCTGACTTCTCTTCTCCCCTTTCTGAGAAGTCTCAGGGCTGCCAAGCCCCTTCATGCTCACCTGCCGGGATGTCTCCCCCCACAGACTCTGAGCTTCTTGGGACATGGTCTGAATCATGGTCTTTTACACACTCAGGGCCAAGCACTGTGCCAGGCATGAGGTAGAACCCTGGTGAATTATCAGTGAAATCGGTGAAGGACTCCTCAATTTTTAGAGGAAAAACTGGAAACTCACAGAAGTTCAGCACCCCGTAAGGTTTCCAGGGTAGGAATAGGTAGTTCCACCTGACCACCAAGCTCAGTTCTAATTGGAACTGTGTACTGTGTTGTTGTCTGAGAAAGAACGATAAGTGACAAACCAGGGACTAGGACTCCCAGACTGGACCCTGGTTCTCAGCAGCAAAATAGGGCCAGGAAGGTGCAACCCTCACCACTAGCGCAGACTTTCATAGGAAAGTCGTAAAACTCAAGATAAATGATATTTTCATAAGTCAAAATTGATACCTAAATCCATGATGAACAAAATATCGAATTTAAAATAAAGTTAGGATCAGTTTCTCCAGTTCTCCCTTTTACCTCATGTTCCATTACACATGTATATGGTTAAACACTGGACTGCTAAACAAAAGGTTGGTAGCTTGAATCCACCCAAAAGTGCTTTGGAAGAAAGGCCTGTTCATCTGCTCAATAGGATTGATGTGAGTCACCCCTGTCTCCTCACCATGAACCTCCTCCAGAATCAAACCACACAGCACCCTTCTTGTCATTGTTCCGACTCATAGTAACTCTGTATAGGGTTTCCGAGGAGTGGCTGGTAGATTTGAACTGCCGACCTGCCAGTTAGCAACCCAGTGCTTATCCTCCAGAGCTCACCTCACTCTGCATAATGCTTTCAAGCTTCATCCGTGTTGTACTATGGGCCAATACTTGGTTTCTCTTTATGGATGAGTACTATTCCATTGTAGGAATCCTGGTGTTGTGCTGCAGGATTATGCACTGGACTGCAAGGTCAATTTGAACTGCAAGGTCAGTGGTTCAAAGCCACCAGCCGCTCCTTGGAAACCCAATATAGGATCGCTATGAGTCGGAACCAACTTGATGGCATTTAACAACAATATTCAATTGTCCATATGTACCGCATTTTATTCATCCGTTGATGAATGAAAACGTGGACAGTGCTGCAGCAAACATTGCTGTACAAATAGACTGTGCATGTTTTTTAATTGAAAAGCTTTTTATACAATCAGTTAAAGAGAAAATTCAAAAGTTCCAGGTCTCAGAGAGCAGACTGATGCTCAAATCCTGGGCAGCCTCGCATTGGACGGGCCTTGTCCTGAGTTCTAGGAAAATGAGGAGGAGAGGAGATTGGAGGAACCTGCAGGTGATGTAGGGAACCAGGCAGGACATACTCATGGGATGGAGGTGGGGAGAGTTTAATCTTCCTCAGGAAATCCTCTATGTGTGAAAAGGCTGGCCTCAAATTACCAACACCCTGCCGAGAGGTCTTAATAGGAATGGTCATATCGGGGGCATTCTCTAGCTCCAACGTTCTCATTTTAAAAGTGGCTGAAGCATAAAAATCACCCCGCACACATAGAATATCCCTAGTACGTGTCCCCCTTTTTGTCTCCAGATAAGGACAGGTATTCATTTTCATAAATTACATTTCCTCCCTATTATTAATATTTATTATTCATCTTACTCATGTTTAAGGAGCTCTGGTAGCGTAGTGGTTACAAATCAGGCTGTGAACCTCAAGGTCAGCAGTTCAAAACTACCAGCCATTCTGTGGGAGAAAGATGAGGCTTTCTGCTCCCGTAAAGATTCACAGCCTCGGAAACCCTGTTCAGGGTCGCTATGGGTCGGAACTGACTCGACGGCACTCAACAACAACAACAACAACTCATGTTTATTATTAATTCAATCATAGACTGTTGTTGCTAACTGCTGTCAAGTTGATTCCAGCTCATAGCAACTGGTATGGGGTTTCTGAGGCTGTAAATCATTGTGGGAGCAGAAAGCCTCCTCTTTCTTCTGCGGAGTGGCTGGTAGATTTAAACTGCTGACCTTGTGGTTAGCTGTCCAGTGTTTATCCTACAGAGATACTGTGCTTCTCAATCACAGAATGCTGTTGTTGTTGTTCAGTGCCGTCAAGTTGGATCACACTTATAGCAACTCTGCGTAGGGTTCCCAAGGAGCAGCTGGTAGACTTGAACCTTTCAGCTTGTGGTTCGCAGTCCAGGTTTATCCTACAAAACTATTGTTCTCTCCAATCATAGAACGTTGTTGTTGTTGAGTGCCATCAAGTTGGTTCCAACTTAGAGCAACTCTATAGGGTTTCCCAGGAGAAGCTGGTGGACCTGAACCGCAACTATGTGGCTAGCAGTCCAATGCGTGTCCAATCATAGAATGCTGTTGTTGTTAAGAGCCATTGAGTCGGTT
Organism: Chrysochloris asiatica; assembly: GCF_000296735.1. Taxonomy (NCBI): domain Eukaryota; kingdom Metazoa; phylum Chordata; class Mammalia; order Afrosoricida; family Chrysochloridae; genus Chrysochloris; species Chrysochloris asiatica. Next base: position 2,472,786 of record NW_006408589.1, read on the forward strand.
TCAACCCATAGCAACCCTGTACAGGGTTTCCAAGGAGCAACTGGTCAGCTTGAACCACTGACCTTGCAGTTCAAATGGCTTTGCTGTCTGGCACATTAACCCACAGCGCCACACCAGGACTCCGATCATAGAATTGTTATTGTTGTTAAGTGCTGTCAAGTCAGTTCTGTCCCATAGCAATCCTGTACAGGGTTTCTGAGGCTGTAAATCTTTATGCAGTGGCTGGTAGTTTAGAACTGCTGACCTTAAGGTTCGCACCCTGATTCGTAACCACTATGCTACCAGAGCTCCTTAATCATAGAGTAGTATGTGATAAACATAGCTGTAAGTTTCTTAAATTTAATATTTCTTAGATTATATGAATAATAACTGCTAAATTATTTAAAATCTTTCTACATTGAATTACATTATTAATTATAACATCATTAGTAACTGAGCAGAAGCCATTTTTTATTATTCTCCTTTTTTTCCTTTAATTACTTCTTCATTCTCAAAGAAGTTACTGAGATAGTTTCAGAAATACTAGTTGCCACAAGATTGTAGCTAAAACGCCACAACGTATGACAAAATCAGCGACCATCAACATTGGCAGTCAGGAAAACAACAGCCCATGCTTGCAATGATTGCAAGCGTCATTGTAATTAAGCATAAAGATAGCTCTGACTGGAGAACATTGTTGTTGTTGTTGTTGTTGTTGTTAGGTGCCATCGAGTCAGTACCGACTCATAGCGACTCTACGCACAACAGAAAGAAACACTGCCTGGTCCTGGACCAACCTCACAATTGTTGCCAAACTTGAGCCCATTGATGCTGCCACTTTGCCAATCCATCTCACTGGGGGTCTTCATCTTTTTCTCTGACTCTCCACTTTACCAAACATGATATCCTTCTCCAGTGACTGGTCCCTCCTAATAATATGTCTGAAGTATGAGAGACAAAGTTTGGCCATCCTGGCCTCTAAATAGCATGCTGGCTGCACTTCTTCCAACACAGATCTATAGGTTCTTTTGGCAGTCCATGGCACTTTCAATATTCTCCTCCAACACCATAACTCAGAAGCATCAATTCTTCTATGGTCTTCCTTATTCACCGTCCAGCTTTTGCATACATACGAGGTTACTGAAAATATTATGGCTTGGGTCAGGCGCACCTTAGTTCTCAAGCTGACATCTTTGCTCTTCAACACTTTAAAAAGGTCTTGTGCTGCATATTTGCCTAATGCAATACGTCGTTTGATTTCTTGACTGGAGCACATTAAAAGGTTCAAAACTAAATTAGCTTTTCATCTTTTCTAGATGGGTCTGATAAAAAGAGATGGGGAACTCTGAACTCATGGAGGGAGAGAGGTTGTGTGCTAATGGCCGGGGGGCCAGGCTTGAGGGGAGTGCTCTTTGGTTGTTTGAATGATTATATATTCCTAAGTGCTTCGGTGTACATCCAAAAAAACAAGAGGGAATGGAAGCAAATGCTGTTGAAGAATGATGCTTGGAGGGGATTGTAATCATTGCGATGAAATGAAATATGATAGGATGAATGTAAAGCTGATATTCTCCCATGTAAACTATCACTCAATTCATAATAAAAACTTAACAACAACAACAAAAACAAAAGAGATGGGGATAAATTCCTATGATTCAATAGTGAGTAATTGTTATCATGACTAATTGAGACTGTCATAATTGTAATAGTAAAAGCTTTGTAACAAAAATAGGGGAGTAGTTAATCTTGCAGTCCAGAAACAGAGGACCCTAGAACCATCAAGAGAGAAGAGCACAAGCAGAAGGCAAGACCTTATCCAGAGAAGCAGTGACACCAAAGACAGAGGCAGAGACGGGGACATGGAGGAGGGAGCTGCTGAGGACTCTAGATTCACGGGAAGAGACCGACTGAGAGCTAGTGGCCAGGAGGCAGACTTGCAAAATGTGCCCTTTTGTGGTGTAAATAATTATATATGCCCGAGTGTTCAAAAAGACAAAAAGAGCTAAAATGAATAGAGAGAAATACTGTTAACTGATGGTACATGGAGGGGATTATAACCATTGTAATGAAACAAAGGATATGATTTGTTGAATGTAAAACTGATGATCTGCCCTGTAAACTTTCACTCAATTCACAATAAAACCTTTTTAAAAAACTAAATTAGCATAGAAGTTTAGCCTTTTAAGTATGTTGATACATTTAAGAACTGGGCTTACAAATGATATTTTCCTTGTTATAACTAACTACAGAGATATTATTGCAAAAGATCGTGAATTTCTGCTGAAACACTGAGCCAACATTTTGGGTGTCATATCCTCTGACAATGTCATCCAGTGTGGTCTGCATCCCTCCTCCCTCTAGTGACACCACTGGATCTGCTTCTAAAAGGTTTCAGCCTTGAAGCCCCTATGCCACAGTTCCACTCTGCTCACGTGGGGTTTCCATGAGTCAGAATTGACTAAATGACAACTAACAATAATCAATATGACATGACTTTGCAAAGCGACTATATGGCCTTGGACAAGTCATTTTCTCCTCTCTGGGTTTCAATTTTCTCCTCAGGGTCCCCTCCAAACTCCTACATGCTGGTGCTGAGAGCAAGTCTCTGCCTGGCATGGGAGTGGTCTCTGGTCCCCTGTGCTGAATGGGTCTGCCGAGGAATCGCATGGTCCACAGCTGTGACCACATTCGCCCTCCTGTCCTTTTGCAGCATCTGGATTGAGTTTCACAATCGCCTATCCGGAAGGCACAGGAAGCGGCTGGGGACCCAGGTCAACTGCAGACATGACGTCTGTACATTTGTGGCTCAGTGAGGCTGGGATGCTCTCCGGGAGCTCAGCCGGCTTCGCAGGGGCGACGACAGCTCACTGGGAAGTCACTGACACTCCAGCCTGTCCTCCTGGGATGCTGGCTCTCTGAGCCCCTGCTTTCCATTCATGTGGTTTTTTAATTTTCTTTTCCCCCTCATCAGCAGAAATTCTTTTATTCTAGAACAATGAGAGGGACAGCTGGGGAAGCATTGTAGTTAATCACTATAATTCTTCTGACATTTACCAGTTATTTTGTCACTGCACTTCTGATTCTGTCTTCTCTCACAAATTAGTGCTTCAGATAGCTTCCAGCTATTCACTCTCTCATTCATTCATTTATTTACACAAACAGTTCCTAAAACCCAATGGTCCCTTGGTGGTACAAATGTTTAATGCTCTCAACCGCTCACTGGAAACTTGGAAGCTTGAGTCTATATCCAGGAGAGCCGCAGAAGAAAGGCCTGATGATCTTTTTTTTAAAAAAACTCAGCCATAGAAAACTGTGGATCACAGTTCTACACTGAGACACAAGGTTGCCATAATTTGGAATCAAGATAACAGCAACTAGTTTCTTTTTCTTTTTCTTTTTTTTTTTAATATGAATTGGAGAAAAGGAGAATTCTCACCTTCCTTGAGAACCACCTTTTCCCCTACTCTCAGATCATGTCGTGGGAATGGAGTCGAGTCCATCTCTTCTTTCAGAGTTGACCTATCAGGATATGACACCACCCTGACCACTAAGTGATTGGTTCAGAGGTGGATACATGACCTAAGGGCAACCTAGCAGAGCTATTCCTGAGGCATGTGTTTATATGAAAAGGAACAGAAGAAGTACACTCTTGCCCTCTGGATTTGAACCTGTGAGTAGTTGAGCCTGCTGCTGCTGGCAGCTGGCTATCTTACTACCACATGGAGAGAGCCTATTTGAAACTGGAGCCCATATACGAGAAAACAGTCATGGGATGGAGAAAGTTTGTGGAGATACTATCAAAAAACCCAAGATATAGCCATGCATGAAGCAACTCTAATTCTGGACTTTATATGAGTTCACAAGTGTCTCCATGAGATGGTCCCCCAGATCTCCTGTGATGGAGACCAGATTTGCCTGGCAGCTTTCTGGTATCCATGACTGAAAACTCCCAACCAATAGTCAAGCACCTGGGTCTCTTGTACTGCCCCATTCCCATGGGCCTCTGGTCTAGTGACTTCAGAAGTAGGTTCCCCCATTGGCCTGGCCAAAACTTTCTTAGCAATTGCACTGTACTCCAAGACTCTTACTATCTAATTCTTCTTCCTTCCCTCTTTCCTTCACAGCATCAGACCCACCTCCCTTCTTCACTTTATCCCTCTCAGGTATACCCCCCTATAATCTCTTGCACGTCTGTTTCCATTTTGATACCTGCTTCTGAAAGGACTGGGATTGACTCCCCAGCCCCTTTTTCTTTTCTTAAGCAAGTTTGACTTGGGTCTTTGTCATTTTCAACCAAATAATTCCTGGCAACCATTCCCTGTTAAAGCCCTTTGGTTTTGCTCCAAAGGTGACAGAAAGTACTTGAGAGAGAGTTTTCAGTAGGGTGTGTGGTCAGGTCTCTGTGATAGAGCCCTCTGGATTCGTAGTGGAGGTGGGATAGACTGCGCTGGAAGACAGGAGGAGCGAATGAGCTGCAGGATAGTCCAGGCAATATGATGAGTGAGTGAGCTCATGCAGGAAATGTGAACAGCAAGGGGATGGGATGGAGGGCATGTACAAGAAGTCTTAATAGGATTTGGTGACTGGTTGGGTTGAGAAGCCAGGGAGAAGCAAAAAGAAGCCATAGTCATCAACTCTGAATTCCTTAGCTATAAATATTAATGATGACAGCAAACTCTTCATGGACTGCTCTATCTTACCCTATGTCAAGCTGGAATCCCCTCTGGAATCCCTACCCTATGATTCCATTCAAGAAACAATTTTGCACTTACTCTCTCAAATGGCCTTCAAAAGAACCCTATGAGGTTGGAAGGGAAAAAGAGCACTCTCTTCCATGCACAGATGGAGGGTCATGGCAGGCCTGAGTGGAAACTTGTCTTCTGATGAGCCTGACTCCCCTCTTCTTCAGTTTAGCCATCATTTTCATCCCTTGCTTATCAGATGATGGTCAAGAGCTTGAGTTTTGGGGTTTCCTAGCACATTCCTTCTGTCCACCTCAGTTTCTTCATCTCTAAAATAAAAGTAGGCTCATTCCTACCTCATGATGTCACTGCAAGATGCGTGTTGAAGCTGGGTCCACCACACTTAGTGGCCATTCGCCTCATCCACCAATACAGACAATGCTTCTGCACCCTGTCTGCCATGGAACAACATATTCCCCAGGGCCCTTCTAAAAATTAAACAATACGTGTGAAAACATCCTTGAAAACCATAAAGGGTTGTTGTTAGGTGCCATCGAGTTGATCTTAACTCACAGTGACCCTATGCACAACAGAATGCAATACTGCCTGGTCCTATGCCATGAAAGGTTATTGTCACCACCAGCAGAAATCACAAGTCAACCAACTGTTGCTTTGTGGCTTCTTATTAGTTACCAGTGAATTCATTCCAACTCATGGCAACTCCATGCGTGCATACAACTGCTCCATAGTGTTTTCTTTTTGGAAGGAGCCCTGGTGTGTGTGTGCATGTGTGCATATGTGTGTGTGTGTTGCAGGATGGGAGAAGGCAGATATATTGAACCCACCAGCCACTCTGAAGGACAAAGATATGACAGTCTGTTTCTGTAAAGATTTCAGCCTTGGAAATCCATGGGACAATTCTACTCTGTCCTATATTGTTGTTGTTGTTAAGTGCCGTCGAGTTAATTCCAACCCATAGCGACCCTGTATAGGGTTTCCAAGGAGTAGCTGGTGAGCTTTAACCACCGACATTTCAGTGCAAATGATTCTTCAGTCTGATGCAATAGCCCACAGCACCACCCAGGATTCTGTCCAAGGGACAGCTATAATCTGAACTAACTTGACAACAATGGATTCCAGATCTTTTGAAAGCAGATGGCTAGGCCTGTTTTCCCAAGTGCCTCTGGGTGGGTTTGAACCACCCATCTTTTGGCTAATAGTTGAGTGCTTATCTGTTTAAGCTACCGGAGACTCCAAGTAATTATTTGCTGCTGATGAACTCCCTAAACCCTTGCTTGCATAGAAACTCAAACCAAAGTTTCCCTGAAATGAAGACACGGCCCTTTGCATAGCCCCAGGAAGGGCACACACTGTCATCAGAAAGCCTGAGGGAACACATTCCCCTTTTCACAGATGAGGAAACTGAGGTTCAACAAGGTGACCCTACATGGACAATCTAGGTTCAAATACAATTCTGACTGGCACTTTTGTGCCCAAATACCCTGGAGACAGGAGCCAGACAGCTCATTCAGTCGCCTCAAATCAATCTCCATGTGGATTTGGTTAGAAATGAAAGAAACAACTGTGTCCAAGATGGCAGGCCAGGCATGGGCTCCTGGAATGTAACTGCTCTGGAAAGGAGCAAGGACAGGTCTAAGGTATTACAAGCTGAGTTATGACCTGTGGCCCTAAGGTACGCCCTGTTGCCCTCCCCAGTGCCCTCAGGCCAAGCCTGGAAACCTGATCCCAGATGTGCTATTAATGTAGCATTGGCCTGCAGGCTGGCTCTCTGCCCCAAAGGACTCTGTGAATCTTTGTCAGTCATTGGAGCCCTCTGCTGGCAGCATGAAGAGAAGCCGCTTCAAGGAAGAGGCTTTCAGTGTAGGATGAAAACCCAGGAATTCAATGCTAACAATAAGAATAATAACAATGATACAAATAATGACGATGCATAGTGACAGCAATCAGGAGGAGAAGCTTTAATGAAACATTTCACGCCAGTCATCTTATTCTTAGCTGTTGTTGTTGTTAGGTAGTCTCGAGTCCGTTCTGGCTGAATTATGAACAAAACATTGCTGGATCCTGAGCAATTCTCACAATCCTTGTTGCTGCTGCCACGATGCTAGTCCATCTGGTTGAGGGTCTTTCTCATGAGCTGGTCCCTCCTGATATATGTTCAGAGTATGAGAGAGAAAGTCTCACCATCCTGGCTTCAAAGGAGCATTCTGGTTGCACTTCTTTCAACACAGATTTGTTTGTTCTTCTGGCAGTGGTACTTTTAATATTCTTCTCCGACACCATAACTCAAATGCAACAATTCTTCTACTGTCTACTTGTCTAACTTTCACAAGCCTATGAGAATATTGAAAATACCATGGTTTGGGTAAGATGCACCTTAGAGCTCAAACTGACATCTTTGCTCCTGAACACTTTAAAGAGATGTTGTGCAGCAAATTTGCCTAAAGTAATACGTCATTTGATTTTTTGGCTGCTGCTTCCGTGAGTTTTGATGGTGAATCCAAGCAAAATGAAATCTTTGATGTCACTCTTTTCTCCATTTATCATGATGTTATTTATTGGTTCAGTGGCGAGGATTTTTGTTTTCTTTACATTGAGGTACAACCCATACTGAAGATTGTGGTTTTTGGTCTTCATCAGTAGGTATTTTAAGTCCTCTTCACTTTCAGCAAGCAAGGTTTTATCATCTGCATAGCACAAGTTGTTAATGAGTCTTCCTCCTGTCCTGATGTCATGCTCTCAAGATATTTGTTCCTGCTCCAAATACCATGTCCTCACAAAACTGTATCTGATAGCAAGAAAGAAAGGGTTTTCCCATTCAGTAGATGCTGCCTCATTGTTTAGAATTGGACCAAGAGAGACTGGGGAGACCAACTGGCTAGAATTTTCAGCTTTAGCAGTGGCAGGCAGGCTCTTCCTACAAACAAAATGCAAGAAAAGCCATTATTGGCCAAGAAGGACCACATCAAGCTCACACCATGCCAGGTGTTGTCCTAAGGGCTCTATGTACATTGGTTTACATGAGTTTATTGATTTGTGTGAATCCTCACAACACTACCACAAAATAAGCACCATTCTCACCTCTCATCCGAAAAGTGGGCTCAGGTCCTGGCCATTGCTCTTTACCATCTGTCAGTGGAGGCTTTCATGCTGCTATAATGATGAACAGGGATCAGCAGCACTTCCAAATGGACATGGACTAGAAAAAACAGGCCTGGCAGACGACTTCTGTAAATCATGGAAAAACCTACATGCATCAAAATAGTTCAACCTGCAACTGATCACAGGAATGGCGGCACAGGTCTGAGCAGCTGTTGTTTTTTGCTGTGCATAGGATCACCATAAGTAAAGTGTTGACCCCACAGGAGCTAACAACAACACTCTCCATTTTATAGATGATGTCCACAGAGGTTAAACAACCTGTCCAGGTTCATAGAATGTTGTTTAGTTTTGTTTAGTACCATTGAGTCAGTTCTGATATGTGGAGACCCTGTATAGGGTTTCCAAGGAGCAGCTGATGGATTCGAACCACCAAACTTGTGGTTAGCAGTCCAATGCTTATCCTACAGTGCCACACCAGAACCCTGGTTCATAGAATTTTGTTGTTGTTAAGTGCTGTCAAGTTTATTCTGACCCATAGCAACTCTGTATAGGATTTCCAAACAGCAGCTGGTGAGTTTGAACTGCCAACCTTGCAGTTCAAATGGCTTTGCAGTCTGGTGCATTAACCCACAGCGCCACACCAGCACTCCAGTTTATAGAATAGTAAGAGGTAAAACATGTATTGGAACTGGACCAGTCATCACCAGCATAAGCAAGAATTCAGCCCTTCTGCTTCCTTCGCTACTCATCTTCTATTGGGTGCCAAGCACAAGACCTGCACAGAGTATATCCTTAACTAGGTATCAGATAAACTCCCCATGAATATAAAGGCATCTGAGGAGGTTCAAGGTCATTATTGCTGGGTCTTCTTTTCTGCCCTCCCTTCCTCTGATTCATGCAGATGGTGACATAATTATTTACCTGTGAATACTTTACCTACATAGGCAGGGAGTGGGGTCTGGCTGTGCCTGCAGAACAAGTTTTTGCCTTGAGATGTGAACCTTGATCCAGAGCCATTCATTCTTATAAGTTACTGGAAGTTGAGATGCTAATAAAGCAATGAACAACCATCATAAATGGAAAGCAGCATTTACTCTGGGAAGTGTCAGCATGCCCCCCACCCTTTTTCCCCCCTTTGGACTCAAATTCTTTGAAATATTAATCACTAACCATTCCTGGTAGTGTAGTGGTTACGAATCGGGCTGCGAACCTTAAGGTCAGCGGTTCGAAACTACCAGCCACTCCACGGGAGAAAGATGAGGCTTTCTACTCCCGTAAAGATTTACACCCTCAGAAACCCTGTACAGGGTCGCTATGGGTCGGAACCGATTCGACGGCACTTAACAACAACAACAACAACCATTCCAGTAAATAACATCATGATAAATGGAGAAAAGATTGATGTTGTCAAAGACTTCATTTTTCTTGGATCCACAATCAACACTCATAGAAACAACAGTCAATAAATGAGATGATGTATAGCATTAGGCAAGTGTCCAAGAGCACAGATGTCAGTTAGAGAAATAATGTGCATATGACTCAAGCCATGGTATTTTCAATAACTTCATAATCATATAAAAGCTGGGTAGTGAGTAAGGAAGACCATAGAAGAACCAATGCATTTGAACTATGATGTTGGAGAAGAATGTTGAGTATAATAGACTGCCAAAAGAACAAACAAATCTCTGTCCAAAGAAGTGCAGCCAGAATGCTCCTTAGAAGCTAGGATGATGAAACCTCATCTTTCATACTTCAAACATATTATCAGGAGGGACTAGTCCCTAGAGAAGGATGTCATGCTTGGTAAACTGAAAGGTCAGTAAAAAGAGAAGATCTCCATGAGATGGACTGACTCCATCACAGCAACATGGGCTCAAGGGGAACAACTGTAAGGATGGTGTAGGGACCAGACAGTGCTTCAGTCTGTTGTTATGAAGGTGATTATGAGTCATAATCAACTCAATGGCACCTAACAACAACAAAAACCATTCTTAAAATTTAGTTCTTAGAACATACACTTTTTATAGTCCTACAAAATACTAAAAAATATATATTTCACTTAGTATTTTCTATATATGTATATTTGTTTATTATTTGGAGTTCTGGTATAGTGCAGTGGGCTAAAGCTCTGGACTGTAAAGTTGGTGTGATCCACAAGGTCAGTGGTTTAAGCTTACCAGCCACCCTTTGGAAACGCTATACAGGGTGGTTATGGGTCGGAATCGACTCAGCAGTATTTAACAACAACAGCAGTAGTATGTTTATTCTTTATTGTGTCTTTGTTTATATTGTTGCTTATGTGGATTATACTCATCATTATGTATTGGATTCAAAATTAGCAGTGATAAATTTATAAGATTTTCATTTTAACCAAGTTTTAAACCTATTACATTTAATAAAACATACATATATTTTAAAGTTTTTATTGTGAATTATGTGTTAGTTTACATGGGTGAACATTATCTGTACATTCATCCTATAGTATTTTGTTTCATTACACTGATCACAATCCCCTGCATGCATCATCAAACACCCAAAGGGTACACCCCACATGCCTGCCCACCCCCCAGCCGCCAGGACACAACCCTTCTCTCTCCCTGAGTCAAGAGTCCCCAGGTGCTCCTTCTCTCCATGTCATCATCTCTGCCTCCATCCCTAGTGTCACTGCCTTTTCTCCGGATCCCTTTTCTCCCTTGATGGTTCCAGTGTCTCCACTCCTGGACTGCAAAATCAGCCACTCCCCTTCTTTTGTTACCAAACATTTACATTTACCTTTCCAACATTCACTGTTAGACCTGAAAACAATCATTCCCTATTGAACCACAGAAGTCCTTTCCCTCTCACCTTTTATTAACCCCATCCAGACAGGTTGGAAACAAGTGGAAGTTCTACCTTTCCCTGTATCCTCTGGAGCTAGGTTCCCTATTGAAAGCTTGTAAGCCAGTCACTTCTTGCCTTTGTAGTCCCCCCATTTTGGGTAGCCAAAGTCTAAGTTCCCCCTCCCTATAGACCCTGTGTACCAAGAGGGTGGGAATGATCCTCACTGTAGAGATTTGTCCGTTCCTTTGTCATACTGCATCCATAAGCATAGATCAAGAACATCCATTTATAGTGGGCTACTCCTTTTATTGTTTGTTTTTCTTCCCTCTTCTTCCTTCCTCTAGTCATGTTCTGATCATCCAGCCATTGATGCCAGGTCAAATGGGTAATATCTACCCTCTCTTCATATCAGCTAGATGCTTTACACTCCATTCTAGTCCTCTGGGACCACGTCCCTGCCCCTGGGCCCAGGAGTCCCCAGGTCTCATCATACTGATGGTTAACCAGGTCTCAATCTAGGTTAACAGGAGTCTATTGAATGTGGTCAGATTTAGATCACAACTTCATTGCTGTTTTTTCCCCCTCTTCACTTTTTGGTGAACAACATGGTCAGCAGCAGGACCATATGCCTGCTAGTGTGCTCCATTTGAGTTTCAGTCTTGGAGGGTGGTTTGCCTTGAGATGGGACCTGACCACTTGCCTTGATGGCTCCCTGGGGAACAACTTGCTTGTTCTTGTAGTAGTCAATTGGACTGCTGTTGTTGTTGTTGTTTTCTTTTGTGGTTTTTCTTTCAAGAACTATCTTCTGTTCTTCTAGCTGCTCCAGACTGGTCCGCTTGCCCTTTCACATGGGAATGTCCCACCTCAGAAGATTCTGGATGATGATCAGGATTCCGCCTATGGTCTTGTGCAGTGCAAAGGCCCTGCAGGGAGCCTCCTTCACTGGGCAAGTTCTAGCCCCATTTTAATTATTCCAAACAGTTATAGGTTGAAGATGGAATTACAAGCTTTCTCTGGTGGTGTTTTTTGCTATTCCTCTCTCTCCCCTCAAGTATCTATATTTAAATAGTAGACAAGGGAAACCAAGATTCAACAAACTGAAGCATCTTAACTTTTACCCATTCAAAACCATGCCTCAGTCTTTGTATCCACGATCCCTGTTGTTCCACGTTTGTGCTCAGATTGGTGTTTACCGCTGTCCCATTTAGCCCATGTAAACCTGCTTAGCTATTCTCCCCTCTGGCTTATTTTTCCTATTCCCTTCCCCTTCTAGTGTATTGCCACTCCCCAGCAACAAATTATCCTGTATCTATTCCACACCCGGTGTCTCACTATCCTGTGCCTATTCCCTACCCTGTGCTCTACCTTCCCCTTCCACCCCATCACCCCACTCCATACACTCCGATAACCAACAACAAAAATAATATTATTAATAATAATAATATATATTTTTTAAAAGATAATTTTTCTCGTTTCAGTGTGGGTGCTTTTTCTTAATCTTTTATAATGATGGCTCTATGCCATATTTCTCCTTTTGTGACTGACTGATTTCATTCAGCATAATGTCCTCAAGGTTCATCCACGTTATGCAATGGCTTACTGCTTCCTTGTTATTCTTCAGCGTAGTGTAGTATTCCATTGTGTGTATATACCAGTTTGTTTATCCATTCTTCCATGGATGGGCTTTAGGCTGTCTCCATCTTTTTGTTATTGTAAATAGTGCTGCTATGAACATTGGTGTGCATATATCTACTTGCGTTATGGCTCGTATTTCTTGTGGATAAATACCAAGTAAAGGAATTGCTGGATCATAAGGTATCTCTATTTCCAGTGCCATATTGTTTTCCAGAGTGGTTGGACCATTTTGCAATCCCACCAGAAATGTAGTAGGGTCCCAGTCTCTCCACATCCTCACCAACATTATTGTCCTCTACTTTTTTGGTCTTTGCTATTATTGCTGGTGTGAGATGATATCTCATTGTTGTTTTTATTTGCATCTCTCTAATGGCTAGTGATCCTGAATATTTCTTCATATGTTTGTTGGCTGCCCATATCTCCTCCTTAGTGAAGTGTTTTTATTCATGTCCTGTGCCCATTTTTTTATTTGGTTATTTGTCTTTTTCTTGTAGAGGTGTTGTAGTTTCCTTTATATTTTAGAAATAATACCCTTGTCTGATGTGTCATTGCAAAAGATGTTTTCCCATTCTGTGGGTTCCCTTTTTACTCTTCTGGTGAAGTCTGATGCATATGTTTTTAATTTTTAGTATGCCCACTCATCTATTTTGTCTACTTTTCTTTGTGTAGTTTTCAAAATGTTTGGTACTCTGTGTATTCCCTGGATTAGTGCCCTCACATTTGTCCCGATTTTTTCATTGATGGCCTTCATAATTTTGGGATTCACATTTGGGTCTTTACTCCATGTTGAGTTGGTTTTCGTATAAGGTGTGAGGTGAAGGTCTTGTTTAAATATTTTTCACATGGCTTTCCAGTTCTGCCAGCACCATCTGTTGAAGAGACTATCACCTCCCCATGTGATATATTTAGGTGTTTTATCAAAAATAAGTTGGCTGTATGTAGATAGGTTAATTTCTGGATTCTTGATTCTGTTCCATTGATCTATGTATCTTTCATGGTACCAGTACCAAGCTGTTTTGACCACTGTAGCAATGTAGTACATTTTGAAGTCAGGGAGTGAGAGGTTCCAACCTTATTCTTCTTCTTCAGCAGTGCTTCTTCCCATTCCATATAAAATTTGTAATTGTTTTTTCCATCTTTTTGAAGAATGTTGTTGGAATCTAGATTGGAATTGCATTATATGTATAAATTGCTTTGGGCCATATTGACATTTCCTTTGGGTGGCTATTATAAATGGTATTGCTTCCCTAGTGTCCTTTGCAACACTGTTGTTTTTGGTATAGAGGAATCCAACTGATTTTTGTATGTTGATCTTATAGCCTGCCACTTTGCTGAATCTTCCAATGAGTTCTAGTAGCTTTTTTACTGAGTCTTTGGGGTTTTCTATGTACAGGATCATATCGCCTGCATATGGAGAGAGTTTTACTTCTCATTTGCAAATTTGGATGCCTTTACTTTCCCCTGTCTTGCCGAATAGCTCTTACTAAGACTTCGAGCACAATATTGACTAGGAGTCGTGACTAGTTCATGTTCACAGAGGGAAGGTTTTCAGTTTCTCTCCACTGAAAGTAATGTAGGTTGTTGGTTTTGTATATATGGTCTTAATTATGTTGAGGGATTTCCCTTCAATTCCTATTTTGTTGAGTGTTTTTATCAGGAATGGATGTTGGATTTTGTCAAATGCCTTTTCTGCATCAATTGATATGATCATATTGTTGTTTACTTTTTTCTTATTTATACGGTGTATAATGCTGATCATTTTTCTAATGTTGAACCATCTTTGCATCCCTGATATGAATCCCACTTGATCACGATGCATTATCTTTTTGATGTGTTGTTGGATTCTGTTGGCTAGAATTTTGTTGAGAATTTTTACATTTATGTTCATGAGTGATATTGGTCTATAATTTTCTTTCTTAGAAGGTTCAAGATGGTAGATTGGGTGGAAGTGCAGTGATGAGCTCTGCCGGCAACAACACAGAATACAGGACTGGGAAGGCTCAGGGGATGGTCCCAGAACTCTGAACCACATATAAAGGAATATTTGGAAGGTTGGAAGACTCACAGCTGGGGAGTTTGTGGCAGAAGCAAGAAATCAATTGCTCCTGGTCTGGGACACTCAACTGCTCCAGAAGCCACCATTTTGTGTGGGGCCAAGTGGGGAAAGGATTGGAGCAGCCATGGATGCATGGTGGAGCCACAGAGATAGAGGTGTGGACATTCTTATGTTTTGTTTTGTTATCTTTTGTTGGTCCCTTGCTCTCTGCGTACCTCCCTTCTGGTGACTATAGGAGTGCCTGAGCTGGTGGACACCCCAGCCCTACCCTTGGAGGGTTCTACTAAGCATGTGCATAGATCTCCTCAAAATTTAAAGAGACAGTTTCTACTTAAAACCAAATGGCTGACAGATACTCAGCCCAAGAGCAGGCTGTGAACTTTTCTTGTTAACATTTTGTTCTGTTTTTTTAACACAGGAAAGAGAAGGAGAGGGCTGTAGGAAGGGAAAGAGAGCTCATATTAGGCTACAGATTTTTTTTTTCTTTTCTTAATTTTTAAAAAGTAAATTTAAAAAATTTTTTATTTTCTTTTTTTCTTCTTCCTTCTTTTTCTTCTCTCCCTCCTCTCTCTTTTCTGTGAATAGTGACTGCATATAAGTCTTGTTGTTGTTGTTTAGTCTTTTATTTATTTATTTATTTTTTGCTGGTATTGTTTTGCTGTTATATGCTCCCTCTTCTGCTACCATACAACCAACCTACAATCACACCCTATAAAACACCAAAACCCAGGCAAGAAACAATACCAACTGCCATATAGCAGAGAAACAGACAACACCTGTGAAAGTTACTCTGAGTTAA
>NW_006408589.1:2489266-2491251 GCF_000296735.1 Chrysochloris asiatica
TGCCATGTATGTCAATTTCGGGTTGTTGTCTGTTCTTTTTGGTTCTCAGTCCACAGAACTCCCTTTAGGATGTTTTGTAGTGCAGGGTTGGCTTTGGTAAAATCCCTTAGCTTCTGTTTATCCTGGAATGTTTTGATTACACTGTCATGTTTGATTGATAGCTTTTCTGGATAAAGGATTTTTGGTTGGCATTTTTTTTTCTTTCAGGGTTTTGTATGTGTCTCCCCATTGCCTTCTTGCTTGCATGGTTTTTGCTGAGAAATCCGAGCTTAATCTGACTTGCTTGCCTTTGTATGTAACATTTCTGTTTTCCCTAGCTGCTTTCAGGAGTGTATACTTATCTTTGATTTTGGATAGCTTGATTATGATATGTCTCAGAGATTTTCTTTGGGGATCTATCCTTCCTGGGGGTCTTTCAACTTCTTGGATGTTTATCTTCTCATCATTCAAGATGTTAGGAAATTTTTCTTCCATTAGCTCTCCAACTATCTCTTCTGTGGCCTTCTGTGATTCTTCCTGTTCTGGAATGCCAATAATTCTTAAGGTATTCCTCTTCATGTTATCCAGCATTAATTTTAGACTCTCTTCAGATTTTTTTAATCCTTTTTTTCTGCTTGCTCTCCTATCTTGGCGGTATTGAGAGATTTGTCTTCCAAATCACTGGTTCTGGCTTCCATCTCTTTCATTCTGCTCCTTTACCCTTTCAGTGTACTGTCGATTTGTGATATTTTATTATTAATCATCTGGACTTCTTTTTGCAGGTTTTAGATTGTTTCTAATGCCATATCTATCTTTTTTGATTGTTCTGTAGCACTTTCCTGACTTCTTTCTTTTTTCCTCCATCCCTTTTTGGAGCATTCAAATTTGTTTCCATATTATTCTTCTGAATTCTTTCTCAGTCGGATCCAGAGCCTGCTCTTCTACTGGAACGTCTGTATCTGCTTCCAGCTCATTTGTCTCCATTACTTTTTTCTGTTTTGGGACATGTGTTGATATCTTTAATTTTGTTTTATTGGACATTTTCAACAGTTATGTGAGTTTTTAATGCTTAAATTGATGTATGTTGCTTTTTGTTAAGCTTGCTGAGCATCTCCTCATGGATATGATCTGGAGATAGGCTTCTCTTTTCATGTGTAATGCCTGGCAGCTGGTTTTGGTTCTTTTCTAGATGGTGGGGTACTAGAGGGTATGCTTGTAACTTGGCTATATGGGAACAGTTGCTATATCTTCTTGGGTAAGGTAGGGGGAGAAAGCTCCAACCCCTGGGAAAAGAGTGAGGCCAAAAGGACCAATGACAGAAACAATATGAAAACAGAGACAGAAACCACCAATCAAAAACAAAAATAAAATTGTGATTGACACTGTTCACTGTTCACTGGTCTTTGCTGTGCAAAGGGTCCTACCTAGGTAAGTTATGGGGTGGGTTCCCAGGGCCAAAACATCATCAGACGAAGCCTGCCAGTTTCCTCTCTGTGCTATTAGAAAACTGTGGGTGCAGTGTTGGACCCTTTTGGAGGTGTGCTCCCTCCCGCTGAAGGTTTCTGGGCTGTGCAGTGAGGGTGCAATTGGGGTGAAGAGGAGAGATATGTGAAAAATGAAAAGTGGACAATGAAAAATTGGTCACACCTCTCCCTTCAGAAGTGCTGATCTACGGCTTCTATTGCTGGGTCACTGCCTCCACTTTGCTATGGCCTCGTGCTCTGGTCTGAGGACTTCTGGCTGCCAGCTGCCACTACTGGGTCAATTCAGAAATCACTGCATTTTGCTTCCACCTGCAGACTTCTTCTCAATGGGCATGGGGGACTGGCACCTGGAACCTTAAACAAGATCCAAAGCTCCACAGTTTTTTTTTTGTGGACCACTCTTTCTCTGTTTTTTTTTTTTTTTTTTGGAGTTTTCACTCTCTGTCTCTGCTTTCCCCCACCCCCAGAATTGAAGTCAACAAAACATATTTTTATGGCAATATGTTAATTCTACTCAAAAAA
>NW_006408589.1:2504117-2505313 GCF_000296735.1 Chrysochloris asiatica
CAGAGGCTCAAGCTGGATTCAGAAGAGGCTGTGGAATGAGGGATATCATTGCTGATGTCTGATGGATCCTGGCTGAAAGCAGGGAATATCAGAAAGACATTTACCTGTGCTTTATTGACTATGCAAAGGCTTTTGATTGCGTGGATACAAGGTATGGACAACATTGCGAAGCATGAGTATTCTGGACCACTTAATTGTGCTCATGAGGAATCTATACATGGCCAAGAGGAAGTTGTTTGAAAAGAACACGGGAACACTGAATGGTTTTAAACTAAGAGAGGTATGTGACAGGGCTGTATTCTTTCACCATACTTAGTTAACTTGTATGTTGAGAAAATAATCCAAGAAGCTGGGTTATTTGAAGAAAAACATGACATCAGGATTGGAGGAAGACTCATTAACAACCCACAATATGCAGATGATACAAGCTTGCTTGATGAAAGTTAAGAGGACTTAAAACATTTACACCTCAATGTAAAGAAAACAAAAATCCTCACCACTGGACCAATAAACAGCATTCTTATCAATGGAGAAAAGATTGAAGTTGTCAAGGATTTTATTCTTCTTGGATGAACTATCAATACTCATGGAAGCAGCAGTCAAGAAATCAAATAATATATTGCATTAGGCAGGTCTGCTGCACAAGACCTTTTTAAAGTGTTGAAGAGCAAAGATGTCAGCTTGAGGACAAAGCATTGGCCAGGTGGCATCATCGATGGACTCAAGCGTGGCAACAATAGTGAGGTTGGCCCAGGATGGGGCAGTGTTTCGTTCTGCTGTGCATAGGGTCGTTATGAGTCAGTGTGAGTCGGTACCGACTTGATGGCACCTAACAACAACAACAATGATATTGTCAATTATTTCATTTCCATTAGGTCAGTTTTCTTTGGAATGGACATGATATGGCTTCCAGTTAGTTGACAAGATAACTGTCTTCCAAATTTCTTGGCATAGATAAATAAATACTTCCAGTACTATATCAGTTTGTTGAAAGATTTCAACTTTTATTCTGTCAACTCCTGAAGCCTTGTTTCTTACAAATATCTTCAGTGCTGCTTAGATTTCTTTCTTGAGTACCATCAATTCTTGATCTATGCTGCTTCTTTAAATGGTTGAACATTGACCACTTCTTTTTTGGTTCAGTGACTCTGTGTATTCCTACCATCTTCTCTTGCTGCTTTCTGTATCATTCAGTA
>NW_006408589.1:2506748-2508324 GCF_000296735.1 Chrysochloris asiatica
TGCCTTCCAACCTGAGGGGCTCATATATGACAATACTCTGGTGCTAGTCATCGTGTGTCAATAGTTAATATTCTTGTGCTGACAGTGTTCCAGTGCTAAAAATTCCACAGTAGCTAAAAATTAACAAGTAGTCTGCTTCTCCTTATTCCTAGTTTGTCTTAGTCTGGAAGCTCAGCTGAGACTTGTGCCCTGTTGGTATTTAATAAAATACTGGTGGCATAGCTTCCAGCATCACAGAATCACATGAGCCACCACTGTATGGCAAACTGACAGAGGAGTGGTAGGGTCTCATCAAAGGTGAGAATTCTACCATTCAATCATCACTGCCCCAAGATAATATCTAATATTTAGTCTATACTGATTTCCCCCAACTGTCTCGAATGTGGTAACTAATACTTAAGGTATCAGTCAGACACAACCTTAAGTCACTGACCAATTTTAATACCACTAAAAATGGGAAACAGTTAAGATGTTCATAGTACCACTTAAGGATTCTTACAAAAAAATAAATGGAATTTAATCAAGCATACACAATAATATTCCAAGACATGTGTAGGAGGAATTTGCAAGCAATCAACCAAAGTCATAATGTGAGAAATCCTACAGGAAAAATGACTCAATTGGAGTAAGGAGGAGACAGAAGACTGTAAAAGACCTGATGTTCTGTTTCTGTAAAGAGTACAGCAAAGAAGACTCTATAGTGAAGCTCTGCTCTGTCAAATAGGGCTGCTATGCCAATGTTAACTCAATGGTACCCAACAACCACAACAATGAGTATTACCAAGAGCTAGTGCTTTATTTGGTATTGCCAGAGGTTGATTTCCAAGTTCTATCATGGAGTCCTGGTGTAGCACTGTGGGCTGATGTGTCAGACTACAAAGTCATTTGAACTGCAAGGTCAGTGGTTCAAGCTCACCAGCTGCTCCTTAGAAACCCTATACAGGGTTACTATGGGTTGGAATTGACTCAACAGCACTTAAAAACAACATCATCATTCCTCCTATACTTGTGAGCTTTGATTCATCTAAAAAGAAGAACATTCCCTCGCCCACTACTTGGTTATCCTGAAATACAATCTTCAGAAAGAAAAAAAAAAAATTCCTGTTCATTTCCTCAAGTTCAGGAGAATGAACTGGCCCACTAGTAACCTTCAAGATATCTAGATGCATCTTTATGAATGCACTAATTTTATATATTTTCTGTATATTTCCTGTATTCCAATACATTGCAGCCATTGTTCTTTCTGAGGCTGATGTGATCTCATCATTGGACTGTGGTGATCAGTTTGTAGGCATACACTAATGTGGCTTTTCATAAGGTTTTCAGTGACTATATATTTGCAAGTAGTTCATCACTCCTTCTTCCTAGTCTGTCTTCATCTGGAAGCTCATCTGTCCACCATGGGTGACCCTGCTGGTATTTAAAATAACGGTGGCGTAGCTTCCAGAATCACAAGCCACCACAGTATGACAAACTGACAGATGAGTGGTAGCTTCTGAGTTTTGGGAAAATTAAACAAGTCCACAAGAGCCAAAATATGACTTTCAACAAATCCCACCTGAATTTAGAGTCCATT
>NW_006408589.1:2509126-2511313 GCF_000296735.1 Chrysochloris asiatica
TGGCCAAGTGGCAGCATCAATGGACTCAAGCGTGGCAACAATTGTGAGGTTGGCCGAGGATCAGGCAATGTTTCGTTCTGTTGTGCATAAGGTAGCTATGAGTCGGTACCAACTCGATAGCACCTAACAACAACAAAACTAATGTGGTGCTATAGGATCAGCACTGGACTATGAACCACAAGGTTGGCAGTTTAAACCCACCAGCTTGCTCCTGGGAAACCCTATGCCAGCCTGGCTATGAGTTGAAACAAAGTCAATGACAAATAACAACAGGCAATCTAAAGGTTGGTAGTTCAAACACTCCCAGGGGCACCATGGAAGAAAGACCTGGAGAGTTGCTTCCATAAAGATAACAGCCACAGGAACACTATGGAGAAGTTCTACTCTGTAATGCATGGGATTGCCATCATTCAAAACAGATTCAAGAGGATACACACTCTCATTAATACATCCACCTTAAGGAAGCTTACATCCTTGACCCAGAGCCCCAAGAAACAGACTTCACCAGACTCACTTTAGAAATAACAGCAGAGACTCAGGGAAGGAAAACAACTTGCCCAACATCACACAACAGAGAATGAGCACTCAGCTCTGACTCCTAAACCTGAGTCGCTAGGTCACCCTTTGCCTCAATCAACACTTGATTCCTTTAGCCTCTCTCATCTTCAGGTTCTCCACCTGCCTGCAGTGGCATCTTTGGGGGGAGTGGGAGATGGTGTAGACCTATCACTGTCAGAGAGGGTCACACCAAAATGACCCCAGGGTCCTTGAGGTGACTTGAGAGTTGGCGGTGCACCCAGAGACAGAGCAGTCAAGATCATGGCTGTACCAGTGTTACTGTCACACCCTCCACTCCCTGTCCCCTCCTCTCCACTCAGAGGAACTGAGAAGAGGGCCTCCGTCTTGACTCCAATGATAGAGGAAAGAAGTGGGGGGTGGGGGTGGTAAGAGTGGGAGCAGCTCTAGGTTGCTCTGCTTACCAGGGGTGTTTGTGAGCCAGCCCTATACAAGAGGGTGTGTGTGTAAGAGGACACCATGAGTCACTGCACTGGGGGGCCATCAACCTCAGTGATACTGCTTCCTGCTTCATGGTAGCCCTGAGCACCATGGTTTTCTCCCTCCTTCTAGGGCATGGACCTTACCTTGATGGTCAACCATTCCTTCTCTCATGAAGTTGACAAACGGTGTAGTGAGCCATTCCATCCCTTCTGTTCACTTCCAGGACTTGGAAGATACAATGTACCCTAATTATGGACAAACAGTAGAATGACTGAGTAAGTGAATAAGTAAACAAATGGGTGAAAAATCACAGGAGTACAACCTTTTTTTAAAAATCAGTGGCCACCAGTCAACTCCAACTCACCAGTGCGTTAGAGTATAACTGTGTTCCACAGGGTTTTCAATGGTTGATTTTTCAGAAGTAGATCCTCTGGCTTTTTCTTCCAACCTCAAAGCCTTCTAGACTCTTCCAGGAAGCAGTCCATTATTTCTGAAGTCACCACACCAGTAGGCTTTCCCAAGTGCCACAATGGAACCTGAAAAGTCATTTCTGGGAATGTGAGTTAAAGAAGGACAAGAGTCTGATGTAGCTGTAATGTCATTTCCCATATGTCTGGAAGAGGCCTGCAAACAAGAGGGGATGATTAAGAGGTAATTTCTAGGATTGATTATTCACCAGAAGCCAGCTCTGCACTTTACTCAGTTTCCAAAGGTAAACCTGTGGCTGGCGAGCAATATGGGTGACTTGGATTCCACCTGTGTGGGCACCTGGCACTGAGGTAAAACAGCACTCTCTGCCCATACAGGAGCCTCTGAACTTGCCACAAGGATTCTTTGAATTTCAGGGATGGAAAACTATAGACTGGTGGATTTGGCATCAATGAATGATCAGACTTGATGTGTTTAAGGGGTGAAAGAAAAGATGAACATGAAGGGGCTTTGCCGGTGTTCCCTAATGCTGCCATAGCAAAACCTACAAGTGGATTCTCAAAGAACAAAAATGTACTGTCTCACAGGTTTGGAGGCTAGGTGTCCTTGTCAGTAGTCCCTGGGCTTGCTTAAACCTGGACATTCTCATGGTCTCCTTCTCCCATAGGCATCTGTTCTGTTTTGACACCATTCAGAAGGGATTAGGTTTAGGACCCACCCTGCTTCCATATGACTTCATTAATATAAATATAAAAGCAA
>NW_006408589.1:2514967-2515734 GCF_000296735.1 Chrysochloris asiatica
ACAACAGCTAAGCATGTCCCCCACCCCTACCCCTCAGGACATGCTGCATGCTTTCCCCCTACTGGCTAGGTGATATTATGTGAGGTGTGGGGTTGAAGGGCAGGTCATGATGGTAACCACAAAGCTGAAGCCCTGTAGAAAATGGGCTACAGTCACTTTGTTAGAATGCTGACCAGGTGCTGTTTTCATGAGGACACAGAAATCGACACTTTTTGTTTATGAAATCTCTTAATTTGTAAATGTTGTCAATCACATCTGCAGGTTGTTTTGGAGCTTGAGCCACCATCTCTATGAAGCCCTTGGTTTACTTCCTATACAATATGAGTAACAGTAAGGCAAACAAAAACTCTACTTGAGCTCACAAAAGAGTGCATGGGAGTAAATTTCTTTATGGAACTTGCAAAGGAACTGGACCACCTAATCAGAGCCAAGTAGGCCATAGACCCCATCAACTAATATGAGAACTGTGTGTGTGTCCGGGGCATCGGAGCTATTTGAGAAGTTGTTATTGGTAAGCACCGTCGAGTGAGTTCCAAGCCACTGGGACCTAGTATAAAAGTATAGGGTTTCTAAAAGCATCTCTGATAACGTGGTGGTTACGAATCGGGCTGTAAACGTTAAGGTCAGCAGTTCAAAACTAACAGCTGTTTTGCTGGAGAAAGATGAGGCTTTCTGCTCTCGTAAAGATTTACAGCTTCAGAAACCCTGTACAGGGTCTCTGAGTCAGAACTGACTCCACAGCACACAGCCACCACAATCAATTAGGC
>NW_006408589.1:2515834-2525001 GCF_000296735.1 Chrysochloris asiatica
GGGGTCGCTTTGAGTTGGTTCCGACTCCACAGCACACCACTACCACCACCACCACCACTTGCTGTCAAGTAGAGTCCAACTCATGATGCTCCCATTTATGTTAGATTAGAACTGTGCTCTTTAGGGCTTTCAAGGATTGATTGTTTGGAAGTAGATTTCACCAGAGGTGCCTCTAGCTGTACTCAAACTTTTAACCTTTCTGTTAATAGCTGAGTATATCATTGTTATTGTTGAATGCTGTCAAGTTGGTTCTGACTCATTGCAACGCTGTATAGGATTTCCAAGGAGTGGCTGGTGGGTTTTAACCACTGACCTTGTGGTTAGCAGTCCAGTGCTTATCCTACAATGTCACACCAGGAATCCATCCACAACAAAGCCAAGAGATCCCATTCCAAGGTGTTTTTGAGTGTAGTCACACTAGCCATTGAGAAGTAAGGTTTTTTGTTATTGTTAAGTGCTGTAGAGTTGCTTCCAACCCATAGCAACCCTGTATAGAGTTTCTGAAGAGGGCTTGGTGAGCTTGAACCACCAACTATGAGGTTCAAACTGACCTTGCAGTCCAGTACATTAACCCACAGTGTCACACCAGGTCTCCAATGAAGAGTTCCTATAAATTGATAAATAAGAGGCAAACAAGGCAGTATGAAAATGTACATAGGATATACAAAGACTCTCTAATGTCACTTGCCATCATGGAAATGCAAAATAAAACAATAACGCATTACAGTTTTTGCCCAACAGATTTGCAACACATAAAACTTAAGCCAAACCCATAACCATCAAGTTGAATCCGATTTATAGTGACGCTGTGTAGATGGCCTGGGGTGGTGTCGTAGGGTAATCACTGAACAGCGAGGTCTGTTTGAACTGCAAGGTCAGTGGCTCAAACCCACCAGTTGCTCCACAGAAACACTATACAGGGTCACTATGAGTCAGAACTGGTCTGATGAAACTTACAACACAGGATAAAGTAGGATTTTCAAGGCAGTAAATCTTTACCGGAACAGACAGCCACGTATTTCTCTCATGGAGCGCCTGGTGCATTAGAACCACTGACCCTGCAGCTACCACTCCAGTGTCTGCTCCACGTCACCACCTAAAAAGATCAATGCAGTGCTGTGAAGGAGGTAGAGAGATATCTATTATCATGCACTGGTGTGAGAGTATTATTTGCTACAACTATTTTGAAAGAAATTGTGGAATTTTTTTTATGAGAAGCTCATAAACACCCTTGGACTCATGAAATACTGGAATTCAGATACAAGCAGGTCACCCATAGTGGACAGGTTTTGGTGGAATTTCCAGAATGAGATAGATTAGGAAGAAAAGTCTGATAATTTACTTTAAAAAACTAGCCAGTTAAATTCCTATGGATCACAACAGAACAATATAGCAGTAGAAGATGAGTCCCCTAGGTTGGAAGATGTTCAAAATCCAGTGACCATAACAAAATCCAGTGACCATAAACACCAATGACCATGAAGGTGGCTCAGGACAATGCTTTCCTTTGTTGTACTTTTGGTTCCATGAGCTGGAGCCAACTCGAAGACAACTAGCAACAAGCTATGACAAGATCACTGTAAAGATTATATCACAACATTCAATGGGAAGAGAGAACAGGGAAAAATCTGAATGTTCTTGGGTGGAAGGTTGGTTGAATAAGACAAGACCATCTTTCTGATGGGTTGGTATGCATCTGTTACATATCAGACTATCTATCTGCACTGACCTAGAGAGACATCTGTGATCTTTCCATGACATAGCAGGTTGCAGCAAAATGTATGAGGCACCATCTAGTTTTCCTAAAGCAAAACTAACAAAAACCCCAACATGTGCCAGTGTGCTAGAGGGATCTAAAACGTTCGTGGAAAATTAAATGAAGCGATAATGGGGCTTACAAGTTTTCAAGAGGGAGCTTAGTGTCAGAGTGTGCAGGGGAAGATAGAGTCCTCACTGAATAGTTTTCATCTTGTCTACATGGGTCTGGTGAAAAGAGATGGGGATAAGATTCATATGAGTCAATAGTGAATAAAAAATTGTTATCATGACTAATTGCGACTGTAAACAAAAGTGAGGAGTAGATAATCTTACAGTCCAAGAACAGAGGACCCTAGGACCATCAAGAGAGAAGAACATGAGCAGAATGTGGGACCCTATCCAGAGAAGCAGTGACAACAGAGATAGAAGTAGAGATGAGGACACGGAGAGACAGAGCAGCAGAGGACTATAGACTCATGGAAAGAGAAAGGCTGAGTGCTGGCAGCTAGGAGACAGGCTTTCAGAATGTGACTTTTGGTTGTTTAAATGATTATATATGCCTGAGTGTTTGTGGGTACATTCCCCACCTCACCCCTAAAAACACAAAGGGAACGGAAGCAAATATTGTTGAATGATGATGAGCCAAGGAGATTGTAATCATTGCAATGAAATGATGAGTATAAAACCAAGTTCTTCCATGTAAACTATCACTCAATTCACAATAAAAACAAAACAAAAAGATAATAAAGAAATCTCCATGAAATTTGTGAAGCTTCCATATATGTCTGAGCACAAAGAAACATTTAGAAAGTGAAGCCTCAAGCTTGGTAAGATCTGAAGATTTCCCAGTCCCAAGTACAGTGTTCTCCTCAGAGAGCTTCCCACTGGGTAATGAGCTGGGCTGGTGGGGCTCTCCTCCACCTCTGCTCAGTGACTTCACTTTGTTCTTTGGAATTGACCATGAAGGTAGATTTACACCATGGAAATTGCTATCAACCAAAGCTCTCTTTTTTGGCTTTGACTCAGGGTGACTTCGTGCATGTCAGAGTAGACCTGTGCTCCACAGGGTTTCCATTGACTGTGATCTAATGGAAGTAGATCTTTTGTGGCACTGCTGGGTGAATTTTAACCAACAACCTTTCAATTAATAGTTAAACACAAACCATTTTCACCCCCAAAACACCATTGCTACAGGGAATGAAAGTGCTGATTCAGCAAAACAGATATTCTCCAGAAGTCCCTACTCATATACCTGCTTGATCCTTTCACAGGGAATGCATGTACATTAATTAATTGTACACCACATAGGAGATCTTTCAGCTCTAATTATCCAGAAGACTCCTGCACCTCCCACGGATCATAGAACTCCTACTTCTTAAGCTTTCTGAGACGCTATGCTGCATATTAACCACTTGAGGGCAGTGTTGTCTCAGATACGACATGCCCAGTCTCATCCCTTCAGGATCAAGGAACTCTTGTCCAGGAGTGTGTGTGGGAGATCAGGATCAAACCTTAGTGACCTCAAACACAAAAAGCACTGATTTCAAATGTGTGGATAATAATACTGACCACTTGGCAGGCGCCATTTAGACCAAGTAGCTGTGTCACTTGAAGGCTGTGTGACGAGAAGCCACATTACTCTGAGACTCAGTTTCATCATGGGTGATATAAATGGTTTACACTCAGGTAGATTAGTGGTTATGAGTCAGGCTGCTAACCTCAAGGGCAGCAGTTCGAAACTACCAGTCTTTCCACGGGACTAAGATAAGGCTTTCTGCTCCTGTAAAGATTTATAGCCCTGGAAACCCGATATAGGGTCACTATGAGTCAAAACTGACTCTGTGGTACACAACCACCACCACCACTAACCTAAAAGTTGTTGGTTCACATCCATTCACCAGCAGCACAGAAGAAAGTCCTGGTCATCTGTTTCTGTAAAGATTGCTGCCAAATAAAACCCTACTGTATCATATGGGATCATCATGAGTTGAAATTAAATGGATATCACCAGGTTTGGTTTAAATTTTCTGTGGATCACAACAGAATACTGTTGAACTGTACTCAAACATACCAACAATTGTGCAGACGACACAGGACTAGGAATGTTTTGTTCTCTTGTACATGTGATCCAACACGACAGTAGTTAAAGACAAAATTGAGGGTCAGGAAAGGGAAGTGAGGGTGAGCAGGACCTTGGATTCTAATTCAGTGCAGCAGAGGGAATGGAGAGAGGACAGAACTTGGTGGAAACACTGGGTTTAGCCTTTCCCTCTCTGAGCCCCGATTTCTTCACTATAAAATGATACTTGCAATCAAGACCTCAGAGAGCTATTGTGAGGTTCAAGGACGTAGTAAATGCAGAGTGCTTCAAAGCAAATGCTCCATTCACCTCTTCATTCAACTCACTGTACCTGTGCCTCAAGTGGCTGCAAGGCCCTAGGCAACAATGCAGAGGAAAATCCTAATTTGTTCTTAGAGCGGACAAGGGAGATTTATAAGAGCATCAATTTCTTTCTCTAGGCAGAAGTTTCTATACCTGGCAGGGTCTGGAATTTAGACCATAGTCAAGGCATCTTTACCCACCCCCCACCCACTACCTCCACACATCCAGCCAACCATATGTACACACACTCATAAGCATGTACACACTCGCATGAACACACTCATATGCACACACACAGCATGCACACATTCATGCATGCACACTCCCAAACATACATATACAAGCACACACTCATGCAGGAAGTACTGAGTCTTTGTTTGGGTGACTGCCTTAGGCTGTGTTCTCTAGAGAAACAAAACTGGTGAAATGTATATATGTATGCATATATAAAGAGAAGTTTATATCAAGGAAATGGATCACAGTTGTAGAGTCCCAAGTCCGGGTCAGCTGAGCCAAGATCCGTAAACGGGCCCGGCAGTCAGACAGGAGTCTCAAATTTCCAGTGGAAAAGAGAACTAGCTTTCCCTGCATATCCATTATATTAGGAGCAGGCCACACCCCCAAAGAGACATCCTTCCAATTGATTGGCTTCTCATAGAGTTAACTATGCCTGCTCCTAGCCAATCATCATGAAGTTAACTATGCCTGCTCATAGCTCATCTTCATAGAGTTAACTAGATCTCACTATGGGATAACCACATCTCAACTGTGAAACCACTGAAAATCTTGGTTCAATCAAGTTGGCACAAAACAGTGAGTATGGAAGACATAACAGCATCCATCCATTTTACTGAACAGTAGGAGGGCCTTATCTGTCTACCAGACCAGCTCAGTGTGAAAAGACGCAGGAGACCCCTCTGGAGAGAGATTGTTCTGCACCCAAGGCTGCAGCAGGTGCATTGTACCTCAGAGGGTACTCCTGAATCCCACCCAGATCTAGGAAATTGTCTTACTTAAGCTGAATGTCAAATTCTGTGTGTCCAGAACTGTCCACTCCAGAAAGAGGCCAGCCAGATCAAGGGTTCACCTCCAAGTGGCCGAATCCAATTTTGGAGCATGAATTTTTCCATCTGTAAGATGGGGGCAACAGCCCCTGCGTCACAGTGGTGAAGGAAGACTGGGGTTCTGTGAACGCTCCTGGGATAGATGCTGTCTTAGCCCATGTGCTAAGCCAGCCACTGCCACCGGCACCTGACATTACTTCTCCTTTTCAATTTCTTAAGAAATAAATCGAACAAAATCAACATATAAAAATCAATTTAATTCCTTTACACTAACAAATAGAGCAATGAAAAGGAAATCAGGAAAACAATGCCATTTACAATAGCCATCCAAAAGATAAAATAGTTGGAAATAAATCTATCCATAGAAACAAAAGACATACACAAAGAAAACTACAAAACCCTATTCCTAGAAACTCAAAGAGACCAGCATAAATGAAAGAATATACCATGCACATGGATATGGAGAGTTAGAGTTATGAAAATGTCCCAAAGGGATCTACAGATATAATGCAATCCCAATCCAGATTCCAACACCTCAAAGAAATGGAAAAATTAATCACCAACTTTATATGAAAAGCAAAGAGACCACAGATAAGCAAAGAATTACTAAAGAAGAACAAAATAGGAAGTCTCTCACTTCCTGATCTCAACACCTACCACCTAGCCAGAGTGGTCAAAACAGCCTGGTACTGTTACAGCACCAGACACTCAGCCCAATGGAACCCATTCATGTCCACCCACATATGGACAGCTGATTTGTCACAAAGGGTCAAAAGCTATTAAATGAGGAAGAAATTGTCTCTTTCACAAATGATGCTGGCAAAACTGGAAATCCATTTGCAGAATAATGAAACAGTCTCCATATCTCATACCATAGACAAAAATGAATTCAAGAGGGATCAAAGACCCGAATGTAAAACCCAGAATTACAAAGATCATCGATGAAAAAATAGGGACATCCGAATCTACATTTTAGCAAGGGCTCCAGGTGATCCTTAAAAAGCCCCAGTGATTCTGATTTGATATATCTGGGGTGGGAATGCAAATTCGCAATAGGGAGTCAAACTGAAATCAACTGGTTCTCAAAGCCCTGCTTTATACTTTCTGTCCCTCTCACACATCCTTCCCCAGAGAAAGGCTCCTTGACTCCATCATGTTATTGTGACAAGTCTGTTCCTCTTCCTGCTGTTGCTGTTGTTAGATGCCTTTGTGTTAATTCCGAATCACAGCAACCTTATGCACAACAGAAGGAAACACTGCCCAGTCTGGTGCCAACCTCACAATCATTGTTATGCTTAAGCCCATTGCTGCTGCCACTTTTGCCAATCTATCTGATTGGGGATCTTCTTCTTTTTCACTGACCCTCCACTTTGCCAGCATGATAGTCTTCTCCAGGGATTGGTCCCTCCCAACAATATATCCAAAGTATGACAGATGAAGTGTGGTCATCCTGACTTCTAAGAAGCGTTTTGGATGTACTTCTTCCAACACAGATATGTTTGTTCTTTGGCAGTTCATGGTACTTTTAATATTCTCCTCCAACACCATAACTCAAATGCATCAATTCTTCTACTGTCTTCCTTATTCATTGCCTAACTTTCACATGCATATGAGATTATTGAAAATACCATGGCTTGAGTCAGGTACACCTTAGTCCTCAAGCTGACATATTTGCTCTTGAACACTTTAAAGAGGTCTCATGCAACAGATTTGCCTAATGCAATACATCGTTTGATTTCTTGCCTGCTCCTTCCATGAGTTTTGATGGTGGATCCA
This sequence comes from Chrysochloris asiatica, assembly GCF_000296735.1. NCBI lineage: Eukaryota > Metazoa > Chordata > Mammalia > Afrosoricida > Chrysochloridae > Chrysochloris > Chrysochloris asiatica. The sequence goes on from NW_006408589.1 coordinate 2,522,816, forward strand.
AGCAAAATGAAGTCTTTGACAACATCAAACTTTTTCCCATTTATCTGATATTTATTGGTTCAATGGTGAAGATTTTTGTTTTCTTTAGATTGGGGTGCAACCCATACTGAAGGCAGTGGTCTTTGATATTCATCAGTAAGTACTTTAAGTTCTCTTCATTTTCAGTATGCAAGCTTGTATCATTTGCGTGTTGCAGGTTGAGTTTTCCTCCAATCCTGATGCCATGGTCTTCTTCTTATAATCCAGTTTCTTGGATTATTTGCTCAGTATACAGATTAAGTAATTATGATGAAGAACACAATCCTGGCACACACTTTTCTTGATTTTAAACCAGTCATGTATACTGTGTTGTGTTTGAACAACTGCCTCTTGGTTTATGTACAGGTCCCTTATGAGCACAATCAAATGTTCTGGAATACCCATAGCTTGTCATGATCCTGGTAGTTCAGTGAGTTAACCTCGAAGTCGGTGGTTCAAACCTATCAGTCACTCTGAGGGCAAAAAAATGAAGTTATCCTGTAAAGATTTATAGTCTCAGAATCCCTATGGAGAAGTTCTCCTCTGTCCTCTAGGGTGGCTGTGAGTCTGAATGGACGGGACAGCAGTGGTAGGTAGTGGGATGGTGGAATGAGCCCAGGAGAAACAGGTCATGGAAAAGGTTTGTTTTACTAAGCTGGGGCTGGATGAATTTCAAACTACTAGCCAGAAATCCAACTTCAAATTACTAACCAGTCTGGTTAGTCCCACTGCTATCCACTAAAATGTGTAGACTTCTACAAGGCAGTCTGAAGATACAGTGCCCTGGTCAGCATTGGGAGTCATGGTGGAGAAAAGAGCTAACACTTAGTGAGCCCCATGCTCCATGATTCTACTCAGGCTGGGATGGGCAGGAAGACTGCCATTGCCAGGCCATTGACATAAGTCATTTCATTTGCTTTAAGCCTAACACAGCTCTAGGTATAAGGCATTACTATGCCCATTTTACAGAGGAAAAAACTGAGGCGCAGACATGGGGAAGCCATTTATCCAGGGTCAACACACAGCTTCTATAGGAGATATTTCAGGTTTGGTTCCAGACCACTGCAATAAAGCAAATACTACAATAAAGTGATTTTCATGAATTGTTTGGCTTCTCAGTGCATATAAAAGTTATATTTACACCAGTCTATTAAGTTATATTTACACCAGTCTATTAAGTATGCAATAGAATTATAGCAAAAGTTTGAATATTGTGAGAATTACCAAAATGAGATACAGAGACATGAAGTGAGCATGTGCTATTGGAAACATGGCGCCCAAAGACTTGCTCAACCTAGGATTGCCACAAACCTTTAATTTGCAAATATCAACCAACCAACCAAACAAACAAACAAAAAACATCACAATATCTGTGAAGAACAACAAAACAAAGCTCAATTAAAACAGGTATGCCTGTAAATTACAGAGCTTTGAATGGCACCCAAGTGTATCTAAATCCCAGCTTTTCCTATCACCACTGTCTGCAATACTGAGTCCCCTAAATGCCTCCTCTATAGCCAAGCACTACCACTTGTCTGTCAGTTTTGTTGTACCATGGTGGCTTGTGTGTTGCTGTGATTCTGGAAGCTGTGCCAATGCGTATTTTGAATACTCGCAGGGTCACCCACAGTGGACAAGTTTCAGATGAGCTTCCAGATAAAGACAGCCTAGGAAGAAGGAGAGACAGGCCACTTCTGAATATTTAGTACTTCTGAATATTTAGCAACTGAAAACCTTATAAATAGCAGTGGAACACTGTCAGATATAGTGCCAGAAAATGAGCCCCTCAGGTTGGAAGTCACTCAAAATGTGACTGGGAAGAGTTGCCTCCTCAAAGTAGAGTAGAACGTGATGACGCAAATGGAGTAAAACCCGCAGGATCTTCATTTGCTGGTGGGGCAAAACTCAAAATGATGAGAAACAACTGTAAACATCCATTAATAATCAGAACGTGGAATGTATGAAGCATGAATCTAAGAACATTGGAAATTGCCAAAAATGAAATGGAACTCATAAACATCGAGTGAGCTGAAATGGACTGGTATTGACCATTTTGAATCTGACAACCACATGGTTTACTATGCCAGGAATGGCAAATGGAGGAGGAATGGTATCTCATTAATCATCAAAAAGAACATATCAAGTCTGTGATAGAATAATATCCATGT
>NW_006408589.1:2528851-2533918 GCF_000296735.1 Chrysochloris asiatica
GAAACTACCAGCTGCTCCGCTGGAGAAAGATGAGGCGTTCTGCTCCCGTAAAGATTTACAGTCTCGGAAACCCTATGAGTCGGAACCTACTCCACAGCACACAGCCACCACAATCAATTAGGCCATCCACTACAAAAGACAGGCATGCTCCACTTCTCTGTTTCAGGCAAGGGGAAACAGGCACTCAGCGGGGTCAGAAGTGGAGGCTCAGGAAGGAGGCTAATGTCTTGTAGACAGGAAGGGTCAGCGCTGGTATTAGAGCCTCCGTCAGCCTGGCTCCAACGCACAGTCCTGGCATCTTGGCTTCCTAAATTCCAGAATCCCCATCCAGCCCCTGCAGCCTCCGGAACAAGGAAACAAAGAGACCGGGATCAGGCGAGCTACCTAGAGCTCGTCTGGCCACGAGGGGGCAGCATGTACGCACAGACACCCTGGCCGCCTTTGTCCTGGTTCTGCACCATCTCCTAGGCGAGCGACTTTGCGGCGTGGGCACAGAGTCAGGCAGCCCAGATAATCAGGACAGGATTCACCCCTGATCGGCTAGGCGTCAGGCAGCTCCTTACCCCTGCGACCATGCAGACCTTTGTCTGCTGTGAGACTGCTCCCTTCTGCTGGTCACCCTCCCTCCTCCTGGCAAATTGAATGTTCATCTGTGGGGACTAAGTCTCAGATCTTTTCAATCTCTTCGTCTTTCATGGAGCCTGTCTTCATCTTCCCTGTGCACAGCCTGAAGCATTTTCAAGCCACTACTCCACCCCTACTTCCATTAGCCGCCCACTCTAATGCGAAGGTATTTTCGTAGGTGAAAAACTGTGCAAACGGAGCTTCATGCATTCATTCCTTCAGCATCTCCTGGGTTTAGAGAGCAATCCGGTTCCCTGCACTTACTACAAGGAATTGAGAAGGTCTCCATACACTGGCCTGGCGAGCTCCTCAGAGGGTGGGTCCAATGTCTGAGTCATTACTGTGTCCCCAGGCCCAGTTCAGTGTCTTCTGAATGATGCCTGGTAGGCTTCCCCAAACGTGCCCATCATTTGCAGCTGGTCTGGGGTGAACCCTTTGCCAGATAGACTATTTAGCAATCAATAGAACTGATATTTCAATTCAAACAGGCTGTCACCAGAGCATCCAAGGTACCCAAAGCACCCATGCCTATGAGAACCTCCTCACACACAGACAGACAGACAGAGGGTACCCCTGCATTGAACACTCACTCTGCTGGAAATGTCTTTGATGTGTGATTCCTCATTTAGTTTTCCAAGAGGCCTGCAAAGTAGAAACACTGCCACTCCCATTCCATGGATGGGGAAACTGAGGTTTGGGCCACATGCACAAACTCCGTTTTTATTTTAGAAACCTCACACAACTGTGCCCTCACACCTTATCTGCTCTTGCCTTGGCCTCCAATTCTAAAGCAATCTCCTCCTCTCCCTTACAACTCCTCAACACAATGCGGTGGTGGTTGTGTGCTTGTTCTGACTCATAGCAACCCTGTACAGAGTTTCTGAGGCTGTAAATCTTTATGGGAGCAGAAAGCCTCATCTTTCTTTCGCCGAACAGCTGGTAGTTTCAAACTGCTGACCTTGCAGTTCACAGCCCAATTCGTAACCACTACCCGACCAGAGCTCCTTTCAACACAATGCACTCATTATTATATGTGCTATTATATACGTGTGCATATGGCTGTTGTATACATGCGCCTGTCTCCATTATTCAAATCTGAATTCCATAGAGACAGGACTGATATTAATTTTGTTCATCATTGTATTCTTCCTCATACATTGTTTGTTTTCTGGTTACTCAGACACATGTTTGGTTGTTGTGTTAGTAGACATCGAGTTAGTAGACGGGAGCAGAAAGCCTCATCTTTCTCCTGCGGAACAGCTGGTAGTTTCGAACTGCTGACCCTGAGGTTAGCAGCCTGATTCATAACCACTAGACTACCAGAGCTCCTTAGGTACTACTAAAATCGGCTGAGTGAATGAAAATTCAAACCAACACCAGCAAGTAAGTAGCATCACCCTTATCATCCTCATAAAGCTGTCAATTTCTGGAAGCAGACTAATGATAAAAGGGTACTGATGCAAATTCATCAAGAAGCCAGCTTATTGGTTCAACTCATGCCCACCACATGTGACAGGGTAGAACTGTCCTGTAGGGTTTTCTAGGTCATTATCTTAAAACAACAACACCACCACACATATATATATATATTATCGTTAAGTGCTGTCCAGTCGGTTCTAACCCATAGTGACCCTGTATAGGGTTTCCAAGGAGCGACAGGTGAGCTTGAGCCACTGACCTTGCATTTCAAACTGACCTTGTAGTCCGGCACATTAACCCACAGCGCCACACCAGGTCTCTATCTATCTAGTTATCTATCTATCTATGGAACTCTAGTAGCCATTGTGGTTACAAGTCAGGCTGCTGACTGCAAGGTCAGTAATTTGAAACTACCAGCTGTTCATTGGGAGAAAGAGGAAATTTTCTGCTCCCTTAAGTATTTACTGCCTTAGAATCTCTATGCAGGGCTGCTATAAGTTGGAACTGATTCCAGGACACACTGCCACCACCATGTATAGATACTTACACACAAACATATATATAATTTATTTTATGTTATCATTGTTATTGAAGATAACATCTTTTCAAGAACAGATCACTAGATCTTTTTTTCCTGCAGAGCTTCTGGGTGGGGTCAAACTGACAATCTTTCAGTTAGCATAGAGTACTTAACTGTTGCGCCACCAGGGTTCCTTTAAAAGAGATTATGACATGAAATTGCATGTATGGGTGAAAATTGCATGTGTGTATGCTGCAGATGTGGGCAGTGGTAGAATTCTCACCTCTCCTGTTGGAGTCTTGGCCAATGCACCTCATGTGAAGTCATGTCAGTTTTGCTTGTTGCTGTGACACTGACCAGGTCTTGGTGGAATTTCCAGACTAAGATAGACTAGGAAGAAAGGACTGGGTGATCGATCAGCTTCTGGAAATCAGCCAATGAGAATCTTACGAATCACAGAAGTCAGAACAGTAATTGATTAGGGGAATGAGGCTGGCAATGTCTTGTTCCATTGTGCCTGGGGCCACTCATGGAAGCAGCAGTCAAGAAATTAAATGACATATTATTGCATTAAGCAAATCTACTGGACAAGACCTCTTCAAAGTGTTGAAGAGTAAAGATGTCAGTTTGAACACTAAGGTGCATATGACTCAAGCCATGATATTTTCAATAGCCTCATATGCATGTGAAGATTGGACAGTGAATAAGGAAGACTGTAGAAGAATTGATGCATTTGAGGTATGTGTTGGAGGAGAATATTGAAAGTACCATGGGCTGGCAAAAGAACGAACAAATCTATGTTGGAAGAAGTACAGCCAGAATGCTTCTTAGAAATCAGGATGGCTTGACTTCATCTCTCATATTTTGGACATATCATCAGGAGGGACCAGCCAGTACCTGGAGAAGGACATCATGTTTGGTAAAGTGGAGAGTCAGAGAAAAAGAGGAAGATCCCCAACGAGATGGATGGCACAGTGGCAGCAGCAATGGGCTCAAGCTTAACAATTGTGAGGATGATACAGACTGTGCAGTGTTTTGTTCTGTTGTGTAAAAGTCAGAACTGACTTCAGAGCACCTAGCAACAACAGGCAACAAAATACCTTAAGGAAAAGCCACTCATGGTCTTACTAACTCCAACCAGGGGGAGAATTTAAAAGGTTTTACAGTGAACTTGGATTGCAGAGAAAATGCCTATATTGAATGGATGGATTTGGGGCGTCCAACATGCTATAATCTGCTGTCCCCGTCAGGGTGAGTCTGGGTTTTCTCACTTGGTTGACTTGGTACCATTTGGGGGTAAAAAGAAGCCTGAGAGGAAGATGAGGGGTCAGCTAAGAGAGAGGAAATCACTTGCTTTTTCCAGGTGGCAAGTGGCAGGAAATGTATTCTCACTCAGATCTCTGTCTCAGCAACACTGCAAAACACTGCTAACTGAAAGGTTAGAGGTTCCAGGCCCCTCAGAGTCCCCTCAGAAGGAAAGATCTACTTTTGAATATTGGCCATGGAAAACCCTAGAGAACCTAGTTCTACTCTGATACATATGGATCACCATAAGTCAGACTTAACTTGACTTGTTTTCTTCTGCCTCTCTCTATGACCACCGTAGATGAGATCTGGAAGAGTGAGCATCCCAAACTCAAATGCCTGCCATAGGGGGTAGTAAATGAGAGGTGGGACTGGTGAAAGGGGCAACAGGAACTAGTGGGGTCTGTGGAGAAGTCAAGAACAGAGGTACCACCCATGTTTCCTATTGAGGAGGCTGCCCTTGGGTGACTGGCCCTGTGAACTCTCTCAATCCTGAAATGTTGCCAAACCATTTAAAAAGAATTAAACCCGGAGGGAGTCAAACCAAGGCTGTTTCACTGCCCCCAGGCAGTGGCATTGCTGCCTCCAGGCTCGAGGCTTTGGAATCGGTCAGATTTGGGCAGACGTTCCTGTTCTGCCACATCCATGGGACCCTGTGCAACTCTCCCTGTCTCTCTGAACGTCAGTTTCCTTGGCTGTAAAAAAGGAGCAAATGTCAAGTTCACCAGATTGGGTGAGATATAAATTATAAGGTGCATATAAAATGCCTGGCACTTAATAAGCTAGTTATTAAATATTTGCTATAATAATAATAATAACAGCAAACATGTAGCAGCTAGCTTATTATGTGCCAGTCATTTTATATGCACATCCTGATATGGCACTGTAGGGTAATGCACTGGACCTCAAGGTCAGTTTGAACTGCAAGGTTGGTGGTTCAAACTCACCAGCCGTTCCTTGGAAACCCTATACAGGGTGGCTATGAGTTGGAATCCACTCGACAGCACTTAACAACAACAATTATTGTTATGGGATCCTGGTGTAGCGTAAGTATTGGACTGCCAACTACAAGATCAGCAGTTCAACCCTACCAACTGTTCCCGGGAAACTCTATACAGGGTCATTTTGTGTTGGAACTGAAAGTTGTTGTTGTTGTTAGGTACCATTGAGTCAGTACTGACCCATAGTGACCTTATGCA
>NW_006408589.1:2534618-2573158 GCF_000296735.1 Chrysochloris asiatica
CCCCCTGCAAGCCCCCAGCCTGGAGGTGAAGTATGAAGTGTTATGAGCTCCAATTACATGGAGACTGGTGCCGGACAGCCACACAGGAAGACACTACTAAGAGCAATGTCAGATTCTCTGCCCTGTGGAATCCCATCACTGCTTTACTATTTCAGTGTCTCAGCTGTCTCTTTAAAAAGCAGCCTTGGCAAACCTCACCTCCTCAGACCTGCACCCACAAAGCAGACTTAACAGCCAGCTGGAAACAACTGTGTCCCACTTGCCCCAAAGACATGGAGTGAACCCTGCGCTGCCCAACTCAGCTCTTCACACCACGGTCAGCCAGTACTTTCCTGTACTATCATTTGCATCCTATTTTTCTTTAAGTTGACTCACTCTTTATCCCAATATAAATTTAGCTCCATTTAGCAAGATGCTATGTAAAACAATGGCTTTGATGAGATAATTGTTTTGTTTTTTTCCTTATGCACATTAAGAAAAAGGTGTCACGGTTAACATTTAAAACTTTGTCAGCGTTACTATGGAAAACCATCTTGCCTGCTCTTACCAATGGTTGGTGTCCCCCCTCTAGGTGGTGTTGCGTGAAGGGACAGCATCAGCTGTCCTCTACTCTGTTCATCCCTGGAGGTTCCTGCCGCAGCCTCGACCATGGGGACTCACAGAGCAATGAAAAGAGAACATTTGTCAGGAGAAACTCGGGAACACTCCTCAGGCCTCATTATCAACTCTCGATTTTTTAAATGGATTTTAAGTGTGTTTGAATAATTCATTCATGCCTTCTGCCGATAAAGTCGTTCCCAGTCCTTTTATTGGAATTAAATGTGTGAACAAAGTGTGTAGTTTCAGAAGCTCTCCATTGTAAGATAAAAGTCCAAGCCCTCCACAAAGTATTCAGTGTTTTTCTGGTCTCCACTTACCAGCACTCTCTTTTCCTGCCATTCCTCTGATTGTTCTTTATATTCCAGCACTATTGGGTTGCTCAGTTACTCTTCTGTAATGTTATCTATACTTGTGTCTCTGCTAGAAAACAAAAACAAAAACTCAGCTTTTGCTTGCCAGGCAAATTTCTATTCAACCTTCAAAACCTTACTTAGCATCACCTCCTCTGTAAAACTTTCTCTGACCCCGCCCCCCCTTCCCCAGTCACCCCAGAATAGTTGATCACTTTCTCCTCTGCTAAATATCTAATGTGCTGTGGGCTAATGCACTGGATTGCAAGACCAGTTTGAATGGAAAGGATGGCATTTCAAGCTCACCAGCCACTCCTCAGAAACCATATAAAAGGTTGCTATGAGTCGAAACTGACTCAATGGAATTTAACAGCAACAACAACACATTTCTCATATTCCTTCGGCTTTTTGTCATCTTCTTTGCCAGGACCATGGACTGAGCTTACACCACCTTCAACCCAGCCATCAACCAGCCTCTTAGCAGGTCCTTCCACTGCGTTTTCACTTCTCCTGCTTCCTCTCTAATCCAATCTCCACAGAAGCCACAGGACTCAAATATAAATGTAGGCTAAAGTGTGTTGCTCCTCTGTTTAGAATCTTCTAAACATTGTTGTTGTTGTTAAGTGCTATTGAGTCAGTTCCAACTCATAGCAATCCTGTATGAGGTTTCCAAGGAACGACTGGTGAGCTTGAACTGCTGACCTTGCAGTTCAAACCCACTTTGCAGTCCAGAGCATTAACCTGTGATTTTAAATCTGTCTCTGAGGGTGAGCCCTTCCAAAATTGAGAAGCACTTTCCTCTTTATCAGAGTTTCCTATTCTTTTCATAGAATCTGACATCTTAGAGGATCAATGTCCTTTATCTTCTTTGGTTGTTTCTTCTTCAGAAGATAATTTGGATTTTCTAGGGCGTGACTCTCGAAAAATCCTTTTTGACTTTATTGTTTGTGCTTTTTTAACTTGACTAATTTTTATTTCCTGTTGTGAAAATTTAATTTAAAATAACATTTTTTGGAAAATGCATGTCTCTTTTCAAAATGCAAAATATAATTAAGGTCATATTTTGGCTCTTGTAGACTTGTTTTCATTTTCTTCAGCTTCAGTTTGAATTTGCATATGAGCAATTGATGGTCTGTTCCACAATCTGTCCCTAGCCTTGTTTTGACTGATGATATGGAGCTTTTCCACTGTCTCTTTACACAGATGTAGTCAATTTGATTTCTGTGTACTCCATCTGGTGAAATCCATATGCATAATCGTCTCTTATGCTGTCTAAAGAAGGTGTTTAAAGTGTAAAAAAATCATTGATTTTGCAGAATTCTATAATGTGATCTCCAGCATCATTTCTATTTTCCAAATACTGATCCTTCCTCTTTGTTCCCAACCTTTGCATTCCAATCACCAGTAATGATCAATACATCTTGATTGCATGTTTGATTAGTTTCAGATTGAAGAAGTTGGTAGACTTCTTCTATTTCCTCATCACTGGTTTTAGTGGTTGGTACGTAAATTTGAATAATAGTGATAGTAACTGGTTTTTCCTGTAGGCACAGGGACATTATGCTATCACAGACAGCGTTGTATCTCATGTTAGATCTGGATATGTTGTTTTTGACAATGAATTCAAAACTATTCCTCTTCAATTTGTCATTCCCAGCATAATAAACCATGTGGTTGTCAGATTCAAAATGGCCAATAACAGTCCATTTCAGATCATTAATGCCCAGGATATCAATGTTTATGAGTTCCATGTCATTTTTGACAATTTCTAATTTTCCTAAATTCATACTTCATACATTCCATGTTCTGATAATTAATGTACATTTACAACTGTTTATCTTCATTTTGAGTTGTGTCCCATCAGCAAATGAAGGTTTTACGGGCTTTACTCTATTCGGGTCTTCATGGCCAACTCTACTTTGAGGAGGCAGCTCTTCCGCAGTGGCATTTTGAGTGCCTTCCAACCTGAGTGAGGGGCTCATTTTCTGGCACTCTATCTGACAGTGTTCCACTGCTATTCATAAGGTTTTTAGTAACTAAACATTTGGAAGTAGTTCATGACTTATTCTTCCTATCTGTCTTTGTTTGGAAGCTCATCTGAAACCTGTCTACCATGGGTGACCCTGCTGGTCTTTTAAAAAACCCATGGCATAGCTTCCAGATTCACAGCAACTCAGAAGCCACCATGATAGATGAGCCATGGTATTTTCAGTAACTTCATATGTATGCAAAAGCTGGACAGTGAATAAGGAAGACTTTAGAAGAATTGATGCTTCTGAGTTATGGTGTTGGAGGAGAATATTGAAAGTGCCATGGGCTGCCAAAAGAACAAACAGATCTGTTTTGGAAGAAGTACAGCCAGAGTGCTCCTTAGAGGCCAGGATGGCCAAACTTGATCTCTCGTATTTTGGACATATTGTCAGGAGGGACCAGTTGCTGAAGAAGGAAATCATATTTGGTAAGGTGGAGGGTCAGAGAAAAAGAGGAAGACCCCCACCGACATGGATTGGCAAAATGGCAGCATCAATAGGGTTAAGCGTGTCAACAATTGTAGGTTGGCCCAGGACCAGGCAGAGTTTTGTGCTGTTGTGCATAGGGTCGCTCGCTATGAGTCAGTACCAATTTGATGGCACCTAATAACAACAACAACAGCAAATATAACCAAACATAACTTCCCAAGCCTTTAACCTTCTTTTACATCACAATAGTCATTTCCACAGGGGGAAAAAAAACAACAAAAAACTAGGCTTTTCCTAAAATTACTTGTTTTTCTACTCACTATTTAAATCCAAACATGTTTTCTTGGTCCCTACTGAGATCAATGATGCAGTATTCCTTGAATAATTTATCATAGTATTTCTTTGCAAGTTTCTTCTCCTAAGCCATGTCCATTTTATCCTCCTCATTCCATAGAAGTTTATTTTTTTTTCTCGTACAGCATCCAAGTCTCCTTTGTCATTCCCCCCTGCCCCAAAGACCTGAAGTCTTTTTGCCACCATATTATAAAACGCAACCATTTATAAACTTCTTTTGCTTTTGATAAGCATCCACAGCTCTGAGATGAAACTTTGATTTCTTGCTTCTTCCCTATCTAGCAATTCAACTGCAACTTGTTTATGTGCCATCTTTCCATGTTTCGCTTTCAGAAATGCCTTTTTGAGCAGTAAGTCATCTTCATTTGTCCTCCCCTCCCACTTCTTTTGGCTGGATTCTCCTCATCACTAATCAGAGTCAAAGCTTCCCTGACCATGCATTTCAGACTAGCAATCAAGGGCAGAGAACAAATTGAGAAGGGAGATGCTGGCTGTCTTCAAAATCCCTCCCCTTTCTCCCTGCTATACCAGGCTCTTCCCCTATATCCCTGTTTCCTGTTTGTACCCTGCAACTCCCCTGACATCCAGTTGTAAGGATTTGTTATGGCAACCCTAGGAGATGTAGGGATTGAATCGTGTCTCAAGTTGGGTTCTCTAGAGGAACAAAATCCAGTGAGCTCATACAGTTGGGGAGGTTTGTTGTTAGATGTCATCGAATCGTTTCACAACCATAGAGACCCTATGTACTGAAATACCACCCTCTCCTGTGCCATTCTCACAGTTGCAATGATGCGTGAGCCATTGCTGCTGCCACTGCGTCAATCCATCTTATTTGGGGGGGTCTCCCTCTTTTTTCTGTCCCTCTACTTTACCAAGCATTATGTCCTTCTCCAGGGACTGGTCCCTCCTTATAATATGTCTGAAGTATGAGAGATGAAATCTGGTCATCTTGGCCTCTAAGGAGCATTCTTGTTGTACTTCTTTCAACACAGATTTGTTCTTCTAGCAGTCCATGGTACTTTCAATATTTTTCTCCAACACCATAACTCAAATGCATCAATTCTTCTATGAACTTCCTTATTCATTGTTCAACTTTCACATGCATATGAGGCTATTGAAATTAACATGGCTTCGGTCAGGTGCTTCTTAGTCCTCCAACCGACAATTTTGCTCTTGAACACTTTAAAGAGGGCTTATTCAGCAGTTTCCTAATGCAGTATGCCATTTGATTTCTTGACCGCTGCTATAATGGTGGATCCAACCAAAAGGAAGTCTTTGTTTTTTTTAAGTTTTTATTGTGAATTGAGTGATAGTTCACATGGGAGAACATCAGTTTTACATTCATCATTTCATTGCAATGATCACAATCCCCTTCATGCATCATCATTCAATAGTATTTGCTTCTATTCCCTCTGTTGTTTTTTTTGTTTGGTTTTGTTTTTTGGGGGATGGGATATATTATAATTTAAACGACCAAAGGTCGCATTCTGCAAGCCTGCCTCCTGGCTGCCAGCACTCAGTCTTTCTCCAAAAGGAAGTTTTTGACAACTTCAATCTTTTTGGGAGGTGGACAATTCCCAAATTCATGAGTTAGGCATCATGCTGGAGGATTCTCTGGACTCAAGTAGTTGCAGGGACTGACAATCACTAACTCTGTAGTTCAGTCAAAGTTCTATTGGGTCTTGAGGTTGTGAGAGCTGGTGATTCTCAAAATCTGCTTGCTGCTCGTACGTATCACAAGATGATGACAAGCCAAATGCAGGATCCAGAGCAGAGTAAGCTTTTCTGGAACATCCATTTAAATACTGAAGGCAAGTCACATCCCGAAGGAAATTTTCCTTTCAACTGAGTGGTTAGTCATATGCAATTTTACTACATTATATTTTGTTGTTAAGCACTGTCGAGTTGTTTACAACACATAATGACCTTTTGTACAGCAGAACAAAACACTACCCAATCCTACACTATCCTCACAATGGTTGTTATGTTTGAGCCCATTGTTGCAACCATTGTATCAATCCATCTCCTTGAAGGTCTTCTTCTTTTTTTGCTGACCCTCTGCTTTACCAAGCACAATGTCCTTTTCCAAGCATTGGTCCTTCCTGATAGCGTGTTCAAAGTATATGAGACAAAGCCTCACTTCAGGCTTCTAAATAGCATTCTGACTGTATTTCTTAAAGACAAATATGTGCCCATGGCACTTTCAATATTCTTTGCTAACACCATAATTCAGATGCATGGATTCTTCTTTGATATTCCTCATTCATTGTTCAGCTTTCATACGCATAAGAGGAGACTAAAATGAGCATGGTTTGTGTTGTTGTTGTCAAGTGCCATTGAATTGGTTCCAACTCAAGGAGCAGCTGGTGAGCTTGAACCGCTGACCTTACAGATCAAACCAACTTTGCAGTTCATGCATTAACCCACAGCACCACACCAGGACTCCATGGTTTGGGTTGTTCTTGCTGTTTTTAAGCGTCATTGAGTTGTTTCTGACTCATAACGACCCTATGTAGAGTTTCCTAGGAGCTTCTAGTGAGCTTGAACCACTGACCTTGCAGTTCAAACTGACTATACAGTCCAGCGCATTAACTCACAGTATCAAACATTGTTTGGGTTAGGCAAACAGTATTTCTCAAAGTTACATCTTTGCTGTTTAACACTTTAAAGAGATTTTTTGCAACAGATTTGCCCAGTGCAATATCTGTTTTGATTTCACAACTACTGCTTCCAAGAGTATCGATTGTGGATCCAAGTAAAATGAAATTCTTGACAGCTTCAATCTTTTCTTCATTTATCATGGTATTATTTATTGGTCCAGTTGTGAGAATTTCAGTTTTCTTTACATTGAGTTGTAATCCATATTGAAAACTATTCTTTCATCTTCATGAGTAAGTGCTTTAAATCCTCTTGAGTTTAAGCAAACAAACTTGTATCATCTGCATATCACAGGTTGTTTAATGAGCCTGCCTCTAATCCTAATGCAAGGTTCTTCTTCAAATAGTTCAGTTTTTCAGCATACAGACTGAATGTTGTTGTTGTTAAGTACTGTTGAGTCTGTTTCAACCCATAGCGACCCTGTATAGGGTTTCCGAGGAGTGGTTGGTGATCTTGAACTGCCAACATTGTGGGTCAAACCAATTTTGCAATCCAGCACATTAATCCATAGCGCCACATCAGGACTGAATAACTATGGTGAAAAGATATAAAGCTACATACACATTTCCCGATTTTAAACCATTCACTATACCCTTGTTCTGTTCAAATGACTGCCTCTTGGTCTCTGTACAGGTTCCACATGAGCACAATTAAGTGTTCTGGAGTACCCATTCTTCACAATGTTATCCATAGTTTGTTGTGATCCGTATAGTCAAATGATTTTCCATCATCAATAAAACTCAAGTAAACATTTTTCTGGTAGTCTCTGCTTTCAACCAAGATCCATCTGATATCATTAAAGATATCACTCATTCCATGTTCTCTTCTGAATCCAGCCTGAATACCTGCCACATCACTATTGATATACAGCTGTAACCATTTAAAAAGTATCTTCCACAAAATTTTACTTGCTCAGTCCTGTGCAAACCTCACAATTGTTGCTACACTGTGCCAATCCATTTCATTGGGAGTCTTCCTCTTTTTCTCCAACCTTCCACTTTACTAAGCATGATGTCCTTCTTCAGTGACCGGTCCCTAAGGAATATATGCCCAAAGTATGAGTGAGAGACAAAGTCTGGTCATTATGGCTTAAAAGGAGAATTCTGACTACTTCTTCCAACACAGATTTTTTTGTTCTTTTGGCAGTCCATGGTACTTTTAATATTTTTCTTCAACACTCAAATACATCGATTATTTTGTGGTCTTCATTATTCAATGTCTAACTTTCAAATGCACATGAGGTTATTGAAAATGCTATGGCTTGGATCAGGTGCACTATTTCTCAAACTGACATCTTTGTTCTTGAACAATTTAAAGAAGTCTTGTGTTGCAGATTTGCTTAATGCAATGCATCGCTTGATTTCTTGACTGCTACTTTCATGAGTGTTGATGGTTAATGTAAGCACAATGAAGTCTTTTGACTTCTCTATTTATCTTGATGTTATTTATTGGTCCATTGGTGAGGATTTTTGTTTTCTTTATTTTGACGTACAACCCATACCAAAGGCTGTGGTTTTTGATCTTCATCAGGAAGTATTTTAAGTCCTCTTTAATTTTCAGCAAGCAAGGTTGTATCATCTGCATATCGCAGGTTATTAATGAGTCTTCCTCCAACCCTGATGCCATATTTACTGTCATATAATCCAGTTTCTCAATTATTTACTCAACATACAGATTGAATAAGTGTGGTGAAAGAATACAACTGGCATGCACTTTTCCTAATTTTAAACAATTCAATATTCCCTTGTTCTGTTCAAACAACTGCCTCTTGGTCTATGCACAGGTTCCTTATGTTCACAATAAAGTGTTTTGAATACTTATTCCCTGCAATGCTGTCCATAGTTTGTCATGATTCACTCAATCGAAAATCTTTGCACAGGTAAACATCTTTCTGGTATTCTCTACTTTCAACCAAGATCCTTCTAATGTCAGCAATGATGTCCCATGTTCCATGTCCTCATCTGATTCTGACTTGAACTTCTGACAGTTATCTGTCAATGTACAGTTGCAGCCATTTTTAAATTATCTTTACCAAATTTTATTTGCATGTGTTACTAATGATACTGTTTGAGGATTTCTGCATTCTGTTGGGTCACCTTTCTTTGGAATGGTCGCAAATATGTATCCCTTCCAATCAGTTGGCCAGGTCTACCAAAATTTTTGGTATAAATGGGTGAGTGCTTCCAATGCCGCATCAGTTTGTTGAAAGATTTCAATTTGTATTCCATCTATTCCTGGATCCTTGTCTTTTGCCAATGCCTTTAATACACATTGGGCTTCTTTAAGTATCATAGGCTATTGATATATGATTCTTATTGAAATGGTTGAACACTGATCATTTCTTGTTGAAATAGTGACTCTGTGTATTCCTTCTATCTTCTTTTTATGCTTCCTGTATCATTCAATATTTTGTTCATAGAATCCTTCAGTATTTTAAGTCAAGCCTTGATTTTTTTTTTTTTTTTTCCCTTCAGTTTCCTCAGCTTGAGAAATGTTAAGTGTGTTCTTCCCTTTTGGTTTTCTAACTCCATGTCTTTGCACATTTTGTTATAATATTTGACTTTGTCTTCTCAAGTTGCCCTTTGAAATTTTCTGTTCATCTCTTTTACCTCCTTATTTCTTCCATTTGCTTTAGTGTCTCTACACTGGAAAGCAAATTTCAGAGTCTTTTGTGACAACCATTTTTGACTCTTCATTTTTTTCTTGTCTTCTTATTGACCTTTTGTTTTCATCTATATAATGTTCTGGATGTCAACCCACAACTCTTCTTGTCTCTAGTGTGTAATGCATGAAAGCTGTTCTTCAGATGACCTCTAGTTTCAGGTGGGATATGTCTGAGATCATAATTTGGCTTTTAAAACAAACAAACAAAAAAATATTTTAATTTTCATCAGCTTCATTCTGAACTTGGAAATGAGCAATCAGTGGTCTGTCCCACAGTCGGTCCTAGGCCTTATTTTGACAGATGATATGAAGCTTTTCCACTGTGTCTTTCAACACATGTAGTCAATTTAATTTCTGTGTATTCCATCTGGTAAGATTCATGTGTATAGTCATCTTTTGTTATTTCAAAAAGGTATTTTCAATGAACAAGTCATTGATTTTTCAAAATGCTATCATGTGATCTCCAACATCATTTCTATCACCAAGGACATATTTTCCAATGACTGATCTTCCTCTTTTTTTCCAATATTTCCATTCCAATCACAAATAATTATTAATACTTCTTGATTGCATGTTTGATCAATTTCAGATTGAAAAAGCTTGTATAATTCTTCAATTTCATCATCATTGGCTTTAGTGATGGGCACATAAATTTGAATAATAGTGGTATTAACTGGCCTTCCTTGTAGGCATTTTGATATTATCCTATCACAGACAGCATTGTACTTCTAGACAGATCCTGAAATGTTCTTTTTGATGATTACAGGATGTCATTCCTCTTCAAGTTGTCATTCCCAGCCTAGTAAATCATGCTATTGTCAGATTCAAAATTGCTGATGTTTATGTGTTCCATTTCATCTTTGACACTTTCCAATTTTCCTAGATTCATACTTTGTACATTCCATATTCTGATCATTAATGGATGTTTACAGCTGTTTCTCTTCATTTTGAGTTATGCCCCAGCAGCAAATGAAAGTTTTGCAGTTTATTCCAGTTGCATAAACCCTGTCAACTCTACTTTGAGGAGGCAGCTCTTCCCCTTTCGCAGTTGTATTTTGAGTGCCTCTTCCATCCTGAGGGTCTCATCTTTTAGCACTGAATCTGTCAATATTTTGGTGCTCATCATCGTGTTTCAATATTCAATATCCTGGTGCTATGTGGCAGTGTTCCACTGTTTTCAATGACTAAGTATTCAGAAACAGTCCATTTCTCTTTCTTCCTCATCTGTTTATTCTGGAAGGTCAAATGAAACCTGTCCACTATGATGACCCTGCTGGTATTTAAAATGCTGGTTGTAGCTTTCAGAATCACAGCAATATGCAAACCATCACAGTATGACCAACAGAAAGACGAGTGGTGGAAAACTGAGAGTAGTCACCAGATACTAGGTATCTTTGTGAGGGCTGCCATAAAAAGTACCACAGGTAGGGGGCTTTCAAGAGCAGACATTTATTCCTGACAGTTCTGGAAGCTGAAAGCCAAGGTCCAGTATCTGTATTGTCAATTCTTTCCTTGTTGGCATCCCGGTTGCTCCTGGATTCCTTGGCATCCTTTAGCTTATAGAGGATCTTCATGAGACAGCTATCATTATCTGTGTGATTCTGTGTCTAGAAAATCCCAACTTCCAAATAGGATCACATGCACAGGAAGAGGAATTAAGATGTTAATGCATATTTTTTTAAGGGACACACTTCAATCCATAACACTTAGAGAGAGGCTTTTCTATGGAATCAACAGAGTTGAACCCCTGATGTGGACTCAGAGTCTTTGGATCAGTGAAAAACTAAATGTCTGTTCAATAAAGTCATCCACCTGTGTCGTTTCTGTTACTGCAGCACTGGGTAGCTAGGACAGAGACTCAGTTGTCATGGAGACACTCTGATTCAGGGTGTCTCTCTGTGTGTGTGAGAGAGACAGAGAGAGAGTATAAGTGTACTCCAGAGGGATTTCATGGCTGTGCCTTTCTTCTGAGGTAGCTTTGAGTAGATTCAATCTGCCAGTCTTTTTGTTAACTGTCAAGTACTTAGCCATTTGTGCCATCCAGGGATTTCTACAGTTGACTGCACAGGGTGCATCTTCACTGAAGCCCCACGAGGCTCAGAAAACATCCATCACTTGCCCAAAGTTCCTTGGTCAAAGCAGGACCAGCCTACTGCGATGTTGGAGAGGATGAGATAGCAGGTCTGGGAATGGTGGTAGCACAGGCCACTGCCCCCACCAAGGGTGATGACCGCTTCTGCAACATTTGACACAGATAATTAGAAACCCCAGGAAACCAGTTGGGAAATGCTTACACAGGGCCTTGAATGGGGAAAAACAATGCAAAAGCAAAATGGATTCTACCCAAGATCTCAGCTCTGCAAAAACAGCAAAATAAGCATAGTTGTGCCCCAGGGTACTGGATTTGTCAGGGATTTTCTTCACCTACTTCCCAAGATTTCTCTGGTGTGCTATTCTGTTTTTAAATAGGCAAAACTTACATAGAGCCCAATACTCCTGCCCTAAAAGCAACAAAACCCTAAAAGCTAAGGCTAGGAAGCCCTCAGCAAGTACACACCCCTTTCCACTTGGTGTGTTGATTCCCCTACTAAAACCTCACTGCTTTTTCCCTTGACTTGTGCCACCTGGCTCCAGGCTCACTGAACTAGCTAGTCTTTTTTTTAAAAGAAAAGACTAAAGGAGGGATCCTCATCTTCTGAGTTAATTTCAAAGCTTCCTATCACAG
The DNA here is from genome assembly GCF_000296735.1 of Chrysochloris asiatica. Classification (NCBI taxonomy): domain Eukaryota; kingdom Metazoa; phylum Chordata; class Mammalia; order Afrosoricida; family Chrysochloridae; genus Chrysochloris; species Chrysochloris asiatica. The sequence continues at coordinate 2,546,429 of NW_006408589.1, forward strand.
GCCAGGACCTTGAGTGAGGGCTGGGGGCACTTAAAGGAGTGAAGGGGGCAGAAAAATTTCAGAGTAGGGTTAAGGGAAGAAGGAATCACCTCAGATCTCTTCCATCAAGGTTATGCATATGCACAATAAACTGTATTATTACAGAGTGTCTAGTGATTATTAATTAGTTATTCCTTGACTAACCAGGGTTTCTCTGCAGGGCTTTCAGGAGCCCTGCGGCAGAGGCCTGAGCCATTTCATACGGGGGCAGATGAACCTTTTTAATCAGAGGCCCTAACTAAGGTCTCCCGTAAAGATTTACAGCCTCAGAAACCCTGCACAGGTCGCTATGGATCGGAACCGACTCGACGGCACTTAACAACAACAACAACTAAGGTCTGGAAGGTCTCCAAGGCCATGCTGATTGTTTTCAGAGGACACAAAGCTGCATTCATTTATCCTTTCATACATTCTTCCTTTGCCAACTCTATACTGAGTTCCTGCTGTGGGTCAGATACAGTTTTAACCCTTGGGGTCAAATGGTAGACCAGAGCTCACAGGTTAATTACAAATAGTACAAAGTATACGGAGACTTATACAAGCATACGTGTTGTTGTTTTTGTTGTACGTTGCTGAGTCAGTTCCGACTCATATCAGTCCTGTATGTGTTTTCTGAGAGAGGCTGGTTTCGAACTGTGGTTCTTGAGATTACCAGTCTAGAGCTTATCCTACAGCACAAATCATATCCACAACTATCTTTCAGTTTGCCAAACTGTGGTGGCTTGTGTGTGACTGATGCTGTAAGCTATGTCACCAGTATTTCAAATTCCAGCAGGGTCACCCATGGTAGACAGTTTTCAGTGAAGTTCCCAGACTAAGACAGAATCAGAAGAAAGACCTGGTGATTTCCTTTGAAAATCAACCAATGAAAACACTATGGACCAAAGAATATGGTCTGAGACTTCAACTTGCTTAGTTTGGATGAATCATCATGAAGAACCAATGACTAAAGAACATCATGTTTGGTAAAGTGAAGAAGGGCCATCAAAGGTGAGGGAAACCCTCAAAGACATGGATTGACACATTGGTCTCAATAATGGACCGAAACACAGCAAGGGTCATAAAGTAAGTGCAGGGCATGGTAGCATACTTTCTGTTATGCATGATTCTACCAAGAGTAATAGCCAACATGGTAATGACCACCACCACCATATACACATGTACACTGTCTTAGTTACCTAGTGCTGAAGTAACAAAATGGGGGGCTTGAAAAAATGTATTGTCTCATAGATTTGCAGGCTAGGCATTGAAATCAAGGCCTCAACTCTAGAAGAGGTCTCTCCTTGAGGGTGGTCCCAGGTGTTCCTTGGCTTATAGAAGGCTCTTCATAAGGTCTCCTCCCTTGTATAGATCTTCTGTCTGTGCTTGTGTCTTTTTTTATACGACAGCACTCAGAAAGGACTAGGTTTAGGACCCACCCTCCTCCAAGAACCCCCCACATTTCCAAACAGGTCACATTCACAAGAATAGAGGGAGGATTTCTATATGTGTTTGGGAGAGACACTAGTCAATGGTGGTGGTGGTTGTGTGTCACCTTTTCAGTTTTGATTTATAGTGACCTTGTATAGGGCTTCTGAGGCTGTAAATCTTTGTTGTTGTTGTTGTTAGGTGCCATTGAGTCAGTACCAACTCATAACAACCCATGCACAACAGAATGAAACACTGCCCAATCCTGGGCCAACCTCACAATTGTTGCCATGCTTGAGCCCATTGATGCTACCACTTTGCCAATCCATCTCGCTGGGGGTCTTCCTCTTTTTCTCTGACCCTCCACCTTACCAAACATGATATCCTTCTGCAGCTACTGGTCCCTCCTGACAATATGTCCTATGTATGAGAGATGAAGTTTGGCCATTCTGGCTACTAAGAAGCACTCTGGCTGGAAGCGTTCTTCCAATACAGATCTGTTTGTTATTTTGAAGCCCATGGCACTTTCAGTATTCTCCTCTAACACCATAACTTAAAAGCATCAATTCTTCTACAGTCTTCCTTATTCACTGTCCAGTTTTCACATGCATATGAGGTTATTGAAAATACCATGGCTTGGGTCAGGCACACCTTAGTCCTCAAGCTGACATCTTTGCTCTTCAATACTTTAAAAAGGTCTTGTGCAGCAGATTTGCCTAATGCAATAAGTCATTTAATTTTTGACTACTGCTTCCGTGAGTGTTGATGGTTGAGCCAAGAAAAATGAAGTCCTTGACAACTTCAATCTTTTCTCTGTTGATAAGAATGTTGTTTATTGGTCCAGTGGTGAGGAATTTTGTTTTCTTTATATTGAGATGCAGTCCATACTGAAGGCTGTGTTGTTTGATCTTCATCAGTAAATATTTTAAGTCTTCTGCACTTTCAGCAAGCAAGGTTGTATCATCTGCATATCACAGGTTGTTAATGAGTCTTCCTTCAATCCTGCTGCCATGTTTTTCTTCATATAACTCAGCTTTTTGGATTATTTGCTCACCATACAAGTTGAATAAGTATGGTGAAAGAATACAACCTTGTAGCACATCTTTCCTAATTTGAAATCATTCAGTGTCCCCATGTCTGTTAGAACAACTAACTGCCTCTTGGATCATGTACAGATTCCACATGAGCACAATTAAGTGTTCTGAAATACTTATACTTTGCAATGTTGTCCATAGCTTGTCATAATCCACAAAATTGAAAGTCTTTGCATAATCAACAAAGCACAGGTAAACATCTTTCTGATATTTTCTGCTTTCAGCCACGATCCTTCAGACATCAACAACGATATCCTTTGTTCCATGCCCTCTTCTGAATCTGGCTTGAACTTCTGGAAGTTCTCTGTCAATGTATGCTTGCAGCTGCTTCTGTATTACCTTGAGTAAAACTTTACTCACATGGGATATCAGAGATATTGTCCTATGATTTCTGCATTCTGTTGGGTCACCTCTCTTTGGAATGGGCACAAATACAGATCTCTTCCAATCAGTCAGCCAAATTTCTTGGCAGAGATGAGTGTGTGCCTCCTGTGCTGCTTCACTTGCTTGAAATATTTCAAGTTTTATTCCATCAATTCCTGGTGTCTTGTTCTTTGCCAATTCTTTCAATGCACCTTGAAATTCTTCTTTCAGTATCATTTGCTCTGGATCATATGCTACCTCTTGAAATGGTTGGATATCAACCATTTCCTTTTGGTTCAGTGACACTTTGTATTCCTTCCATCTTCCTTTGATGCTTTCTGCATCATACAATAATTTGCCCAGAGAATCCTTCAATAACAAAAGTTGAGGCTTGAATGTTTTCTTCAGTTTCCCTAGTTTGAGAAACGCTGAGTGTGTTCTTTCTTTTTGGTTTTCTGACTCCAGATCTTTGCACATTTTGTTGTAATATATGACTTTATCTTCTCAAGCTGATCTTTGAAATTTTCTGTTCAGTTCTTGTACCTCCTCTCCTCATTTCTTCCATTTGCTTTAGCATCTCTACACTGGAGTGCAAGTTTCAGTGTCTCTTCTGACATTCATTTTGACCTATTCCTTCTTTCTTCTCTTCTTAATGACTTTTTTTGCTTTCTTCATGTATGATGTTCTTTATGTCATCCCACAACTCTTGTAGTCTTCAGTCTTTAGTGTTTAATGTATCAAATCTGTTCTTCAGATGATCTCTAAATTCAGGTGGGATATATTGAAGGTCATGTTTGTTTTGTTTTTTTTTCTCATGGGCTTGTTTTCATTTTCCTCAGCTTCAGTTTGAATTTGCATATGAGTACTTGATGGTCTGTTTCACAATCTGCCCCTAGCTTTGTTTTGATGATATGGAGCTTTTCCATCGTGTCTTTCCACGGATGTAGTCAATTTGATTTCTATATATTACATCTGGTGAGGTCCATTTGTATAGACATCTCTTATGCTGTCTAAAGAAGGTATTTGAAATGAACAAATCACTGACTTTGCAGAATTCTATCATGCAATCACCAGCATCATTTCTCTCACCAAGGCCATATTTTTCAACTACTGATCCTTTCTCTTTGCTTCCAACCTTTGCATTCCAATCACCAGTGATGATCAATACATCTTGATTGCATGTTTGATAAATTTCAGATTGGAGACGTTGGTAGAATTCTTCTATTTCCTCCTCACTGGCTTTAGTGTGTAAATTTGAATAATAGTGGTATTAACTGGTCTTCCCTTAGGTGCATGAATATTATCCTATCACAGACAGCATTATAAATCTTTACAGTAGCAGAAAACCTCATCTTCCTCCCAAGGAGTGACTGGTCAATCAAACTGATTACCTTGCAGTTAGCAGCCTAGCTCATACTCTATTATATTATCAAGGCTCCATACACTATTCAACATAGAGCTGCAAACTTAAGATAGAAATATCAAGAGTACCTCTGGAGACCATGAAAGGGGAGATTTCTTTGAGAGCTGAGGGTGAGGGGGTGTTAGGTGAAGAGGAGGGAGGTGGCTGTGCAGGGAGATCATCCAGAGAAAGGGGACAAAAAGTACAATGGTCCTGGGGTAAAGGAAGCATAGCACATTCAAGAAATTGTAAGCAAGCCAGTGTTACTGGAGAAGACAGTGATAAAAGGAGTATGTGGAAGCTGGGACTTCTAGGAGAAGTCAAAGAGAGCAATCAGTCATTGGGAGCCTGGTGGGATTAGTAATGATTTTGGTCAAAAACACTGAAGAATTTTAAATAGCTAAGTGACACAGTCTGATTTTAATAAGACAGGGGAGCTTCGAGCATAGTCAGAATTCTTAACCCATGAAGTGGCCGGGGAAATGACTGTCCACCTCCAAGTCGTTCCTCTCTTTTGTGAAACGAGAATCAATAAAACACAATAATCATAGGATTATTACATTATTGGGTTCAAAGGTTCCTTTATGGTGCAGGATGTTAAGCACTAGACAGTGGACCACAAGTCAATGGTTCAAACCCACCAGCTATTCTGCAGAAACATGAGACTGTGCTCTCACAAAGTTTTACAGTTTATGTAAAACCCTAAGGGACAGTTCTACTCTCCTAAAGTGTCACTATGAGTCAGCATCAGCTCAGAGGCAGTGGGTTTTAGTTTTGGGTTTTGAATTGGGGTTTTGCTTTGTGTGTGACATGTCGGTATAATTTTATTTAAAGATAAAGAAACTGAATCTCAGATGAATGAAGTGACTTGTCCAGGGTCACATAGTGGAAAATGGCTGAGCTTGATTTAAACCCAAATTTATCCTGATCCTACCCTCTATCTCCACACAGCCCAAGCATATGGCTCAGTGCAGATAAGCAACAAAAAGGAGGCACAACAAGGCCTGGCATATAATTGATACCCTCTGCAGACTCTCCAGATGCCCAGAGAAAAGCTAGAAGAGTGTGTGTGTGTGTGTGTGTGTGTGTGTGTGTGTTTGTAGACCTAGTTATTTTTGGCAGCAAGGGAACTTAATTAAGAATTGATTTCACAACTTTCCTGCTGAGAGCTAGCCGGGATGCAGGAGGAAGAAAGGGAATCAAAGTCGCAGCAGACTGCAGACGGTGACACCAAAGCAGTGACTCTGGGCACAAAGCCTTACACTGGGGCAAGGCAGGGAAGGATGCTATTTTGGGACTTGGTCATGCATCACAAACCCAGTCAGATAATGTCCTGGCCCTTGCAGGCAGAATTCTTTCTGAGTTTGAATTAAAAGAGACTCTGGGAGACTGTTGTCCTTGAGGGTGGCAAAGTCTATGTCATTGAATGGGGAGTGGTTAGGTCAGAGCTATCCTTGAGCACTGCAAATGGTTAACACACTCAGCTGCTATCCAAAAGGTCTGAAGTTCAAGTGTACCCAGAGGCATCTCAGAAGAAAAGCCTGGTGATTGAGCTCTGGAAACTCAGCCATTGAAAACCCTCTGGTTCACAGTTCTACTCTGACACAAATGAAGTTGCCATAAGTTGATGTCAACTCAACAGCAACTGTTTTTAATTGACCCCTAGGAGAACTCTAAAAGCTGGAATGGTTTCTCTGAGCCCTCCCACATCCTTCTGTAACTCAGTCCATCTGTCCCTCTACCTTCTGTTTCATCTAGACCTTTCCCTGTGGCCTCCTGAGTTCAGGATCCATGGGTTCTTGCACCCTACTTAGGATTTGAGAGCATTTCTTGCAATAGTCTTCCAAGATAGGAGACTTAGGCAATGAATTCACCTTTGAGGTATGTTTTGTTTGGCCGGCACAGTGTTAAAAAGAAAGATAAACCAATATACTTTTTTTATTGGGGTTGATATATATAGCAAAACATTTACCATTTCAGCATTTTTTACATGAACACCTCAGTGACATTAATGATATGCATCATGATGTGTGTCTATCAGCACCATTCAGTTCCAAATATTTCCATCACCCTTGACGGAGACTCAGTGTCCCCTAAGCATTCAGGGCCCCATGCCATCACCCACCCCTATCAATTGCTAATACATTTTAGTCTATATATATTTACCTGACCCAAGCCATAGCATTTTGAATCATTGCAGATGCATGTGAAAGTTGGACAATGAGTAAGGAAGACCTTAGAAGAAGTGATGCATTTGAATTATGGTGTTGGCAAAGATTACTGAAAGTACCATAGACTTCCAGAAGAACAAGCAAATACATTTTGGAAGAAGTACAACCAGAATGCTCCCTAGAAATGAGGTTGGTGAGACTTGGTCTCTCTTACTTTGGACCTGTTACCAGGTGGGACCAATCCCTGGAGAAGGATATTATGCTTGGGAAAATGTAGGGTCAGCAAAAAACAGGAAGACTCCCAATAAAATGGATTGACACAGTGGCAGCAACAATGGGATCAAACATAAAAACACTTGTGAGGCTGGTTTGGGACCAGGTAATGCTCCATTCTGTTGTGCGCAGGGTCACTGTAAGTTGCAACTGATTCAAAGGCACCTAACAACAATAATGTATTTGCCAAATTCTAGATAATTCACATAAAAGGAGCATACAATGCTTGTCCTCCGTGTCTGATATATTTCACTGAGCATAATGTTTCAGGGTCTAACCATTATATAGTCTGTATTAGAGCTTTGTTTCTATTTATGTTATTGTTCTTAGGTGCCATCCAGTCTGCTCCAACTCATAATGACTTTATGCACAGCAGACAAAACACTGTCCGATCCTATACCATCTTCACAATTGTTATGCTTGAGCCTACTGCTACTGCCACTGTGCTAATCCATCTCATTTGGAGTACTATTATACTGTATGCATGTACCCCATTTTATTTATCAACTCATCTGTTAATGGTCACTTGAGTTGTTATCATCTTACTTCAAGTGTAAATAGGGCTGCAATGAACAGTGATGTATAAGAATTTGTTTAATTCTTTGTTTTTAAGTCCCATGAATATATATATATATATATACATGGAGTGTAATTACTCAGTTCTGGGAGTCCTGGTGTGGCACTGTAGGGTAAATATTGTGCTGATAACCACAAGCTAGGCAGTGCAAACCTACCACCCACTCCTTGGGAACCCTATATTGTGGTCACTATGAGTTGGAACTGACTCGAAGGAACTTAACAGCAACATGGCAATTCTATGCTTAGCTTTCGGGGAAACCCCAAACTATTCTACAGCAGGTGTGTCATTTTATAATCTCACCAAAAATGTGCCATATTTGAGGATATATCCATATCCTCACCAACACTTACTTAAACCAATATTTATAAGACATGAAATTTCATGGCAAAGTACTGCTATGTGTAGGCACTAGGCTAAGTGCTAGGATACAACAGAGAATAACTAAAACAAAACCAAAAAACAAGAAACAAAACTCATTGCCATAGAGTCGACTCTGACTCATGGTAACTCCATGTGTTAAAGAGTACACTTGTTCCATAGAGTTTTCTTGGTTACACATTTTATGAAAGCAAATCATGAAAGTTGCTTGGTGGGTTTGAACCATCAACATTTTGATTAGCTGTTGAGCTCAAACTCTTAGCACCACCCATTTTGACAGCAGGTAATTGTGGTTGTTAGGTGCCATCTAGTCAGTACAGACTCATAATGACCCTATACACTACAGAATGAAACACTGTCCTGTCCTGGGCTAGCCTCACAATCATTGTTAAACCTAAGCCCATTCCTGCTGCCACTATGCCAATGCATGTCATTGGGGTCTTCTTCGTTTTCTCCAACTCACTTTACCAAACATGATATCCTTCTCCAGTGACTGGTCCCTCCTGACAATATGTCCGAAGCATGAGAGATGAAGTTTGGCCATCCTGGCCTCCAAGGAGCACTCTGGCTGCACTTCTTCCAACACAGATCTGTTTGTTCTTTTGGCAGCCCAAGGCACTTTCAATATTCTCCTCCAGCACCATAACTCAAAAGCATCAATTCTTCTATAGTCTTCCTTATTTACTGTTCAGTGTTCATATGAATATGACATGCATATGACAGCAGATAACAGAGGAGGCCCATTTACTGCTTCAGGGCCTCAGGTGATGGCTAGAGGGTTTATACTTAAGTACATGAATGATAATACTCTTAAAACTGTGGTACGGGTCATGCAGGGCAATAGAGTGAGACAGGGGGAAGTAACTGCAATAAATTGGATGGTCAGAGAGTCTTTAGAGTTGAGGCAGAAGCAACTAGGTGAAGGCAAGGACAAGGGCATTTGGCAAAAGTAAGATCTGGAACTGAGGTGGAGAGGCAAGGAGGTAATGCAGTGCTCAGGTAAGTGCACATATCAGTGTGGCTTGATCTTAGGTAACAAGGGAGATGGGTGAGGAGCCTGGGGGCAGACCAAAAATAGGCTTATCTTCTAGAAACCAGAAGTTGGACAGGAGAAGAATGCATGGTACAGAGAGAGTGCTTTGACAAACATTTACTTATATTCTTGAGGCGAGCCTCCAGAAACCCCTTTCAGCTGATGGGCTGATCCTATCAGATCATAGTGTAGAAGGTGATTATGTGACATTACATTAGGGAAAAGCAACCAGTCCAGACTCTGCTAAACCTCTGAGAATCATAGCTTAGCCAAGTTGACATATAACATTAACCATCACACTTGTTTTCCTTCCCCCTGTGGAGCAGCTCCATGAGTGAGTTTGAAATACTTACTTTTCGGTTAGCAGACAATTGCAAAGTATACTAGGATATCAGATTAGATAGGAAAATAAGAGAACTTTTCAGAAACATTCTCTTTCTGCCTGAGCAGCTTGTTGCTGTCTCTTTGAGTCATCTCAGAGGCACCGATGGTTGAGGTCATAGGACGAAATCTTCAAACCTGAAGGCAGAGATGGTTTGTGACACAGCTGCCCTGGCTTAGTCTGACTTACTAGAATGTTGTTGCTGTTGCTGTCAAGTCAGTTCTGACTCTTAGCAACCCTATGTACAACAGAACGAAACAGCGCGCCATCCTCATAATTATTGCTGTCTCTGAGCTCATTGGTGTAGGGTGTAGTCACTGTCTCAGCCCATCTCACCGAGGCTTTTGTTGTTCTGCTTCCAGTGATACCCATAAGTACTTCACTGGCCATTTTACACCCCCTCACATGTAGATTTCCAGGTTCTTTATGCAGTCTATCGTGGTTTGGAAACTCTACTGAAACCTGTCCACCATGGTGACTCTGTTGGTGTTTGAAATGCCAGTGACATAGCTTCAAAAATTCAAATAACACACTAGCCACCACAGTACAACAAACTGATGGATGGTGGAAGAGTTGAGTAGAAGTATCTAGATGAGTCTCCCCATAGGTTAAGTGACTTCAGTGATTCTTGCTGACTGTGGCATCTTGGAACCATGAAGAGTTTATGGAAAGCTGTGACTGAACATCAGACATGCCATCTGTATGGTCTTAGACAAGTTAAGCTGCCTCTATCAGCCCTCATTTCTACATCAGCATAATGGGTTAATAATCCAATTTAATACAAAACAGGAGAATTGAAAGAAATAAACAATTTACCTATCTATCTATCTTGGTGGAATCCTGGTGTGGTGCTGTGGGTTAATGTACCAGACTGCAAAGCCATTTAAACTGCAAAGTCAGTGGTTCAAGCTCACCAGATGCTCCTTGAAACCCTATACAGGGTTGCTATGTGTTGGAACTGACTCGACGGCACTTAACAACAACAATCTATCTTGGTATGACTCTGTAGGATAAGCATTGGACTAGTAACCACAAGGTCTAAGGTTAAAACCCAACAGACTCTCCTTCAAAATGCTACACAGGGTTGTTATGAGTCAGAACCAACTCATCGACACTTAACAACAAAAACAACAATCTATCAGTCATAACAGTTTTATTAAATATTTTTGAGTCTATAGGAATATTGTTATAAATTAAATTGTGTATTTCCCAAAAATATCTTTTATAACTTCTAAAATGAATAATTGTATTTCCACCACTCATCTTTCAGTTTGTCATACTGTGGTGGCTTGTGTACTGGTGTGATTCTGGAAACTCTACCACCAGTATTTTACATAACAGCAGGACCACCCATGGTGAACAGGTTTCAGTTGAGCTTCCAAACTAAGGCAGACTAGGGAGAGACAAACTACTTCTGAATGTATACCCACTGAAAATCTTATGACTAGCAGTGAAATACTGTATAATAGCACTAGAATCCTGAATAGTGAAACATGATGAAGAGCATCAGAATGTTGTGAGAAATTAGAGTTGGAATATGAGCTAGAAGGCATTCAGAATACTACTGGGGATGATAGAGTGCTGACACAAGTGTAGTAAAGCCCTCAGGACCTTCATTTGCTAGTGGGGCACAACTCAAAATGAAGAGAAACAGCTGTAAACATCCATTAATAACCAGAGCATGCCATATATTAAGCATGAATCTAGGAAAATTAGAAGCTGTCAAAAATGAAATGGAACACATAAAAATCAATATTCTAGGCATTAGCTCTAAAGAACTGATATTAGACATTTTGAATCTGACATCATAAGGTTTACTATGCTGGGAATGACAAATTAAAGAGGAATGGCATTGCATTAATCATCAAAAAGAACATTTCAAGATCTGTCTTGAAGTATAATGCTGTCTGTGATAAGATAATATTCATACGCTTACAAAGAGGACCAGTTAATACAAATATTATTCAAATTTACACACCAACCACTAAAGCAAGTGATGACAAAATTGAAGAATTCTACAAACTTCTTCAGGCTAAAATTGATCAAACATTCAATCAAGATGTATTGATAATTACTGTGAATTGGAATGCAAATGTTGGAAATAAAGAGGAAGGATTAAAAGTTGGAAAACATAGTCTTGATGATAAAAATTATGCTGGAGTCAGTCACATGATATAATTTTGCAAGTCTAATGACATTCATTTCAAATATCTTTTTTAAACATCATAAAAATGACTATACCCATAGACTTCACCAGATGGAACGCACAGAAATCAAACTGACTACATCTGTGGGTAGAGACAGTGAAAAAGCTCCATATCATCCGTCAAAACAAGGCCAGAGGCAGACTGGAATAGACCATCAATTGCTCATATACAAGGTCAGACTGAAGCCGAAGAATATTAAAACAAGTACACAGAAAACAAAGTGTGATCTGAATACATCACAACTGAAATTTAGAGATCATCACAAGAACAGATTTGATGCCTTAGACACTAATTACTGAAGACCAGAAGAGTTGTGGGATGACATCAAGAGCATCATAAATGAAGAAAGTAAAAGGTTATTAAGAAGACAATAAAGAAGGAAAAGACCAAAATGGATGTCTGAAGAGACTGAAAATTTCTCTCCAATGTAGAGATGATAAAGCAAATGGAAAAAATGAGCAGGTACAAGAGCTGAACAAAAATCTTCAAAGGGCAGTTCTAGAAAATTAAGTCAAATATTACATTGAAAAGTGCAAAGAATTGGAGTTAGAAAACCGAAAAGGAAGAACATGCTCAACATTTCCAAAGCTGAAAGAACTGAAGAAAAAATTCAAGCCTCAACTTGAAATATTGAAATATTCTATGAACAAAATATTGAATGATTCAGAAAGGATCAAAAGAAGATATCATTTCTATACCAAAAAGGAATGGTTAATGTTCAACCATTTCAAGAGGTAGCATATGATTAAGAGCCTATGGTGCTGAAGAAAGAAGTCCAAGGTGTACTGAAGACTTGGCAAAAAACAGGGCTTCTGGAATTGGTGGAACACAAATTGAAATCTTTCAACAACTTGATGCAGTACTGCAGTCACTCACTTATCTATGACAAGAAATTTGGAAGACAGCTACCTGGCCAAATGATTATAAGAGATCCAAATATGTGCCCTTTCCAAGAGAGATGACCCAACAGAATGCAGAAATCATTGGACAATAATATCACATGGCAGTAAAATGTTGCTAAAGATAATTAAAAAAACGTTGCAACTGCCAGAGGTTCAAGCCATATTCAGATGAGGAAGTGGAATGAGAGATATCATTATTGACATCCGATGGATTTTGACTGAGAGAAGAGAACACCAGAAAGATATTTGTCTGTGTTTTATTGACTATGCAAAGGCTTTTGACTGTGTTGATCCTTATAAGCTATGAACCAGACTATGGAGAATGGGTATTTTTGAACACATTATTGTGCTCATGAGGAAATTGTACATAGACTAAGAGGCAGCAGTATGAGCAGAGCAAGAAGATATTGAATGATTTAAAATACAGAATGGTGTGCTCCAGTGTTGTATTCTTTCACCATACCTATTCAGTTTGTATGTTAAGCAGATAATCTGAGCAGCTGGATTATATGAAGAAGAATATGGCATCGGCATTGGAGGAAGACTCATTAACAATTATGTATTGCATTAGGCAAATCTGCTGCACAAGACCTCTTTAAACTGTTGAAGAGCAAAGATGTCAGCTTGAGGACTAAGGTGCACCTAATCCAAGCCATGGTATTTTCAATAGGTTCATGTGAAAGTTGAACAATGAATAAGAAAGACGGTAGGAGAAATGGTACATTTTAGGTTATGGTATTGGAGAATATTAGAAGTGCAATGGACTGGCTGAAGAACAAACAAATCTGTGTTGGAACATGTACAGTCAGAATGTTCCTGAGAACCAAGGGTGGTGAGACTTAGTTTCTCATACTTTGGACATAATTGATATTATGGAGAAGGACATACTTTTTTATAAAGGGGATAGGCAGCAAAAAGGAGGGAGACCCCCTAACAAGATGTATTTGCTCAGTGGCACTGTAACAATGATTGTGAGGATGGCTCAAGACTGGGTAGTGTTTCATTCTGTTGTGCATAGAGTGGCTAATGAGTCTGAAATGACTCGACAGCACTTAGCAGTAACAACAACAGTAACTGAGTATGCCCATCACTTGTCTGTCATTTTGTTGTACTGTGGTAATTTATATGATGCTGGAAGTTATGCTACTAGTATTTCATATACCCAGAAGTTCATCTATAGTTGCATAGTGGACAGAAGTTCATGGATCTTCTAGACTGACAGCCTAGAAACAAGGACTTGGTAATCTACCTCTGGAAAAATTGGCCAATGAAAACTTGATTGATTACAGGAGAACATTGTCTGATATAGTGCATGATGAGGCCCTCGTGTTAGAAAGCATTCAAAATATGAATGGGAAAGAGCTGCCTTCTCAAAGGAGTGTTAGCCTTAATGATACAGATGGGGACAACTTCCATCCTTTCATTTGCTGAAGTAATACAACACAAAATGAGAAGAACCAGTTGCAAACAGTAATAGGAGCATGGAACATACGATATACAAATCAAAGAACATTAGAAATTGTCAAAAATGAATAAGAATGCCTAAACATTTTTGAGCAGAAATGGACTAGTATTTATCATTACCACAGACTGAACTGTGGTTCCTCAAAATAAGTGTTTACTAGGCTGGTTTGTGGTTCTCAGAGATTTGGCAGTTATGTAATGATGCAGTGTGGCAGATATGTATGAGTCTCCATCATGTGATCTGATGTGATAAACCAATAAGAGAATTAAGAGTGACCTACAATACCTGGTAGCGTAGTGGTTACGAATCGGGCTGCGAACCTTAAGGTCAGCGGTTCGAAACTACCAGCCGCTCCGCGGGAGAAAGATGAGGCTTTCTACTCCCGTAAAGATTTACACCCTCGGAAACCCTGTACAGGGTCGCTATGGGTCGGACCCGACTCGATGGCACTTAACAACAACAACAACACAATACCCTAAGTCCCATCACCAACCCTAGTTTTGTGTAAGGAAGTTTCCTAGGGATGTGGTCTCTAACACCATTTATTTTACAAGCGATAAAAGGAGAAAGAAGTGAGCAGAGGTGAAGGACCTCCAACCACTGAAAGAAAAATTGGGAGTGGAGTGTGTCCTTTGGGCCAGGGGCCCTGCACTATGTAACTCCTAGATGCAGGGAAAGCTTGATGTCAACATGTAGGTCTTACGCAGCAGATTTGCATAATGCAATACATAATTGTTAATGAGTCTTCCTCTAATTCTGATGCCATAGTCTTCTTCATATAACCCAGCTTCTCAGATTATTTGCTAAACATACAGATTAAATAAGTATGGAGAAATAATACAAATCAGGCACCCACCATTCTAGATTTTAAATCATTCAGTATCTTCTTGCTCTGTTCAGACTGCTGACTCTTTGTCTAGCTATGTACGGTTTCCTCATGAGCACAATTATGTGTTCAAAAATACCCATTTACTACAGTGTAGTTCATAACTTCTCATGATCAGCACGGTAAAAACAACTTTTGCATAGTAAATAAAACACAGATAAACATCTTTCTGGTATTCTCTGCTTTCAGTCATTAACAATAACTAGTTATCAGAATGGAAAACTTAACAACAATGAAGATTGATGAATAGTTGAAAAACATGGTCTTGATAATAGAAGTGACTGCTGATAAAATTTTGCAAGGCTAATGACATATTCACTGGAAAGATAGTTTTAAAACAACTAAAATGGAGACTATACATATATACCTCACCAGAGAGAATACACAAGAATCAAATTGACTTCATTTGTGGGAAGAGACAATGAAGGCACTCTACATCATCAGCCAAATTAAGGCCAGAAGCCAATTGTGGAACAGACACTTGCTTATATGCAAGTTCAGGTTAAAGCTGAAGAAAATTAAAACAAGTCCATGAGAGCCAAAATATGAACTTGAGCATATCCCACCTGAATTTAGAGACCTTCTCAAGAACAGATTTGATACATTAGACACAAAAGACCAAAGACCAGAAAAGTTGTGGTATGGCATCAAGAACAGCATACAGGAGGAAAGCAAAAGGTCATTAAGAAGACAAGAAAGAAAGAAAGAAACAAGACCAAAATGGATGTCAGAAGAGACTGACACTTGCTCTTCAATGTACATATGATAAAGCAAATGAAAGAAATAAGGAGATAAAGAGTTGAATACAAAATTTCAAAGGTCAGCTTTAGAAAACGAAGTCAAATATTATAATGAAAAGTGCAAAGATCTGGTGTTAGAAAATCCAAAGAGAAGAACACACTCAGCCTTTCTCAATCTGAGAGAACTGAGAAAAAATAAAAAATAAAAAAATTCAAGGCTTGACTAGAAATATTGAAGGATTCTACGGGCAAAATACTGAATGATGCAGAAAGCATCAAAAAAATACAGAGTCATTGTGCCAAAAAGAAATTGACAATGTTCAACCATTTTAAGAGGTAGCATATGCATGATACTGAAGGAAGAAGTCCAAAGCGTGTTGAAGGCATTGACAAAGACCAAGGTACCAGTAATTGAGGGAATGCCAATTGAAATCTTTCAATAACTTGATGCAGCAGCACTGGAAGCACTCACTCATCTCTGTCAAGAAATTTGGAAGACAACTATCTGACCAACTGACTGGAAGAGATCCATATTTGTGTCCATTCCAAAAAGAGGTGACCCAACAGAATGCAGAAATCACAGGACAATATTAATATTGCATGGAAGTAAAATTTTGCTAACAGTAATACAAAAATGGCTGCAACCATATTTGACAGAGAACTTCCAAAGTTTATAGTCAGATTCAAAAGAGGACGTAGAACAAAGGATGTCATTAGTGACATTAGATGGATTTTAGCTGAAAGCAGAGAATACCAGAAAGATGCTTACTTGTGCTTTATTGACTACACAAAGGTTTTCAATTGTGTGGATCATGACAAGCTATGAACAAAAATGCACAGAATGAGTATCCCAGAAGAGTTAATTGTGCTCATCAGAAACCTGTGCATAGACCAAGAGGCAGTTGTTTGAACAGAATAGGAGAACACCAAATTGTTTTTAATTAGGAATGGTGTACACCAGGGTTGTATTTTTTCACCATACCTATTCAATCTGTATGCTGAGCAAATAATTTGAGAAACTGGATTATATGAAGAAAAATGTGACAGCAGGATTGGAGGAAGACTTGTTAACCTGTGATATGCAAATGATTCAAACTTGCTTGATGAAAGCAAAGAGGACTTAAAATATTTCCTAAAGAAGATCAAATAGCACAGCTTTTGGTATGGATTGCAACTCAATATAAAGAAAACAGAAATCCTCACCACTGGACCAATAAACAGCATCCATATAAATGGAGAAAAGATTGAAGTTGTCAAAGACTTTATTTGCTCAAATCAACCATCAACATTCATGGAAGAAATAGACAATAAATCAAATGACATATTGCATTAGGCAAATCTGCTAAGACCTCTTTAACAAAAATGTTAGTTTGAGGACTAAGTGTGCCTGACCCAAGCCATGGTATTTTCAATAGCCTCTTATGTATGTGATTGTCGGATAGTGAATAAAGAATAGTGTAGAAGCATTTATGCTTTATGGTGTTGGAGAACATTAAACGTACCATGAACTACCAAAAGAACAAACCAATCTGTGTGGGAAGTACAGCCAGAATATTTTTTTGGAAGCTAGGATGGCCATAATTCATCTCACATACTTTGGACATGTTATCAGGATGGACCAGTCCCCAGAAAAGGCTATCATGATTAGTAAAGTGGAGTGTCTGAGAAGTAGAGAAAAGTCTCCAAGAGATGAATTGGCACAGTCACAGCAGCAATGGGTTTAAACATGGCAATGTTTGTGAGATTGGTGCAGGACCAGGAAGTGTTTTGTTCAGTTGTTCATAGGGTTGCTATGAGTTGGTACCAACTTAATGGTACCTAACAACATCAACAACAGAACTATCATCTCTAAAACTCTCAAAATACCCTACATTGGACCAGAAAACCTGGTTTCTAGCCTCAGTCTCTGAGCCTCAGTTTTCCCATCTGTAAAATGAGGTGAGATGATTGATCCCCAGTGCCTTGCTGGCTGTGACATTCTAGGACAGTGATTTTCAACCAGGTACAATCAATTACCCACCCACCCTCCCCCAGAAACGTTTGACAATGTCTGGAGATATTTTTGTTTAAAATAATTAAGGGTTGGTGGATATTGTGTGTGCTACTGTCATCTAGTGGGGTAGAGGCCAGGGATGCTTTTAAACATTGTAAAAATTACAAGACAGTGTCCTACAGCAAAGAACTATCCTGCCTGAAACATCAAGGGTGAGAGCCTTGGTATAGGATTTACCAGTGTGTTTACTGGGTCTCAAAACAGGAAGCGTGGCACAGTTATCCCACCAAGATGGGTATTTCAGTTTCTTTTCCTAGCAGTCTAGAGATTTTCAGTCCTAGAAAAAGTAAGACCAAAAGATTTCTCATTTGACAAATGCATACTTGCCCAGTTTTCTGTCATAGAGTACAGAAATGAAGCAGGAAGATGTGATGGTTAATTTGTTACCTCAGGTAGGCTGAGGTGCCCAGTGGTTTGGCAAACACAGTGTAGATGCTGCTGAAAGTATCTGCTGCACAAGACTTTTTAAAAGTGTTGAAGAGCAAAGATGTCAGCTTGAGGAATAAGGTACGTCTGACCCAAGCCATGGTATTTTCAATCAACTCATATGCATGCGGAAGACCGTAGAAGAATTGATGCTTTTGAGTTATGATGTTGGAGGAGAATATTGAAAGTGCCATGGGCTGCCAAAAGAACCAATAGATCCGTTTTGGAAGAAGTGCAGCCAGAGTGCTCCTTGGAGGCCAAGATGGCCAAACTTCATCTCTCATACTTCAGACATATTGTCAGGAGGAACCAGTCACTAGAGAAGGATATCATGTTTGGTAAGGTGGAGGGTCAGAGAAATAGAGGAAGACCCCCAACGAGATGGATTGGTCAAGTGGCAGCATTTATGGACTCAAGCGTGGCAACAGTATTGAGGTTGGCCCAGGATCCTGCAGCGTTTCATTCTGCTGTGCATAAGGTCACTATGGGTCGGTACTGACACGATGGCACCTAACAACAGCAACAACATTTAAATCAGTTGACATTGAGTTTAGCAGATGACCTCCATATTACTGGCAGGCCTTATCCAATCAACTGAAGACCTGAAGAGTAAAAACTAAGGTTTCCCCAGGGAAAAGGAATTTTCTTCAAAACTGTAATATAGACAGCTTCCAGTCTGTTGTCAGATCTTAGGGATCATGGACTTTCCAGATCCTAAGGAGCTCTGGTAGCGTAGTGGTTACGAATCGGACTGCGAGCCTTAAGGTCAGCGGTTTGAAACTATCAGCCGCTCCGTGGTAGAAAGATGAGGCTTTCTACTCCCGTAAAGATTTACACCCTCGGAAACCCTGTACAGGGTCGCTATGGGTCGGAACCGACTCGACGGCACTTAACAACAACAACAACGACTGCAAGAGCCAATTTCTTAAAATAAACCTTTCTCTCCCTCCCCACTTGGTTTCTTATCATAGTCTTGCCTCCATTTCTTATTGCATGATTATTTTATACTATCCATTTGTTTGTCAAACAACACTGAACATGCTGTTGAATTCTTATTAGGTTTTAGTGGTTTCTGTAACAGAAATAGAATATGGATTAAAACAACAAATTTTTTCTCTTAGTGTTGGACAACAAAAGTAAGAAATGGGTTTCACTGGTTAAAATCAAGGTGTCAGTAAGGCAGGTTCCTTCTGGAGATTCTAGAGGAGAATACATTTCCTAACTTTTTCTGACTTCCAGAGATCACCTGTTTTATTTGCTTTGTAGGCTTCCTCTTCCATCTTCAAAGACAGCAATGGCCAGTAGAGCCCTCAGATTACATCACTTTATACTGACTCTTCTTCTGCTTCTGTTTTTAAGGACCTTGTGATGACATTGGGCTCACCCAGATATTCCAGAACAATCTCTCTAGTTTTAGGTCAGTTAATTGGCTATGTTAATTTCACTTGCAACCTTACTTCCCCTTTGTTTTGAAAGATGACATTCACAGGTTCTAAGGATTAGGACATGAACATCATTGGGAGGGAGGCAATGTCTGATGTTGTTGTTGTTGTTGTTAAGTGCCATCGAGTCGGTTCCGGCCCATAGCGACCCTGTACAGGGTTTCCGAGGGTGTAAATCTTTACGGGAGTAGAAAGCCTCATCTTTCTCCAGCGGAGCGGATGGTAGTTTCGAACCACTGACTTAAGGTTCGCAGCCCAATTCGTAACCACTTTACTTAAAATTTGACAAGTGCCTACCTCAACTTTTGTTCCTCCCTCCACAAATCTGCCCCACCTGTAACCTTCCTAGTGTAAGCTGAAGGCAGGTTTATCTTTCTAACTACACAGGTCACAAAACCTTGACTCCCACTGTTTCTCACATTCTGCCTTTAATCAGTAAGCAAATCCTGTTAGTTCTACCCTAATAATCTACCCAGATCATCCTCACTGCTCACCATCTTACTTCTCACCAGACTGGACCAAATACTAGTTACTCTTGAGTTGATAACCCTCAGGTCTCTCTGCTTCTGCCATTGCTCCCCACATCCTATTCCCAACAAAGAAGCCAATGAGACTCTTTTAAAACCAAAATCAGATCATATTGTTCTTGGTAGGTAGTCCTATCTCACTCCTGCACTGATTAAGAGGATAAAACAAGAATCAGAGAGATGGAGACCAAAATACTACTTTTTTACTGGTGAATTCTTATTTATAAGACTTGGCTTAAGAGTGGTATAGAGTTTCTTTAAAATTACCCTAATTGAGTTTACCCACCCAAATTACAAGCGTACCTCTCAGAAGGGCAGAGCACTACCAAATGATGAAGACAGTGGACCAAAGTACTCTCTTATAGAAAGAAGTTAGGTGTGAAGGAAGACAGGTCTGAACCAGCATTGCCTTCCTGATCTCCAATTTGGAGGAACATTGAAATGGTGAGGTGAGAGGTACAAGAGTACTCTGGAGAAATCCCTCCCCAGAGGAACATTACAATGGGAGAACAATGTTCCCATTCAATTCTTACTATGTAAGGTGAATTATTTTTGTGGTCCACCAAGAGGCTTACTTCTGCATTCAGATTTGTCTGGAGAGGAAGAATGGATATAGACCATGGAGTATGGACTTGGGTACTAGAGGATGCTGAGAATAGCTGGCATTATGAAATGTATGCCAAGCTGTAGGAGGCATTTTCTGACCTATCTCCCAATGATAGCTTGCCTCACCTGTTACTTACTCTCATTCCCTTGTGTATAGACTGGACCTTATGACTTACTTCTAAAGAACAGAATATGGCAAAAGTGATAAAATATCATCCCAATATTTTGGAAGACTGTGACTTTCATGTTGCCAGCTCTCTCTCTTTAGTACTTCTCTTATGGTTGTGCCGATGAAGCAGGCAGCAAGAAAGGGAGACTCTCCACCCAATAACCTACAAGGGACTGAAGACCGGAAACAACCCTGTGAGTGAGTTTGAAATCTGATCCTTCTTCCATGTTGAGCTCTGAGATGTCAACACCTTGACATCTCATCCAGGTTGAGCTCTGAGATGTCTATACCTTGCCTGTGAAAGGCTCTAAAGCTAAACCTGTGGGATTCCTTACCGACAGGAACTAAAATAAGTGGGTATTGCTTTAAATGATTACATTTTAGGCTAATTTGTTATACAACAACAAATAATTAATTGCTGATTGGTACAAATGTTTCACATGCTTAGCTACTAACTGAAAGCTTAGAGGTTTGATTGTACTCAATAGTGCATCAGAAGAAAGACCTAGTGATTTACTCATGAAAAACCAGACATTCAAAACCCTGTCGAACCCCACTGACTTTAGTTTTCAACCAGACAATAGACAGGCCTATAGGCTGTACCATAATACCAGGGAGGCACACACTTCCTAGAACAACCAACCATATGAGATCATAAGAGCAGCATTTGTCCAGGAACAAAGCTCAGAAGGCAGGAAGGAATAGGAAAGAAGGATGAATTGAAACAGGAAACACAAGAAGGAAGTGGGAAGAATGCTGTTATATTAAAGAGTTTGCAATCAGTGTCATGGAAAAAATGTGTGGGAATTGTTGAATGAAAACCAATTAGTTCTGTAAACTCACTCAAATCACAATAAAACTTTTAAAAAAAGAGACCTGGTGTGGTGTTGTGGGCTAATGCGTCAGACTGCAAAGTCGCTTGAACTGCAAGGTCAGTGGTTTAAGCTCACCAGCTGCTCCTTGGAAACCCTGTCCAGGGTCGCCATGGGTCGGAATCAACTCGACAGCACTTAAGAACAACAACAATGTCTGCAAGGAATCCTGGTGTGATGCTGTAGAATAAGTTGGCAGTTCAAACCAAACAGCTGCTCCTCAGAAACCCCGTCACAGGGTCACTATGAGTCGGAACTGATTCAACAGCACTTACCAGCAGCGAAATGTCTATAAAGGGAAGCTCAATATCTCAATATCATAAGCATTAGACTGAGAATCACAAGGTTGGTAATTCAAGTGCTCCAGCCACTCTGACTGAGAAAGATGAGGTGTCCACAAAGATTTACAGCATTAGAAACACAATACAGGCTTGCTAATGAGTCAGAATCAACTCAACAGCACTTAACAACCACAACCCCATGAAGAAGCAGCTGATGGGTTTGAACTGCCGATCTTGTGGTTTGAAGTCCAGTGCTGATCCTACAGTGCCATGCCAGAAGTCCATGATGTCTAAGAATATGCAATACTCTTGTATAGTAAAATTACAACAACAACAAAAATTCTCAGAATAGTGTAAATAGCTAATAAAATATTTTAAAATAGAAAAGAAATCTCAATACAGCCCTGTTTTACTGGGACACATATAGGCTTGCCATGAGTCAGAGTTGACGATGGCAGCTGGTAGTAGTAGTAATGAATTTAAAAAAAGGCAAGATAATAAGTACTGGACTACTAACTGCAAGGTTGACAGTTCAAACCCACCAGCCATCCCTCAGAAACCCTATACAGTGTCACGATGAGCTGTAACCAACTTGATGGCACTTAACAATAACAGCATTGTCATTGAATCGATTCCAACTCATGATAACTCCTTGTGTTGCAGAATAGAGCTGCTCCATAGGGTTTGCTTTAATATAATCTTTATGGAAACAGATCACCAGGCCTTTTTTCTGCAGCACCACTGGTAGGTTCAGAGTACCAACATTTAGGTTAGTGATTTGCATCACCCAGAGACCTCTGTAACTCATATATAATTTCTTAGCTCAGCACATAAATGCTCAAAAATGCATGCTCATTTTTGTGATATCTGGTTCCTAAGTCACTCCTCCAGTTACCTACCAAGGCTGGCTGCTTTACTTCTAAATTTAGGGATGATCTCTAAATATCCTTTTTCCTCTCAGACTCAGTCTCTGAGGCTCAGAAAATGAAGGAGCAGAGGGCAGAGGAATACTCTTCTTCCTTTTAGCTTGGTAACCATCAAAATACTGAAACTCAAATGAACTGCTTTTTTTTTCCTACATTGATTTTAAGGCCCTGAATTTTCTCCTCAGCCCATTAATTTAGTTGCAGTTCGGGTGGGGTTCTAACTGAATAGCTATAAAGTGGTGCCAGATAAAAACAGCACAGCCCACATAGAAACAAGCCTCCCAGCCCTACAGTTGCCATGGAAATAAAGGGAAAAGGTGATTAATACAAAAGCCTTGCCTGGATCGTGGTCAAATGTACCCAGTGATTGTTCCTGGGAGACTGCCCACATTTAAACCACCTCTGCAACTGGATTCAGATGAATACTCCCAAGAAGGAGCGTTCTACTTGGATTCCCAGGAAGATTGTGGATGAAAAAGACAAACCATGTTCTAAAGGTATCTATGAAGTTATCTTTAATGTCTCATAACAATTTTCCCCAGGGAGCTCTCCACATCCCCTAGCCTGTCTCAGTGATTGATTCCAGAAGGGATGAGACCCAACAGTCTGGTTGATTTCATTCTGGATCTCATTGAACCTATAATAGGAAAGATCATCAAAACCAGTGCCAGTTGCTGTTGGGCTGACCCAAACTCAAAATGACCCCATGTGTGTCCGAATAGAACTGTTCTCCACAGAGTTTTCAATGGCTGACTTTTCAGAAGTAGAAAGCCAGGCCTTTCTTTTAGATTGCTGTCATAGAATGGAAGTATGGAATTGCTTTAGGACATCACATAGAGATAACTTGTTTAAAAATGGAGAGAACAGAGTGGAACAGGTGGGGACTGAGGGAGGGGTAGAGGGAGAGAGACAGAGAGATGGGGTGGTTCAAATGGAGACAGTGTTCATAACAGCATTTGAACATTTAGATCCAGGCATATATGATCAGACTTTTTAAATGTTCAAAAAGTTCATGGAACAATGAAATAAAAAATAATGGATTTTTTTCAACTTACTTTTTGAAACCCTCTCATATAACAAACATTTGCCTTGTCAGAGACAACTAAGAATCACAGGAAGGATATTTCAAGAGAAAAAGTTAAATACATAAATAAAACTAAACCTCACCGAAACCATAAAACTAGACCAAGCCCAACCTCTATCCCTAACTCTAACACTAACTTCAGTCTTAACCCTACCACTACATCAAGCCTTAGACTAGCCTAGACCTAGCCATAGTCCTAACCCTAACTCATTTCCCCTACACCTGCCAATATTAATAAAACAAAACAAAACAAATAAAAAATGCTTTGTTAATACTTTTAACATATATAACTCAGTAGCATTAATTATGTTTACCATGATGTGCTACCATCACCACCACAATCTATTTCCAAAAATTTTCATCATCACAAACAAACTTAGTACCTCTTCAGTACTCCTCTTTTCAGCCTCTGGAAGCTTCTAATCTACTTTCTGTGTCTAGGTAGTTGCCTACTAGAAATTTCACATAAGAAGAATCATACCATATTTTGCCCTCTTGTGTCTGACATTTCACTCAGCGTATTGTTTTCAAGGAAGGTTCTCCCATGCTGTAGCTTGATTCAGAACCACATTTCTCTGTCTCTCTCTCTCTCTGTCTTTTAACAATCATCCTATCGTATTTCCTTTCATTACAATGATTATAATTCCCTCCATGCATCATCATTCAACAGCATTTGCTTCCAAGCCCTCATTTTTTGATGTACACTGAAGCACTCGGGAATATATAACCATTCAAACAACCAAAGGGTATACTCTGTATGTCAGGCTTCCAGCCGCCAGCACACAGCCCCTCTCCCTTCCTGAGTCCAGAGTCCCCAGCTGCTCTATCTCTCCAAGTCATCATCTCTGCCTCCATCTCTGGCATCACTACTTTTCTGGATAGGGTCCCACACTCCGCTTTTCTCCCTTGATGGTCCCAGGGTCCTCTGCTCCTGGACTGAAAAATCAACCACTGCCCTTCTTTTGTTATAAAACATCTACCTTTACATTTGCAACACTAACAATCAGTCCTGATAGCAATTATTCACTATTGAACCACAAGAATTTTATCCCCATCTCCTTTCACCAGCCCTGACTAGACAGGATGGAAACCACTCAGTGAAGATTCTACCTTCCCCTGTACCCTCTGAAACTAGGCTCCCTCTTGAAAATGTGTAAGCCAATCACTTCATGCCTTTATAGTCACAACTCCCTCCCCCCACCCCATTTTGGGTAGCCAGTGTCTAAGTTAGAGCCTCATTCTCTTGACGGTTAAGTAAGATAGATGATTTAATAGACACATTAGTCAACTAATTTGTTTTTCTTCAACCTCTCTGGATTGGATGTCTGGGGAGAGAGAACTGACTGGCAGCAATGTAGTAAGTGAGAGGGACAATATTTGGTTCTAAAGAATCTGAGATGAGACCCTACCTTGGTCTCTCTTTAGCTGTGGAACCCTGGCTGGTCTCTTCACCTTAGTTTCCTCATCTGTAAAATAGTGCTGTGGGGCATACCACAACAGAATGTTTGAGAAAGGATTTAAAGAGTCTGTTCCTCAACCATCCTTGGCTGAAATAAAATAGAACAATTTGGAGCATGTGTTACTTGGTCTGTCTTCAAAATGAAGATTCACTCTCTAATTTTTTTCTAATTTTTCTTTTCTTGGTAGAACTTTAGATTTCTCTAGACCTCTCTTTCTTGATTTTATTTCTGTTTCAAAGGAGTGCCTTGTTGAAGCTTTTATGTCTTGTCCATGCTGAGTAGTTTTTTCATCCCTCTCAAAATAGCCTTCTTCATGAAGTGAGTGAGATATAGCAAAAGTCATCAGGGGATTTGATTTTCACTTGTAGGCCTTAATTTACCAGAGTATGTTATTTACCAAGAATGAGTAAAGTAAGATAGAAACAAAACCTTTGACATTTTCTCCATTTATTTACTAATTTGGCCAACTTCCCAGTTATCAGTGAAATGAAGTAGAAGAACATCCAGATTCCTGATATTCCTTATTCTTTGCCTTCCCAGGAGGTCTTCCTCTGGTGAGAAGCTAGTTTTTGGAATGGGACAAGCAGGCAGTGGGTGTTTGGTGGGAGGATAAGAGGAAATAGAGGAGAAAGGGCTTATACAAATAAAACTGCTATATCGTAGGGAGGAGGTGAACAAGTTCTACAGTTCTTGTTAGGTGTCATCAAATAGGTTCCAACTCATAGTGACACTATGCACAACAGAATGAAATACTGCCCAATCCTGTGCAATCTTCACACTTGTACTTGAGCCCATTGTTGCTGCCACTGTGTCAGTCCATATTGTTGGGGGTCCTTCTCTTTTTCACTGACTTCATTTTACCAAACATGATGTCCTTCTCCAGGCATTGATCCCTCCTGATAACTTGCCCAAAGGACCAGAGATGGATTCTTGTCATCCTGCCTTCTAAGAGCATTCTGGTTGTACTTTTTCCAACAGATATTGTTGTTCTTCTGGATGTGGTTGTTGTTGTTAGGTACCATTAAGTCGGTAACAACTCATAGCGACCTTATGCACAGCAGAACAAAACACTGCCCGATCCTGGGCCGACATCAATATTGTTGCCATGCTTGAGTCCATTGGTGCTGCCACTTAGCCAATCCATCTCATTGGGGGTCTTCCTCTATTTCTCAGACCCTCTACCTTACCAAACATAATATCCTTCTCCAGCGACTGATCCCTCCTGACAATATGTCTGACGTATGAGAGATGGAGTTTGGTTATCTTGGGCACCAAGGAGCACTCTGGCTGCACTTCTTCCAAAATGGATCTGTTGGGTTTTTTCGGTAGCCCATGGCATTTTCAATATTCTCCTCCAACACTATAACTCAAAAGCATCAATTCTTATACCATCTTCCGTATTCACTGTCCAACTTTCGCATGCCTATGACATTATTGAAAATACCAGGGCTTGGGTCAGACGCACCCTAGTCCTCAAACTGAAATCTTTGCTCTTCAACACTTTAAAAAGTTCTTGTGAAGCAGATTTGCCTAATGCAATATGTCGTTTGATTTCTTGACTG
>NW_006408589.1:2573258-2573956 GCF_000296735.1 Chrysochloris asiatica
AATCCATACCGAAGGCTGTGCTCTTTGATCTTCATCAGTAAATGTTTTAAGCCCTCTTCACTTTCAGCAAGCAAGGTTGTATCATCTGCATATTGAAGGTTGTTAATGAGTCTTCCTCGAATTCTGATGCCACATTTTTCTTCATAGAACCCAGTTTCTAGTTTTATTTGCTCAGCATACTGATTGAATAAGTATGGCGAAAGAGTACAACTTTTTCACACACCTTTCAAAATTTAAAAATATTTGGTGTTCCCATGTTCTGTTTGAACAAGTGCTTCTTGGTCCAGATACAGAATCCTTGCGAGCACAATTAAGTGTTCTGGAATACTCATACTTCGCAATGTTGCCCATAGCTTGTCATGATCCACACAATCAAAAGCTTTTGTTTAGTCACTAAAACACAGGTAAACATCTTTCTGATATTCTCTTCTTTCAGCCGAGATCCATCGGACATCAGCAATGATATCCCTCGTTCCATGGCCTCTTCTGAATCTGGCTTGAACCTCTGGAAGTTCTCTGTCAATGTATTATTGTAGCCATTTCTGTATTACATTTAACAAAACTCTACTGGATGGTATATCAAAGAGATTGTCCCATGATTTCTGCATCCCATTTGGTCACCTTTCTATGAAATTGTCATAAATATGGATCTTTTCCAATCAGTCGACCAGATAGTTGTCTTCCAAATTTCTTGGCAG
>NW_006408589.1:2574379-2582855 GCF_000296735.1 Chrysochloris asiatica
CTTTCTACCTGTATGATGTTCTTGATGTCATCCCGTAACTCTTCTGGTCTTCTGTCTTTAGTGTTTAATGTATCAAATCTGTTCTTCAGATGATCTCTAAATTCAGGTGGGATATATTCAAGGTCATATTTTGACTCTCGTGAACTTGTTTTTATTTTCTTCAGCTTCAGTTTCAATTTGAATATGAGTAATTGATGGTCTGTTCCACAATCTACCCCTGGCCTTGTTTTCACTTTTCCATCATCTCTTTCTGCAGATACAGTAAATTTGATTTCTGTGTATTCCATCTGGTAAGGTCCATGTGTTTAGTCACCTCTTATGCTGTCTAAAGAAGGTATTTGAAATGAACAAATCAATGGTTTTGCAGAATTCTATTATGCGTTCTCCAGCATCATATCTATCACCAAGGCCATATTTTCCAACCACTGATCCTTCCTCTTTGCTCCCAACATTTGCATTCCAATCACCAGTAATGATCAATACATCTTGATTGCATGTTTGATCAATTTCTGATTGAAGAATTTGGTAGATTTCTTCTATTTCATCCTCACTTGCTTTAGTGATTGGTGCGTAAATTTGATTAATAGTGGTAGTAACTGGTCTTCCCTGTAGATGCATGGATATTATCCTATCACAGACAGCATTGCACCTCATAACTGATTTGGATATGTTCTGTTTGACTATGAATGCAACACCATTCCTCTTCAATTTGTCATTCCCTGCATAGTAAACCGTGTGGTTGTCAGATTCAAAATAGCCAATGCCTGTCCATTTCAGCACACTGATGCCTAAGTTATCAATGTTTATGGTTTCCATTTCATTTTGACAACTGCCAATTTTCCCAGATACATGTTCCAATTTTCAATGGATGTTACAGCCGTTTCTCTTCATTTTGAGTTGTGCCCCATCATCAATTGAAGGTCCCGTGGGCTTTTCTCCCACAGGCTTTACTCCATTTGCATCTCACAGTCAACTCTACTTTGAGGAGGTAGTTCTTCCCCATTGCATTTTGAGTGCCTTCCAACCTGAGGGGCTCATTTTCCAGCACTATATCTGACAGTGTTTCTCTGCTATTCATAAAGTTTTCAGTGACTAAATATTCAGAAGCAGTTCATCACGCTTTTTCCCTAGTCTGTCTTCATCTGGAAGCTCATCTGAAACCTGTCCACCATGGGTTACCCTGATGGTATTTAAAATAATGGTGGCATAGCTTTCAGAATCACAGCAACTCACAAGCCACCACCACATTTGGTTTTAAGTGGAAACTCTCACTTTAAATTTTAAGGAGATCTGTGTGCATGCATAGTAGAAACCTCCAGAGGAGAGGGTGGGGTGTCCATTTGCTCAGGAATCCCCTTTAGTCACCAGAATGGAGGTGTGCAGACAGCAAGAGACCAATGAATAGATATCGAAAAAAAAAAAAAAAAGAATGTCCACCCCTGTGTCTCCGTGGTTCTGTCAGGCATTCATGGCTGTTCTGATCCTTCCCCTGCTAGGTCTCTCCCAAGATGGCGGCTCCGGGAGCAGCTGAGTGTCTTGAATTAGAAAGCAACAGATTTCTTGACTCTACTACAAATTCCCCTAGCTGTAAGCCTTCTAATTTTCTAAATATTCCTTTATATGTGGTTCAGAGTTCTAGCACCATCCTCTGAGTCTGCTTGGTCTGGTATTCTGTGTTGTTGCAGACAGAGCTCCTTACTGCACAGCTACCCATCTTGGTAGTCCATGGTATTTTCAATATTCTTCTCCAACATTGTAATTCAGATGTATCAATTCTTTTCTGCTCTTCCTTAATCATTTCCAGCTTTCATATGCATATGACGTTATTAAAAATATCATGACTTGGGTCAGGCACACCCTAGTCCTCAAACTGACGTCTTTCTTCTTAAACACTTTAAGGAGGTGTTTTACAGCAGATTTGCCTAGTGCAATATGTCATTTGACTTCTTGACTGTTGCTTCCATGAGTGTGGGTTGTTGTGGACCCAAGCAAAATGAAGTTTTGACAGTTTCAGTCTTTTCTCTATATATCCTGATGCTGTTTATTGATTCAATTATGAGAAAATTCATTTTCTTTGCATTTAGGTACAAATGATACTGAAGGATGTCATCTTTGATCTTTCTAAGTAAGTATTGTAAGTCTTCTTTGCTTCCAGAAAACAAGGTTTTATCACCTGCATATTGTAGGTTGCTAATAAGTTACAGCTAGTGAGATTCATTGTAGTCACCACCTGTCTTTCAATGGAGACTTGTGTGTTGCTATTGTGGTGAACAAGGGATCAAATTAGCTTAAAGAAAAATGGACCAAGAAGAAAGGTCTAATAATATGCTCTAGAAATCAGCCAATGCAAACTCTTTGTATCATAATGGTCCAATCTGCAATCAGTCACTGGCTGATCATGGCTCAGGATCAGGAGGCATTTAATTTTGTTCATGGAGCTGCCATAAGTCAAGGTCTTGACAGCAGCTACCATCAAAGTAAGTGAGCTCAGAGCCAAAATCATGGGAGAGACTAGTCACATGTGAACCATGTTTTTTTAAATTACATTAAATTGAGTGACCTTTTTCTTCCCTTGTCATCTTCTTTATGTGAACAGCCTTCATGTGAATTTATTAGTGTTTAAGCAGGGCCATACATTTTTCTTTTTTATCAGTGTGATCCATAGAGATTTCAAAATTTCTCTCCATTCCATTTCACTCCAATCACTGTTACCCTGATCCCAGCAATTCAGCCTGTCTGTGCTGGTAAACTAGGAGACAGTGCTCTGCCTGGTGGATTGGAGCACCTGTATACAAATAGAAGAAACCTGTATGATAGTCATTATATTTGTGTATGCATTATGTGACAGTGAGTAAAAATTATCCATACTCTGGCTATATTAAAATACCTGTCCATGTCCATAGCTGATGACAACATTGATCATGCACATGAAATGATTCTGTCAAATATAAGAGTGGATTATCTGGAAAATCATTTTCAAATCAGCCATGACTCTGCCTATGAAATAATCCATGACAGATTTGGGATTTGAAAGTTTGTGAGAGATGGATACAGATACAACTCAAGAAAGAGCATAAGCAGAATCGTTTGGACATCTGCAAACAAAATTTGGCCCATGCTCAAGGGGAGGTAAAAATGTCTTTAAAAAAAATTATTGCTAGTGATAAAACATGGATTCATCACTAGGAACCTGAGAATAAACAGCAGAATATGGATGGAAACATCCTAAATCACCAACCAAGAAATAGTTCAAAATCAACCATCAGCTGGAAAATCAAAGGTCAGTATTGGAACACTATCAGGGGAAAGGTTCAACCATCAACAGTGTTCATTACAGTGTTATGCTCGTTGAAG
Organism: Chrysochloris asiatica; assembly: GCF_000296735.1. NCBI lineage: Eukaryota > Metazoa > Chordata > Mammalia > Afrosoricida > Chrysochloridae > Chrysochloris > Chrysochloris asiatica. Next base: position 2,577,734 of record NW_006408589.1, read on the forward strand.
AGCTTAAGCCTGAGCATCAGATTAAAGGCAGAGAACTACTATCCAAGGGCATTGTGATTTGATATGACAATGTACGACTGCACACCTCTGCCCACATTGTTGACACTTTGCAAAAACTTCCTTTTGAGGTATTCAAGCATCTTCTCTATAGTCTTGATCTTGCTCCATCAGACTTTCACCTGTTTGTTCCCCTGAGAGCAGCTCTTCGGAGACGAAGATTCACCTCTGATGAAGAAGTGAAGACAGTGGTGACTTTGTGACTCACAGCTCAGCCTAAAACATTTTTTAATAAGGGAGTATAAAAACTTGTTGACAGATTAACAAAGTATATTGAAAAGCAAGGAGATTATGTTGAAAATTGATGTATTTGTTTTTTCTAAAAGTTGAATAAAATAAACTTTACAGCCAGAGTGCAGATACTTTTTGTGTGTAGGTATGTTTTGTTCGGGCCATTGCTATTCTAAATTTCACATAAGTCAGCAGGGCATTCTCAAGTCTATTGGCAAGATTGTCGTGAGTGACCATGGTTTTGAGAAGATTAGACTTTTCTATTAGATTTCTGTCAGTCTGGAGTGTGAGGACTGTAGATGGGATGGACTTTTATACACACAATTCCTGCTGACACAGGTCCTAAAAATCCATCAGTTGTCCATTGAATCAATTCTGTCTCTTGGTGACACTGTGAATATGAGAGTAAGACTGTGTTCCATAGGCTTTCCAGTGACTGGTTTCTTAGAAGTAGATCACCAGACCTTTCTTCCAAGGAGTCTCTGGGTAGATTCTACAATTCAACTTCCAATCTTTTAGTTAGCTGCCAAGTAAGTTAAGCATTTGCACAAGCTCAAGTCCTACAGTCTCAGTATTGAATGTTTCACTGGGGTGAAACAGTTAGCAACACAGCAATTAACTCATTGTGCTATCATGGCTCTTCAAAGATCTCTAGGGTCATCACTAAATATGTGATGGGTTGTGGAGTGTGGGGAAAGGGTTACATTTGCTACTTTCAAGGTCAATATTCTCTTCCACCTCCATCTAAGATCAAAACAAATCTCACTACTTTTTTTCATACGTAGCAGTCAAGGGAGGATCTTTTAAGCCATAGGAATGTCCTGGATGGATGCCAGAGGGAGAGTGGGAAGCTCAGCTCCATCCTAATTGTTTCCATTAAATGCAAACAATTAGGTTGCTTTCTCTTAGGGAAATACCAGTGAAGAGATAAGCTTCATTTTATTATTATTTTTTACAACAGGCTGTGCATAGGGTCACTATGAGTTGGTACCAACTTGATGGCCCCTAAGAACAACAACAAAAAATTCAATTGAAACATTCAATACTGATATTGTAGGACTTCAGGTTGTGCAAATGGTTAAACCACTTGGCAGCTAACTAAAAGTTGTTGTTAAGTGCTTTGGAGTCAGTTTTGACTCATAGCAACCCTGCATAGGCTTTCCAAGGAGTAGTTGTTGAACCACTGAACTTGTAGTTCAAACCCTTTAACCCATACCACCACACCATGTGCAAATTCAATCAATTGCTGACTGAAACTGTTCAGAGGTGAGAGGAATAATGGGGGTCATAAGCAAGTGGTACAAACAAGCCCTCAAAGACTAAAAGGGAGCATAAAGTGCTGTTTGCATTTCATTTATATTGCATTATGTTTTATAACCACTACTCATCTATCAGGTTGTTATACTGTTGTGACTTGACTGTTGCTGTGATGCTGAAAGCTATTCCACTGGTATTTTAAATACCAGCAGGGTACATCCATTGTGGACAGGTTTCAGCTGCGCTTCCAGATTAAGACAGACTAGGAAAGAGAAACAGACTACTTCTGAATGTTTACCCAATGAATATCAGTGAATACTGTCAGATAACACCAGAATATTGAATTTTGAAACATGATAAAGAGCAGCAGAATATTGTCAGATATAGTGCCTGAAGATGAGCCCCTCTGGTTGGAAGTCACTCAAAATACGACTAAGAAAGAGGTGGTTCCTCAAATTGAAGTTGACCATGATGATACAAATGTAGTAAAACTTTCAAGACTTTCATTTAATGATGGAGCATAAATCAAAATGAAGAAAAACAGCTGTAAACATCCATTAATAATTAAAATATAGAATATACGAAGTATGAATCAAGGAAAATTTGCAATTGTCTAAAATAAAATGGAACACATAAAGATTAATATCTTAGGCATTATTGAACTGACACGGACTGATACTGGTCATTTTTAATCTAACAGTAACATTGTTTTCTAAGCTGGAACAAATTGAAGAGGTGTAGGATTCATCATCAAGCAGATCATTTCAAGATCTATCTTGACGTATAATAGTCTTTGATAGGATAATATCCATGTCTACAAAGAAGACAAGTTAATATGACTATTATTCAAAATTATGCATCAACCACTAAAGGCAGTGATGAATGAAATTGAAGAATTTTATCAACTTCTTTAGTCTAAAATTGATCAAACAAACAATCAAGATGTACTGAAAATTACTGGTGTTTTGAATGCAGAGGTTGGAAACAAAAAGGAAGGAAACTATGGACTTGGTGATAGAAATAATGCTGTAGCTCACATGATAGAAATTTGCAAGATCAATGACTTAATCATTACAAATGCCTTTTTTAAGCAATATAAATGAATATTATACACATGGACTTCACCAGATGGAACACACATGCATCAAATTGACTACATCTGTGTGAAGAAACAATGGAAAACCTCCATATCATCAGCCAAAACAAGGCCAGGAGCAGACTGTGAAACAGACCACCAACTACTCATATGCAAGTTCAGGTTGAAGCTGAAGAAAATTAAAACAAGACCACAAGAGCCAAAATTTAACCTTGAACATATCCCACCTAAATTTAGAGACTGTCTCAAGAACAGATTTGACATATTAGACACTAATGACTAAAAGTCAGAAGAGTTGTGGGATGGCATCAAGAACATCATATAGGAAGAAAGCAAAATGACATTAAGAAGACAAGAAAGAAGGAAAAGGCCAAAATGGATTTCAGAAGAGACTCTGAAACTTGCTCTCAAAGTTTATTGAAAATATGCTAAAGCAAATGGAAGAAATGAGGAAGTAAAATAGCTGAACAGAAATTTCAAAGTGCAGCTCCAGAAGACAAAGTTAAGTGTTATAATGAAATATGCAAAGATCTGGAGTTAGAAAATCAAAAAGGAAGAACATACTCAGCATATCTCAAGCTGAAAGAACTGAAGGAAAAAATCCAAGCCTGGACTTAAAATATTGAAGTATTCTATAGGCAAAATATTGAATCATTCAGAAAGCATCAAAAGAAATGGACAATGTTCAACGATTTCAAGAGATAGCACATAATCAAGAGCCAAAGGTGCTGAGGAAGAAGTCCAAAGTACACTAAAGACATTGACAAAAGAATAGTACTCTAGGAATTGATGGAATACAAATTGAAATATTTCCACAACTAATGCAGCACTAGAGGCACTCATTCATCTATGACAAGAAATTTGGAAGACAGCCACCAGGCCTATTGAATTGAAAGAAATCCATATTTTTGCCCATTCCAAGGACAGGTGCCTCTACAGAATGATAAAATCATCATATACTATCATTAATATCACATGCAAGTAAAATTTTGCTAAAGATAATTTTTAAATGGTTGTAAATAGGGAACTGCCAGAGGTTCACACTGGATTCAGACCAGAATGTGCAACAAGATATCTTATTGCTGCCATTGATAAATCTTGACTGAAAGCAGAGAATGTCAGAAAAATGTTTTTGTGCTTTAATCACTACGCAAAAGCTTTTGACTATGTGGATCATGACAAGTTATGGATAATATTATGGGAAATGAGTAATCCAGAACACTTGATTGTACTCATGAGGAACCTGTACATAGACTAAGAGACAGTAGTTCAAACAGAACAAGGGGACACTGAATGGTTTAAACTTAAGAAAGCTGTGCGACAAGGTTGTATTCTTTCACCATACTTATCCAATGTGTATGCTGAGCGAATAATCTGAGAAGCTGGATTATATGAATAAGAAGAATCTGCAATATGCAGATGATACAAGGAGCTGTGGTAGCATAGTGATTATGAGTTGGGCTGCTAATCTCAAGGTCAGCAGCCTGAAACTACCAGCCATGTCATGGGAGAAAGATGAGGCTTTCTGCTCTTATGAATATTTACAGCCTCAGAAACCCTATGCAGGATCGCTATGAATCAGAACCAACTTTACCATATACCACTACCACCACCACCTTGCTGAAAGCAAAAAGGATTTAAAATACTTACTGCCCCTCCATGTAAAGAAAGCAAAAATCCTCACCACTGGACCAATAAATGACATTATGATAAATGGAGAAAAGATTGAAGTTATCAAAGACTTAATTTTGCCTGGATATACTATCATGGAGTCTTGGTGTGGTGCTATAGGATAAAGCACTGGACCAAAACGTTGGTTTGAACCACAAGATCAGTTTTTCAAACTCACCAGCTTCTCTTTGGAAATTCTATACAAGTATTGCATTAGGCAAATCTTCTGCGCAAGATCTCCTTGAAGTGTTCAAGAGCAAAGATGTCAGTCTGAGAACTAAGGTGTGCCTGATCCAAGCAATATTATTTTCAGTAGTGCTTTATGCATGTGAAAATTGGACTATCAAGGAAGACTGCAGAAGAACTGATGTATTTGAGTTATGGTGTTGGAGAAGAATATTGTAAGTAATATGGAACGCTAAAAGAACAAACAAATCTGTGCTAGAAGTGCAGCCAGAATGCTCCCTAGAAGCCAGATGGTGAAACTTTATCTCTTATACTCCAGACATATTATCAGGAGAGACCATTCCCTGGAGAAGGACATCATACTTGGTAAAGTGGAAGTCAGTTAAAAAGAGGAAGACCTCGAAGGAGATGGATTGGCATAGTGGCAGCAACAATGGTTTCAAGCTTCACAATGATTGTGAGGATGACATGGGACTAGGCAGTGTTTGTTTCTGTTGTTTATAAGGTCACTATGAGTCAACATCTCCTAAAAACTACAAGTTTTGCCTGGCCCTTAAACGTGCCATGTGTCTTTGCTCTCATGTCAAGAATCACTGCACTAATAGGAATTGTTACCTTTTTTTG
>NW_006408589.1:2582955-2584080 GCF_000296735.1 Chrysochloris asiatica
TGAATTTTGCTATTGAAAGATTCTCTGGGCAAATTATTGAATGATGCAGAAAGCATCAAGAGAAGATAGAAAGAATATGCAGAATCACTGTACCAAAAGGAAACGATTAATGTTCAACCATTTCAAGAGGTAGCATATGATTAAGAGCCAATGATTCTGAAGGAGGAAGATCAAGATGTATTGAAGGAATTGGCAAAGAACAAGGCACCAGGAACTGATGGAATACAAACTGAAATCTTTCAAGAAAGTGAGGTGGCACAGGAGGCACTCACTCATCTCTGCCAAGAAATTTGGAAGACAATTATCTGGCCGACTAATTGGAAGACATCCTTATTTGTGCTCATTCCAAAGAGAGGTGACTCAATGGAATGCAGAAATCATCGGACAATCTGTTTGATAGCCTATGTAAAGTTTTACTAAAGGTAATACAGAAATGGCTGCAAGCATACATTGACAGAGCGCTTCCAAAGGTTCAAGCCAGATTCAGAAGAGGCCGTGGAACAAAGGATATCATTGCTGATGTCCGATGGATCTTGGTTGAAAGATAGAATATCAGAAAGATGTTTACCTGTGCTTTATTGACTATGCAAAGGCTTTCAATTGTGTGGATCATGACAACCTATGGACAACATTATGAAGTATGAATATTCCGGAACACTTAATTGTGCTCGTGAGGAATTTGTACCTGGACCAAGAAGCAGTTGTTCAAACAGAACATGGGAACACTGAAAAGTTTAAAATTTAAAAAGGTGTGCAACAAGGTTGTATTCTTTCACCATGCTTATTCAATCTGTATGCTGAGCAAATAACCCAAGAAGGTGTATTCTATAAAGAAAAACATGGCATTAGAATTGGAGGAAGACTCATTAACAACCTGTGATATGCAGATGATACACTTTGCTTGCTGAAAGTGAAGACGACTTAAAACATTTACTGATGAAGATTAAAGAGCAAAGCCTTCAGCATGGATTACATCTCAATGTCAAGAAAACCAAAGTCCTCATCACTAGACCAATAAACAACATTCTTATCAATGGAGAAAAGATTGAAGTTGTCAAGGACTTCATTCTTCATGGATCAAATGTCAACACTCACAGAAGCAGCAGTCAAGAAATCAAACGACGT
>NW_006408589.1:2584180-2594366 GCF_000296735.1 Chrysochloris asiatica
ATTCTATGATGGTTGGGGGTGGTAAGGAAGGAGTTATTCATGGACTAGAGGGTAGACACATGTTAACATGGATGATGGGGCAGGCAATATACAAGAAGAGGGACGTTGGTAAAGGAAAGATGAAGGCAGCAGGAGACGCAAGGAAGAATGCAAGAGTTAAAGGAAATCGAGATAAATATAATAAATAACTATAATATATATAATAAATAAATATAATAAATAACTGATGGTCATGTAGGGAATTGCCATCATTATAATAAAGCAAAGTATATGATTTGTTGAATGTAAACTGATGATCTGCTCTGTAAATCTTCACTCAATTCACAATAAAAAGTTATTTAGAAAAAAAAACTACAAGTTTTATAAGTAGTATACAGATGATTTCAAGTTTCATAGGTTATACGCAAATACAAGGGCATTTTATAAAAGGGGCCACCCATATATTTTGATATCTTGAGGGTTTGGGTGTCTTGGAACTAATCCCCTATGGATTCCTAGGGATGACATTATCCTATTCCCATTATCCTATTCAACAAATTCTGCATATAAAATGTACCACCTTTCAATGAAGAGTTGAAAGCATGTGTGTATGTCTACTCTTATTGCAAGTGGTGGCTAAAGGACCCACTGGGAACTGATGGCTATTGTGCATTCTTGGTTTGGTGGGAAGGTGTGTGCTGTGATCTTGGAAGGCTTCATCTGTACTACACCCTGAAGAAAATATGGCTGCTTTGTCAAAGCTTAGTGGACCAACCAAAATGCTAACTTGTACTTCTTGAATTATTGTTGCACAAATGATTAAATCCTGGCTCTTCAAAGTTTATGTAATTAACACCTTTGGTGGTGCTCTCCAAAGGGATATCAGCTTGACTGAACATGATGGACTTTTAATTAATTCTTGTAGCTGGAAACACAGGATTTCCCCATCAGTGTGAGCTTTAGAGAAGTGTTCCATTATGTTTGCTAAATGTACTGACACCTTGCTGAACTATGGTGAATCGACACTCTCACCTTGCCATATAGAAAAGAAAAGAAATCCAGATGGAGGGAGGAGTGATGACAATGTAGATGGAGTTTGTACCACAGGGACATTATACCATAGGGACAATTACACTGGGGAAGATGCTCATTCTTAAGGCATTGCTTAGCTAAGCTATTGTCATTTCCTGAATGGATTTACACTGAGATTGCAGAGCCCCAGAGCAGTGCCCAGAGGGAGAAAGCCTATATTTTGCATATGGGGGTGATGTATGAGAAACATTGCTCAGTAGTGTTATACCACCTGTTAATTAGGTTGCTGGGGTTTTTTTTTTTGGGTGGACAGCTTGTTGCTGTGATTCTGGAAGCTATGCTATTGGTATTTCAAATGAACAGGTTTCAGTGAAACATCTAGATTAAGACAGATCTGGAAGAAAGACCTGGGCACCTACTTCCAAAACTTAGCCAATGAAAAGCTTATGTGTTACTATAGAATTGGTCTGACAGCAAGCTGAAAGTTTAGCCTTCTAGGTTGTACGACACTCACCATAATCATAACAATGCATTTGAGCACACCACCAATCATGAAGATGGTATAGGACTGGGCAACATCTCATTCTGTTATACATAAAGTTGTCATGAGTTAAAGACAACTTGATGGCATCAACAATGAGATATATTAAACTGGTGATCATTGAATCAGTTCCAACTCATGGTGACCCTATGTTTATCTAAGTAGAATTGTCTTACATAGGGTGTTCAATGGTTGATTTTTTTTGAAATATATCACTTGTCCTTTCTTCTAAGGTGCCTTGAGGTAGACTCAGAACATCAACTTTTGGGTTAGCAACCCAGTGTATTAACCATTTGTACCACTAAGGGACCACAAGGGATATATTATTTACTACTTTTAACAGAGTAAAAATCTCAGCTGTAATTGCTAAAGATCCTGGTAAAAAGTCTCATGACTAAGCAACAGTGCCATAGTTTAAGCTTAGCATTGATTTTCCAAAGTTCTTTTGACCATATAGTACAGGTCTGAGAGGTCATGTGTTTCATTCCTAATGGGTTTTTGTTTGGTTTGGTTTGGTTGTTTTGTTTTCTTAATTACTATTCCTTCACTCTCAGATCACTTGTTCAAGTGAGGTTGATTTTACTGGTTACACTCTAATGTTGGATACATAACCCAACCTGACCAACCAGAGTCATGCTGGTTAGTTAATGAGTGGGCAATGACCAGTCAGTCATGGTGATTGGTTAACGGGTGGGAATGTGACTCAACCGAGGTGAATGAAAAACTAAATGGAGGGCTCTCTTTCCATGTTAAATTTAAATCTGCCATTGGCCATCCTCACCAACATTTGGTAAAAAAGGATGTCTAAGAGTCATGAATGGCAAAATAAAACAGTCATGACTAAAATCAGAGGTACCACTGGACTTTTCAGTAAGCAAACTAATAAATATTTTGCTTAAGCTTATTTGAATTGGGTTTTTGATAGTTGTACTCAAAAAAGAGATTAATTAAAGTTCTTGCAGCTTAATTTAGTGTTCAAAGCATATAACTGGGTGGCACCAGAGGGGACCAGTTTGTTAGACAGAGAATAACAGTAGGATCTCATGGGCAGAGGATACAGCGAATCAAGTGAGCATGGGTGATGTGGTTTCTCAGGGGCCTGTGGTAGTTGGAAAGTGCTGGTAGGAGAACTGGACACCTAATAAAGGTGCATAATAGACATTAACTGGTGCATCTGATTTCATGTTGTTTTTCTTAGGATCTCTCTAGTCAGCTCCAACTCATAGTGACTCTATACAGAACAGAAAAAAAACACTACTGGGTTCTGCTCCAACCTCACAATTGTTAAATTTGAACACATTACAACTGTCACTGTGACAATCCATTTTATTGAGGGTCTCCTTCCTTTTCACTGGCCCTTCTCCAGAAACTGGTCCTTCATGATATCATGTCTGATGTACGAAAGATGAAGTCTTGGATTTTTATTTCTAAGGAACATTCTGGTTGTACTTCTTCCAACACAGATTTATTTGTTCTTCTGGCAATCCACCTTACTTTTAATATTCTGCTCAAACACCACAACACAAATGCATCAATTCTTCTATGGTCTTCCTATTCATTGTCCAACTTTCACATGCACATGAGGCTATTGAAAGTACCATGACTTGGGTCAGGCACATCTTAGACCTCACACTGATAACTTTGTTTTTGAACTCTTTAAGAGGTCTTATGCAGAACATTTTCCTAATGTAATACATTGTTTGATTTCTTGACTGCTGCTTCCATGATTGACTGATTGTGGATCCAAGTAAAATGAAATCTTTGTTAATTTCAATATTTTCTCCATTTATTATAATGTTATTTATTGATTTACTTGTGAGGATTTTTATTTTCTTTATACTGAAGTGCAATTCATACTGAAGACTGTAATATTTGATCTTCATCAGTATTTTAGGTCCTCTTCACTTATAGCAATCAAGGTTGTATCACCTGTATATCTCAGGTTGTATCATCTGCATATCATTGTCTTCCTCTAACCCGAATGCCATGTTCTTCTTTATATAATCCAGCTTCTCAGATTATTTGCTCAGCAAACAGATTGAATAAATATGGTGAAAGGATGTAGCCTTGGTGCACACCTTTCCTGATTGTAAACTATTCGGTATCCACTGTTCTGTACAGGTTCCGCATGAGAACAATTAAGTGTTCTGGAATACCCATTCAGTACAATGTTATCCATAGATTATCACGATCCACACAATCATAAGCCTTTGCATAGTCAATAAAGCACACATCAACATCTTTCTGGTATTGTTGGCTTTCAACCAAGGTCTATCTGACATCAGCAATGATATATTTTCCTCCATATCCTCTTCTGAATCCAGCTGGAATTTCTGTCAGTTCTCTATTGATGTACTGTTGCATCCATTTTGAATTATCTTCAGCAAAATTTTACTTGAATGTGATATTAATGCTATTTTTCAATGATTTTCCCATTCCATTGCACTACTTCTCTTTGAAATGGGCACAAATATGGATCTCTTCCAATAAGTTGGCCAGATTTCTTGGCATAGATAAGTGAGCACCTCTATAGTGCTGCCTCAGTTTGCTGAAAGATTTAAGTTTGCATTCCATCAATTCATGGAGCTTTGTTTTTTGCCAATTCCTTCAGTGCAGCTTAGACTTCTTCTTTCAGTACCATCAATTCCTAATTTTATGCTTCCTTTTGAAGTAGCTGAACTTGGACCATTTCTTTTTAATGTAGTGACTCTGTGTCTTCCTTTCATCTTCTTTTGATGCTTTCTACATCATTCAATATTTTGGCCATAGAATGCTTCAATATTGCAAGTCAAGACTGGAATTTTCTCCTAATTTTGAGTTGTGTCCCATCAACCAATGAAGATCCCAAAAGTTTTGCTCCATTCACATCACTATGATCAACTCTACATTTAGGAGGCAACTTTTCCCCAGTCGTATTTTGAGTGCCTTCCAAGCTGAAGGGTTCATCTTTTGACATTATCTCTAATAATGTTTTGCTGCTATTCATAAAGTTTTCAGTGGTTAACCATTCAGAAGTAATCTACCACTCCTTCTTCTTAGTCTGCCACTGAAACCTATCCCCTTGGGTGACCTTGCTGATAATAAAATACCAGTGTCATAGCTTCCAGCATCACAGCAACATGCAAGCCACCACAGTACAACAAACTGACAGATGAATCGTGGATCTGAAAGTTTTAGGGGCTAGATATAAGGGGAGGCTTCAGTAAAAACTGCAGGTTGGAATCTATTTTGCTGTTTAATGTCATGGATTGATTGAATTGTCTCCCAGAAATTTATGTTGGTTTGACTAGGTCTTGATTCTCAATGATTTGGCAGTTATATGATGTAATCTGGTAATTATGCAATGAGATAACATACCCAATTATTTGATCAGCCAATCAGCTGTAAGAGGATTAAGGTGGGATGTAAAACCCTCCATCAGGTCACATCCCTGATCTGATGTAAGAGGCATTTCCTTGGGGTGTGACCCTGTATCACCTTTAATCTCACAAGAGATAAAAGTAGAGACAAGAAAGAAAGAAGAGCCTGAAGTAGAGCATGTTCTTTTAACCCTGAGTTCCTTGTCTTTGAGGCAACTAGTTTCAGGAGAATATTGATAATAAGGATTTTTCCCCAGAGCTGATATAGAGAGAAAGCTTTCCCTAGAACTGGTATCCTGAATGCAGGTTTTACCCTCCTAAAGTATGAAAGAATAAATTTATGTTTTCTATAGCCACCCACTTGTGGACTTTCTCTTACAGCAGCATGAGATAACTAAATAATTATTTTGAGCTGACCTTCAAAAGTCAGCTAGACAGCATTACCTCAGCAAACTTTCTTCTCACAGCATGCTCTTAAGACCATTCTCTTACACTGGTCCTCAAGAAATCCATAAATAAGCTGTGAAATGATTCACACTTTATGGTTAGCAAAGCAATGTTAGAGATTTCATCATTGTGTTTTCTGTTGCAGCTTGAATTTATAAATGTCAACTAATCAGAATTTTTTTTTTGTAAATTCCTGAATTTTCTGTTTTTTTCTGTGAAAAATTTTGTTCCCCCAAGTACTTTGATGAATTCTTATAAAAATGCTGCCTGATTTTGGATCCTTTTGTTTCTTCAATGATCTCTTTGCTTTAATTTTTATAGAAGCTAGTTTGCTCTTTGATATTGCTTCCTACCAGAAGCTGGGGTTTCCAAATGAGCCTTATCTTCAGTGGTCTGGAGAGGACAAGGATGTAGAGTTCTAGTACCAGCACAAGCCTACTGAAGCTCGGCTATTTCCAGGATTCTTGGGACTGCTGGGGCAAGTCCCTCTCGCATTTCAAGCTCTGCCTTCTTGTATTGAGCTCTTTGAAAATTATTGAAGGATTCTAGTTTATTTGTCAGTGCCTTCTTTGCTTTTTCTTGCCTGTTTTCATCCTGGTCTTGCAAGAATAGTTCCCAATTTTGTCTCTGCTAAATTGTATGTGGGGTTCTGGGCAACAAATTGTCCTAAAGTTTGACATAATCTCAGACTTTATAAGACACAAAGAAAAAAAGGCACAGGACAACCAGTAAATGCTGAAAGATCAGTCAGGAACCATGAGAGATGCTTAAAGACTCCTGTGATAGGATTAACTGATTCAGGGAATGGACCTGAAGCAATAAGCTGCCCTCCAGTCACAAGACAATTAATCTACAATAAAGTACACATTGATATAAATAAACACACTGTCCAAATCCCACAAAAATCCCCATCAGGAGTGTTGTTGAATCAGAGAGTCCTAAACTTTGAACAAATTCAAACCTTCTTTGAAAATGGAAAATGTGAAATTTCCCTCCATGACTTCTGCCCAATACATGGACAAACGTTATGTCTATGCTACCTGTTTGTACCTATATGTTTGATATTGATATTTTCTCACTAATAACTGGCTGGAAAATATCTTTCTAGTTCTTTTGAATTACCTACATCAAATTTTCTGTAAAGTAAATTAGAAAAGAAAGGCCCTAAAATTATACAGAAACTATGAGGATGTTTTAAAAAAATAAAAATTTTTGAAGCTTCTAGAATGAAAGTAAAATAGTTTCTCTGCAGGATAATGTTTCAAAATTAACTAAACAAAATAAGGGGTTACAATTCCAAATTTCTGTTCCAGCTACCCAGAAAATCCCAGGACCCACTATGATTCTAAGGTATCTATTGGATTGCCCTTAATGGCATTTTTGGCTATGCAGAACCAACCAGTGTTACCACCAGGCTGGCTTAAAAGATATCCTCTAGGTCTGAGTTGGATTTAAAGATGTATTTTAACTATTTTAACTGAGCTTCTTTTACCAGCTAATGCATCCATAACAAGGTCTTGTTGATCTCAATCAGTGTTTCATTGGTTTGATTGTTTAACAGCTATATTTGCATACCAGGTAGGACTTGAGGATGCTATGGCACAAGTTGAAATATTAAAATATGTGAAAACAGCCCTAAATAACAGTGCTCATGAACTTCAAGACATCAATACCAAAGTAGCAATAATGAGAAAGTAGTACTCCAAAACAGAATGGCCCTTAACCTCCTTGATGCAGCCCATAGAGGTTTTTTGCTTTCTTTTTCCCACACTAAGATTTGATTGTTGTGTGTATTTTCCTTATAATCACACTAACATTACGCTCAATGTTAACCACTTCAACATATAGTATCTCACCTTAACAAACCCATTCCCTCCTTAAATAAATGTATGAAGAATTAGTTTTCCTCTTGGGATGGATGCTAGAAAAAAATTGCTGCCCTGTTTTGGAATCTCTATATTTCTAATTGTTCCTGTTATCATAATTATAAAATGCTGTTTTGCTTTAAATACACTATATATATATTTATGAATCCTATTTCAGAACCTTTGATCCTTCACATAAAATTAAGATAGTTTGTTTTTGTAAGGATTATGTCCATAACAAACCAAACTGGCTGGGATCTCTTACTTAGGTTCTAACTCATTCTTTTCTGGTCAAACATTCAAGCTCTACATTTAAAAAAAAAAAAAAATCTATAATCTGAAGCTTATCTGATTTATAATCAATATTTAACATTTATCCTTGATTTCCCTTTTCTTGATATGTTTAGTTGACTGCCTACTGAAAGTAGCTTTAGGCTGTGTTCAGTTTTACAGACTGGATTAATTCTCTTATTCATTATAATCATTTTTACAGAATTAATCAAATGTTTCCTGAATTTTATATTTCTCAAATGCTAATACACACAGTGTGGTACTACTTGCTATGCAAAATATCATGCATTTTGTAAAACAGAAAATCTTTGAGAACAGTTTGGCTCTTCATTTTGACTGATGCTTCTTTCTGCCAAGTATTCCTATAAATTTGGCCCCATTCTTACATACAAACATCTTCTTTAAAAAAGATTACAGAGGGTATGTCATGTTGAAGATGTCAGCAGTGATGCTCCACTTTACATCATAGTGACCAGAGTTTTATCAAGGTAAGTAGTCCCCAATAAGCAGATAACTCATATTTGTTGATATTAAGATGGTGTTTTACTTCCTTCATTGGGATCATCTGGGATCTTAATAACTGCTTCATCTATAATTAATAAAAAGAACCTGGCAAAATATGAGTTATTTCTTTGTGGGTGGCATGGGACATTTTTAACCTGAAGATGAAGCTCCACACATGGTGAGGTGAAGAATTGGCAAGCCCATTCCAAAGAAGGCACTCACAGAATGTTGTTGTTATTGTTAAGTATCATTGAGTCAGTTCTGACTCATCATGACCCTGTATAAGGTTTCCAAGGAGCATCTGGTGGGTTTTAATTTCCAACCTTGTAGTTTGCATTCTATATGCTTATCTATAGTGTCACATAAGGACTTCTCTCTTATAAAGTTAGTACTGCCAAGTCGGTTCAAACTCATAGGAACCCTGTATAGGGTTTCTGAGGAGCAGTTGGTAAGTGTGAACTGCTGGCCTTAAGATTAGCAGTCCAGTGTTTATTCAACAGTGTCAAACCAGTACTCCTCTTTTATAGTAACGATCAGCAAATTTCTAAAGATATTCTTTGTCAAAGAGGGATTTTTCAGGAGCATTTTTAAAAAATCTAGGTGCTTGGCTCCTGTCAAAACTGCAGGCTGGACTCCGTTGTCTGGTAGCATAGTAAAATAAAAGCTGGGCTTTTAACTGCAAGGTCAGTACCTGGAATGTACCAGTCACTCCATGGGAGAAAAATAAGACTTTCTGCTCCCATAAAGATTTATAGCCTCAGAAACCTTCTATAGAGTGACTATGAGTTGGAACCAACTCAGTGACACACAACAACCACCACCATCATTGTCTTATGTCTGTTAAAGCATGATTTTGTGAATGTAAGCCAATCAGAAATGTATCTTTAAAGCTTTTGATTTTCAGTACAAGAGAGCTTCAGAAAGTTCACTGAAAAATGTCATCATCTTTCATTCCATTTTTTTGTGAGCTTTTTGAAGCCCCTCATATTTAAGATCTGGGAAAGCTTCCTTTTCTTGCAGTGCTTTGGAGGATCCTCATGAAGTGCTGCCCAATTCCAGAGCTCTCTGTTCCACAAAAAAATTATTATTTTCTTTCATTTCAGCAGAAGCTATCGTTTGCTCTTTGACACGTGTGAATAATTGCACATGGTTTTCACCAGCTGAATGCCATAGGAAACGGTTCACTACAGGTTAGAACATTAGTAAGTAAGCACAATAAGCCCATGCATACCTTATTTAATGAGTAATCTGTTCATGGCTTTGATGTATGGCAATCTTTTATATATGAGGATGAAACACCACCTGGTCCTGCACAAAATGTATAGTATTTGCTATGGTGGGGCCCATTGTTGCAGCCACCATGTCAACACATTTCCTGGACGTTCTTTTTTGTTGCTGTTGTTAACTCTCTTCTCTACCAAACATAATGTCCTTCTCCAGCTATTGGTCCCTCCTGATGATATGTCCAAAACAAGCAAGATGACATCTTACCATCTGAGCTTCTAAGGAGCATTTTTACAGTTCTTCCAAGATTCATTTGTTTACTGTAAATCAGGTATAGACTTTTGCTGTTAGTTTTTGTCAAGTTGATTCCAATTTGTGGCAATGCCCCATGTGCAGTGTAAAACTGCTCCAAATTGTTTTCAAGGCTGTGACCTATCAGAAGCAGATCTCCAGGCTTGTCTTCTGAGGCATTTCCTGGCAGATTGTAACCACCAATCGGGCTAGTCATCAAGCACTTAACAGTTTGTATCACCAAGAAACAATTTCTTGTAGACTAGGGTTTTTTTTTTTTTTTCCCTTTTTCTTTCCCTGTAAGTGTTGCACCCATCAATAGTCTGTCAATTTTTTTATACTGTTGTGACTTTTGTGTTGCTGGGATTGTGGAAGCAATGCCACTAGTATTTTAAATACCAAGAGTCACCCATGGTGGGCAGGTTTTTACAGCATTTTCAAATTAAGATAGATTCAGAAGAAGTAGAGACAGATCACTTTTGAATAGTCAGTCATTGAAAACTTTATGAATAGCAGTGCAACATTGTCTGGTATACTGCCATAAGAAGAGCCCTTCAGGTTGGAATGTATTCGAAATAGAACTGGGAAAGAATTGCCTCCTCAAAGTAGAGTTGTTGATCTTAATGATGAATGGAGCAACACTTTTTTTTTTT
>NW_006408589.1:2599946-2604423 GCF_000296735.1 Chrysochloris asiatica
AGGACAACAGCAAGACTTCTTCTGTTGTACTTCGGACATGTTTTCAGGAGGGAGGAGTCCATGGAGAAAAACATAATGCTTTGATAAATGGAGAGTCAAGAAAAAGAAGATCCCCAATACAGTCAATTGACATAGTGGCAGCAACAATGGGCTCAAACATAACAACAATTGTTAGGACTCTGCAGGACTGGGCAATGTTTTGTTCTATTGTGCCTAGGGTCACTATGAGTCAGAACTGACTCCTAATAACAGTAAGAATATATGTTTTATAGCTATTTTTGGACATATGGTCAAATTAAAATATAGAGTTTACTCCATATTTGCCAGAAATTCTGATGTCCAGAAAGCTGAAAATATTATAATGTACTTATAGGTCCCTCTTTCTGCTGCTGTCATGATCATCATTGCTGTTAAGCTCTGGGGACCACAGCCTCATGCCCTGCCACCCAAGCCATTAATGACTCTTTGGTGGATGAATGAATTCAGAGAGTGCTGTTAACTCGGCACCTCACTGCTCCTAGAAAACATGTTAAGTACTTTCATGCCTCCATACCTTTTTGCTTATGCTCTTACTTCTGCCTTGAATACCATTTCTTTATTACTTCATCTGGAAAAAATTCAATGCATCCTTCAAATTCAGTTTAAATACCATCCTTCTTTATGAAACATTTCCAATCCTTCCCTCCCATCACCATCCATTTATTCTGTTGTGCTAATGAATTTTCTTCTGTAGTGCAAGCGCAGTGCTTGGCTGACATCTTTATATTTCCGTGTTCTTCCTACTCATGGAATATACAACCTCTCCTGTACTAAACCTGGAGTCCATCAACTTCAAAGACTGTGCCTGATTAGTTTATGTGGCTTAAACACAGTGCTTGGTGTGGAGTTGGTACTACCAAACCTTTGTTGAATGAATGGGTAAATATCTTAAATCAGACTTGCAGCTAAGACAGCTTCAACTACAGAAAGCATTTCTGCAAATCACTTCTCACCATTCACAAAGGCAGAATTGATACGGCAGACTCTGGCTTCCACTTAGAAAGCATTGTGCCCTTTTATTTTGCTTTATTATTATTATTTTAAAAAGAAAACAATATGATTGCTTCCTTAGTGCTCCCCAAAGCACACCAATCAGCATATTAATCATCCTGAAGTGTCATCTGAATCTGCCAGTTTCATAGATTTGCATATCTTCCAAACAGTTTCTCCTTCCCTTCCCCCATTTCATTAGCTATTCTTAGAAGAGCTGTACACCCTCCATATTGCTCAAACTGACTTTATTTTTATTTCTCTTTGTAAAGACAGATTTGTGAGATGATGAATTAGTCATTGCCAATTTCATGCATTTACGCTCTGTGGGTTTACACCTTATATTTATTCAGTCCCATTCTCCCCTTCTGGCTCCAGATGGTGTGGCAATACAGCCTGGGGGGTGTGAGGGAGAGAGCATGCTCTCCTCCCTCCCACCTTCCTCTGTTTCAGTTCCAGCTCTGTGGTGCCAGGTTGGAATGGCACATCACCCTCTGGCAAAAGAAACTTGTGTGGATTACAGAGACCAGGACATGTGCGTGAGACAATGGGAGCAGTGAGATACCAGTTCTTTTCACTCCAGCCATTGTCCTGCCCCCATTCCTTCTGCCCCCAAATAAAACAACCCCCCAAATAAAACACATTGCTGTACAGTTGATTCAGACACATTAAAACACTATAAGACAGAGCAGCACTGCTCCATAGGATTTCCAAAGGTTGTAAATTTTTAAGGAAGCAGACTGATACATCTTTCTCCCAAGCAGCAGCTGGTGGGTTCAAACCTCCAACCTTTAAATTAGTAGCCAAGCATTTAGCCATGACACCACCAAAGTTCCTTAATAAAGCTACAGTGGGATAACATTTTGATACATTCACACGTATGTTTTTTTCCTAAAGGTTTCATCCATTCAGACAACAGGCCAGGTTGAGAGCAAACTGTCATAATGGAGCTATGGTCAGAAGAATCAGACCTGTGAATTTCCAAAAGGCCCAAACCCTGGTGACAGATGAGAAATATTTGGAGGAATATGTGGTCAGGCTAAAGCAGAAATAACTTCTCAGTCCTAAATAAGAACCAGATTAATAATGTGATATAGGAAATTGCATAGTTGGAAAGAAGATCCGAGACAAAGATGCTGGTAGTTCTTAAAGGAAACACCTTGTACCTGCCTGTCACACACAGGTGAGCCTCTGGGGAGCAAATGAATTTTGGGGGTAGCTGAAAGTGGATATTTGTCCCTTGCTTTCCAGATGGGGCCCAGGAAAGTGGCAAGTTTGTATAGCTCCTTCTCCCCTATTAGAGATTAAATTGTGCACTCTCCCACAGAAAATACGTATTGGAATCCTTGTCACTGTACCTATAGATAGGAGTCTATTTGGGAACAGACTTTTTGTTATGTTAATTAGCCATGCCTAAGTAGTTGTTGTTGTTGTTGAGTTGACCCATAGCAAACCTGTGTATGGTTTCTGAGGAGCAGCTGGTGAATTTGAACCACCGACCTTGCAGTTCAAACCGCTTTGCAGTTGATGCATTAACCCACAGCACCACACCAGGACTCCTGTCTAAATAGGGTGGTTCTAAATCTCATCATTTCTAATCTATGAAAAGTACAGAATATACGTACACACAGAAGACAGAGGTCATGTGAAGATTGTCTATATGTCAAGGAATTTAAAAATGCCCAGGACCACCCACAAAGAATCTATCTATAGGGTTGGGACCCTGATTTGGACTGAAGAACAGTGAGACAATAAATTTCTGTTCTTTAAAGCCACCCATATGTAACATTGGAGTCCTGGTGTGACCCTGTAGGATAAATACTGGAGTGTTATCTGCAAGGTCAACAATTCAAATTTACCAGTTGCTTCTTGAAAACACTACACAGGGTCTCTATGCATCAGAACCAACTTGATGACACTTAACAACAGTGATAAAAATATGTGGCATCTGGTTTACAGCAACACTAAGCAACTAAGACATCTTCCAAGGTTCAGTAGAGTAGAAATTCTTTGAATCACATCTAGACTGAGAAAACTGTTTTTCTATCTATCAATTAGTTGTTGGTGTTGTTGTTAGGTGCCATTCAGTTGATTCTAACTCATAGTAATTTTATGCACAACAGAACGAAACACTGCCCAGTCGTGTGCTATCCTCACAATCGTTGTTAAGCTTGAGCCCATTGCTACTGCCATTGTGCCAAAACATCTATGCAGCATCCTCTGTGATAAGAACTTTTCCCCTTCCCATGAAAAGGGTGCAAGATGAGCTGATGGGGTGGGATTGGGAGAGGGTGGGGAGGCCAGTGTGAAAGGCAGTGCCATAGACACCTGCAGGGGGATAAGCATGGATGTCAGGGAGAGGAGCATTCTGCAAACATCAGCATGGACCAGGATAACCCAGGAACAGATGACCCACTTCTTTGTGATGTCATGGTCCTAAGGAATCCACCCAGAACCAGACATAGTGTAAAGAGTGGAGAAGGTTATCCAGAGATGATGAAGAATCAATTGATGGGCTAGGGATAGACATGGTGGTGACTGTGTGTCGTGGAGTCGGTTCCAACTCATAGCGACCCTGTACAGGGTTTTCGAGGGAATAAATCTTTACAGGAGCAGAACACCTCATCTTTCTCTTGCGGAACAGCTGGTAGTTTCGAACAGCTGACCTTGTTGTTCGCAGCCCGATTCGTAACCACTACCCTACCAGCACTCCCATTAATAAGGGAAATGGTGGTCACTGTGTTGATTTCAGCTCATAGCAACCCTGTGTGTTGCTGAATAGCACTGTGCTCCTTAGGGTCTTGTTGGCTATATGTTCTGTATGTAACAGGTTGCCAGATCTTTCTTTTATGGTCCTGGAGGATGAGTTTGAACCTCCAACCTTTAGGTTAGCAGTCTAGCACCTAGAGATCTTTGTTTGTGCCACCTAGAGATATTTGAGGTTTCTTTTTTGTACATTTCTCTTGGGATCTGGGATTTTAGAATACTATGTACCATACTGAGTAAAGTACATATGCTGCTTTCAGATTTCAGTAACAAAAGTGAGATGATGAAGGGAACATTATCCTTTGAAGAAACAAAAAAAATGAAAACTGCTTTCAAGTAGAACTGGCTGCATGGTTTCCAAGACTGCAATGTTTACAGACACAGACTGCCACATCTTTCTCCCACGGACCTTCTGGTGGGTTTGAACTGCCCACCCCTTAGTCTGCAGCTGATTGATAAGTTACTGCAACATGAAGGCTCCTTCATCCTTTGAAAAGCATCCTAATGAGACACACAGTGTGCTGGTGTTTAAGGCCTACCCCCTTCTGAAGACTGTGGTGAATGTTCCCTGTTGTTGTTGTTGTTGTTACGTGCCATCGAGTCGGTTCCGACCCATAGCGACCCTGTACAGGGTTTCCGAGGGTGTAAATCCTTACGGGAGTAGAAAGCCTCATCTTTCTCC
>NW_006408589.1:2604523-2606195 GCF_000296735.1 Chrysochloris asiatica
CCCCAGTTGTCAGCACACAGCCCCTCTCCCTCTCTGTGTCTAAAGTCCCCAGCTGCTCCATCTCTCCACATCATCTTCTCTGCCTCCATCTCAGGCATCACTGCTTCTCTGGGTAGGGTCCAGGTCTCCCCTCTTTTCCCTTGATGGTCCCAGGGACCTCCACTCCTAGACTGCAAAGTTAATCACTCCCCTCCTTGCTACAAAACATCTACCTGTATATTTCCAACCCTCACAAGCAGTCCTGACAACAATTATTTACTATTGTATCACAAGAGACCTATACGCTGGAGAAACACTTTTAGGATCTTCAGTTGCTGATGTAGCAAGCACAACTCAAAATGGGAAGGAACAGCTGCAAACAATCACAAATAATCATAATCAGAATATACAAAGCACAAATCTAGGAAAATTGGCAGTCATCAAAACTGAAATGTAAGACATGAAGATCGATATCCTAGGAGGCATCGGTGAGCTGGAATTGATTGGAACTGGCCACTTTGAATCAGACAACCATGTAGTTGATTGTGCCAGGAATGATAAATTGAACAGGAATGACATTACATAAAAATAGCATTCCAAGGTATATTTCGATGTACAATATTCTCTGCGATTGGATAATATTCATACACCTAAAAGGAAAACCAGTTAAAATTTAATTATCACCCCCTGAAGCAATTAGTGATGAAACTGAAGAATTCTGCGAACTTCTTCCATCAGAAATTGGTCAAACATGTAATCAAAATGCATTGGTAATTACTGATGATTGGATTGCAAAATATGGAAGCAAAGATGAACCAACAATTGGAAAATATGGTCTTGTAGTAGAAAAAATACTGGAGATTATATAATAGAATTTTACAGGACCAAAGACTTATTCATTGACAATACCTTTTTTTAACAACATAAAAGATAGTTATACATGTGGACCTCACCCGATGGAATACATAGGAATCAACTAACTGCTTCTGTGGGGAGAAGATCAATATCACCAGCTAAAACAAGACAAGGGGACAACTGTGGAACTGCTCATATGCAAGTTTAGACTGAACTTGGAGAAAATTAAAACAAGTCTATGAGAGCCAAAATAGAATTTTGAGTTCTACCTGAATCTAGAGACCATTTCAATAACAAATTAAAAATAATGACAAAACCTGGAAGACTTGTGGTAAGACATCAAGAACATTTTACAGAAAGAAAGCAAAAGGAACTAATAACACAGAACAGAAAGAAAAGATCAACATGGATGTCAGAAGAGATTCTATAATTTGCTCTTGAGTTTGAAGAAGCTAAAGTGGCTAGAATGAATGAGGCAGTAAAAGAACTGAGCAGAGAATTTCAAAGGGCAGTTCTAGAAATCAAAGTCAGATATTACAATGAAATATGGAAACACCTGGATTTAGAAAACCGAAAGAACACATTCAGGATTTCTTCATGCTGAAAGAACTGAAGAAAAACATTCAAGCTTCAACTTGCAATATTAGAGGATTCTATGGGAATTTTTTTTTTAATAACGTAGGAAGCATCAAAAGAAAATGGAAGGAATACACAGTCACTGTACCAAAAAAAAATTTTTTAATTGGTTAATAATTGATTATTTTAAGAGGTAATATATGATATTGAAAGAAGAAGTACAAATTGCAATGAAGACATTGCTGACAAACATGGACCCAGA
>NW_006408589.1:2612622-2618768 GCF_000296735.1 Chrysochloris asiatica
CCATGGATACTGGTGATGGTCGTGGTACGTTGTTGAGTTGGTTCCAACTCATAGCAACCCTGGCTAGGGTTTCTGAGGCTGTAAATCTTTACAGGAGTAGAAAATCTCATCTGTCTTCCAAGGAGCAGCTGTTAGATTTGAACTGCTGACCTTGAGATTGGCACCCTAACTCATAACTCACTATGCTACCAGGGTCACAGAGACGCCCCCAAAAATGTATGTTACAGATTCATGCCTAGACTCTATGAAAAAGCAACATCTCAGTCCAAAAGGACAGCTTTTAAAGCGTCAAAGTTTGTGTAAGGATTGCAATATTTAATCACACAATCAATCTATCAATCAGTTATTGTTGTTAGGTGCCATTGAGTCAATTTTAACTCATAGCAATCTTATGCACAACAGAACGAAACACTGCCTGGTCCTTTGCTATCCTCACAATCATTGTTAAGCTTGAGTCCATTGCTGCTGCCAATGTGCTAATCCACCTTGTTGGAGGTCTTCCTCTTTTTTGCTAGGGAATGGTCCTTCTCCAGGGAATGGTCCCTCCTGACGGTATGCCCTAACTATGAGAGATGAAGTCTCACCATCCTGGCTTCCAAGGAGCATTCTAGTTGTACTTCTTCCAACAGAGATGCATTTGTTCTTTTAGCAGTCCATGGTACTTTTAATATTCTTTTCCAACATGGCTACTTAAATGCATCAATTCTTCTATGGTCTTCCTTACTCACTACTCAACTTTCACATGCATATGAGGTTATTGAAAATGCCATGGCTGGGGTCAGGAGCACCTTAGTCCTCAAACTGACATCTTTACTCTTGAACATTTTAGAGCGGTCCTGTGCAACAGATTTGCCTAATATAATACATTGTTTGATTTCTTACTGTTACTTCTAGTAAGCTATGAGTAGGTGAACATGTGTTTCTGTGGCTTTTAGGTTCCTGGAGAAAAATGTAGAGAACCTTCAGGGCAACCACCCATTTTATAGAACTTTCTATTCAGTGCAATGACCTGTCAAGGATTCCGCAACTGCTCAGAGGGGATGTAGGATCTTTGGAGCCTGTAATCTCTCCAATATTTCTGCAGGTGATTGATCATGATGCAAAAACAGTCCTATTTCTTGAGGCAGATGTCCACACAAAAGCATTCAATATGAATTCTAGATTCGTGCTTTTCATCAGTATGTGTTTTGTGAAGTTGTGTCTATGTGTGTGAGAGAAAAAGAGAGTAAAAATGAGAAAGAGAGAATTTTTGCAAAAAGAAAAAATTAGAGGAGAGAGTGAGTGGCAAAAGTTCCTGGGAGCAGCCTGTCTTAAAATTGCTTGGATGATGAGACCCTAGAGGTCATAGTCTCTTCCTAAAACAATGGAAGGAGAGACATCTGGATCATATTGACCTATGGGCAGAAATATCACCAGTTATTTCACATTGCTCGTAATGCTTAAATATAGTTAAATTGGCAGGCTATGAAACATAATGAATTCTAAAAGGAGAGGTCATATTCAGCCCATTTGGTTTTTTTTCCCCTGAGTGTTCTCATTAATTTTCATTGGCTCTGTTTGCATCCCATATGTCACCTGTGAGCCATCTCAGTGATACCTGGTGGGGAAGGAATATGGAAAACGTATGGAAGAGGTATCACCTAGTGGTCTTACTTGCTCAGAAAATTAGGGGTGGGCAGGTGAAGGGAAGACTAGATTATTTTATTTTACAAGGAATTTGGTGTAATTTCATAAGTGCTCACTGAGTACCACCTGTAAGCCAAGAACTCTAGTTGGTATTGGGGAATCAAGAGTGCTAAGTGTGGTCTCTATCCTTGAAAACTGTGAGATTTCAATGACAATGACTTGAGGTGCTGGTGTCCTGCCACCCTACGCATTCTGGCATCTCAGAAACGCTAAGATGCCCTTAGAGAACCAGAGACTAGAATATGTGGGTGGTGTTGCTAGAGGGAGTCATGGACAGACCACCAACTGAGAACCAATGCTCTGATAACATATGCAGAGGGAAAATTACTTAACTGTATGTATGTAAAAACTCTGGGAGATGGATTTTTCAGGACATATCTGATATGGTATAAAAGCATGTGAAACTGTTTGCTATAGATTAATAAGTAAGCACAAGGCAGCCTTTGCTTACCTTGCTTACTGAATATGCCATACTGTCAGATTTTGTAAATTTGAAAAGAGGCTTTGATTCTGAAGGCAAATTAGAGGGCAGTGAGATTGTGTTAATGCGGGAGCGGTAGGGGACAACTTGGAAAAGGATGTTGAGAACAAGTACACAGCTTGAAGAATATTGTCAATACCACTGAATTGTACATGTAAAGATTGCTGGTTTGGTGTATGTTCTGCTGTATATATTGGCAACAAATCAACTACAATATAATGAATGACAAACACCAATTAATAAATAAATGATGCTGGAACAATTGAATTTCCATTTGCAGAAGAATGAATCTGGGCCAGTGCCTCATATTACATATACAAAATAGTTTAAAATTGTTGAAGGACCTAAGTGTGAGACTGAAAATTATAAACTCTTAGAAGAAAATATAAAGGTAATGCTTTGGGACCTAGCTTTTAATGATGGATTCTTAGATGACACCAAAATCACAAACAGCAAAAGACAAAACAGATTAGATTGCATAAAGAACTTTACATTTTGACACCAAAGGATTTTATAGACTAAGTGAAGACACAACCTACAGATCTGGAAAAAAAATTTGGAGAGTCATGTATCTAATAAGGGTTTAATATTGAAAAAATATATATATTTTAAAACTATAACTGAATAGCAAAAAGATAGCTAACTCAATCAAAAACAGGCAAAAGACTGGAATAGATATTTCACTATAGAAGCTACTCAAAGGGGCAGCAAGCACATGAGAAGATGTTCGGTATCATTGAGTCAGTTCTGACTCAGAGAGACCCTCTCAGACAGGGTAGACCCTTAGGATTTCACAGACTGTAAATCTTCAGCCTAATCTTTCTCCCATGAGTGACCGGTGGGTTAGAACTGCCAACCTTTTGGTTAGCAGCCCAACAGTTAATCCACTGTACCACCAAGGCTTCTTTATTAGCCATTGTTGTTGTTAAGTGATGATGAGTCTATTATGGATTACAGCAACCCTGTATTGGGTTTCTGAGGATCAGCTTGTGGGTTTGAACTGCCAACTTTGTGGATAGCAATTAGGGTGGTGCAAATTAAAATCATAATATCACTTCACACCCACCATGGTTATGATATTTAACAAAACAACAACCAGAAAACAAAATTTGTTGAAGCTGTGGAGAAATTAGAACCCTCATCGATCACTGGTGGGATTTCAAAAATCATATGCTTATCTGAAAACAGTTGAAACTTGCACAACCATGTTCACTGCAGTGTTATTCACAGATGGAAACAACTTCAATGCATATCAATAGATACATGGATAAGCTAAATGTGGTACATACATACAATGGAGTATATTATTTAACCATAGACAAATGGATAAATGCTACCACACGTATGAACTTTGAAAACATTACACTAAGTGAAAGAAATCAGTTACAAAAGGACAAATATTACATGCTCCATTATTATAAAATAGGCAAATAGAGAGAGACCAACGATTATTTGTAGTTACCAGGAGTGGAACAGAGAGGGGAAGGGAGACCCTTGCTTAGTAGGCACTGAGTTATACCAATGACGGCGGAATAATTTAGAAAAGAAAATTAAAAAAACAAAACATGATCAATGTAACCAATGTCACTGAATTATACATGTAAAAGTTGTTGGATTGACAAATGATTAGTTTTGTGTGTGTGTGTATACATATTTACCACCACTAAAAAACATGTGATGAGGGAATGCAAGAAAATTGTTTGCTTTAAGCATTCCATGAGAACGCTATATAAAATATTGGACTTTTTTTTTGTTTTGTTTTAGTTAAAAATGGGTTGATTGGTTGGTTTCATGCTATGGAATCAGTAAAAATGGGTAGAAATGAATTAAAGTTAAATTTTCAACAAATAAAGACTGTCTCCTCTCCCAGGATAGAACATGTAGATGCAGGATCAGCAAAAGCAGAATCACCCTTACCGGTTTCAGCAGTCTCTTTTCCATGTCTTCAATTTACAAATCTGGTTGACCTCAAATCCAGACTCCCCGGAGTCCCAAGTGTTTCCTGGTCCTGAGCCATCCCATTGTGATCTATAGTGTTTTGACTGGTTCTTGAAGTACATCATCAGGCTTTCTTTCTAGTCTGTCTTAGTCTGGAAGCTCCACTGAAACCTGTTTAGCATCATAGCAAACACACAAGCCTCCACTAATAGATGTTGTTATTGTTAAGTGCCCTCCAGTCGGATCCGACCCATAACGACCCTATACAGGATTTCCGAGGAGCGACTGGTGAGCTTGAACTGCCGACCTTGCAGTTCAAACTGCTTTGCAGTCTGGCGCATTAACCCACAGAGCCACACTAGGACTCCACTAACAGATGGGTGTGCTGGCCGGGACTCCAACCCTGGTCTCCTGAATGGAAGCTGAGACTTCTTCCACTGAGCTATAGTACTCCCACAGTGATAGTAACAACAGTTGTGATTGTTTCCTGACTCCCTTCCATGACTTGCCTCCTGTGTTAGGCCCAGACAGTTCTGAATACCTTTTTGAGTTCCTGAAATTCTGCACAACTTTTCATTGAAATATCAGAGGCACAAGGAAAGTATCAGAGAGGCCCCAGACCACATGGCATACCACTCAAGGACTTGTATTCATGTTGCCACAGAAGGAGGAAATATAAAGAAGTCATGGTTGTGGTAAAACAAGCACATGTCCATTTAGGTTCCAGCAAGGAGGCTACACCAGATGGCCTCAGCTACAAGAAAAACATAGGGTAACACAGACCATAACCAAGACCTGGTAACAGGGAAACCCCAGCTCCAGCCAAGCTGAAAGCTAATTGGTTGCAAATGAGCACATTTCTAATGGTGCACGATCCAGCTCTGTTTTTTGGTCCTATGTATCCAGACACCTGTTTTGAGCCATTTTCATCCTTCTAATCAGCATCCCTGGAGAGTAACTCAGCAATTAGGGTTTTGCTACCAGATTGGGGATTTTTTTCTTCCTTTTCCTCCATATGAACATATGTCTATATCCACAAAGCACTTCCAACAGCTGTTTCACCACTGTTTTATGAGTGTTGACATTGGGTAGTATGGTGTTCCCCTGATTACCCCATTGGTGGTGTGCAGAATTAGTTTTAAAAATATATTTTTAATATATCTGGGTTGTGAGCACCTTTTAGAGGGTGCATGAATGAACATTTTCAGATTTAGACTTCCTTTAATATGGAGCAGGTAAAAATAAAAAAATTGGCACATCAAAATATGATTTCACAGGATATATTGCTCCACATGAGGTCTAACAGATATTTATGTTTAAGAAAAAGTAATTTGATTTTTTAAAATATTAAACAAATAATAGTACTAG
Source organism: Chrysochloris asiatica (assembly GCF_000296735.1). NCBI lineage: Eukaryota > Metazoa > Chordata > Mammalia > Afrosoricida > Chrysochloridae > Chrysochloris > Chrysochloris asiatica. The sequence continues at coordinate 2,618,096 of NW_006408589.1, forward strand.
GAACTATAAGAAATGCCAAAGTTGTAAAAGTGCTATCCAAGTAATTGAAGACAAGGCAGTACTGATTTATTGAGAATGTGGCATTGGAATTAGGCTATCCTGAGATTGTATTTTAAAGTCCCTGGTGGTGTATACTGTTACCACTATCAGTTGTCAAAGGAAAGGATAGAGTTTGAATCTACCCAGAGTCACCTTAGATAAAAGTCTTGACAATCCACTTCTGAAAAATCAGCCATTGAAAACCCTACAAAGCTAAGTTATAGTCCTACACACTTAGGGTTACCTTGAATCAGAGTTGACTTGATGGCAACTGGTCCTGGAGTTTGAATTTCTGCTTTGCCCCTTCTTATCTGTGTGTCCATGGGGATTCTAGTCTCTTTGAAGTCATATTCTCATTGGCAAAAGCAAGCAATAGAATTTTTTTTTAATATATATTTTTAGTATGTATGAGTGGTGAGTGCCTTTATTCTGTAAAAGCTTGAGGAACATTCCCACGTCTGCATATGCCCTGTGCCCAGACCAGAGCTTGTCACTAGCATAACAGCAAGTAAGTAAGGCACAGGCTAGCTATGTGCCCTTGTAGAAGTTACTTAACCTCTCAGAAGCTTAGATTTCTCATCTCTAAAATGGAAGTGATAATAACATCTAAAGCAATCTTGTCATGATCCAAACA
>NW_006408589.1:2645933-2655362 GCF_000296735.1 Chrysochloris asiatica
TATAATGCAATCCCAATCCAGATTCCAATGACATTCTTCAAAGAGATGGAAACAAACAATTACAAACTTTTTATGGAAAGAGACCCAGGCTATGCAAAGCACTGCTTAAGAAGAACAAGATGGTAAGCCTCTCACTCCCTGATTTCAATATTTACTACATGACTGCAGTGGTCAAAACAGCCTGGTACTGGTACAATGAAAGATATATTGATCAACGGAACAGAATTGAAAATCGAGAAATTAAACCATCCACATACAGCTAACTGATTTTCAACAAAGTACCTAAATATATCACATGAGAGAGGGTATAGTCTTTTCAACAGATGGTGCTGGCAGAAATGGAAAGTGATATACAAAAGATTGAAACAACACCTTTACCTCACGCCTTATACTAAAACCAACTCAACATGGATTAAAGATGTAAATGTGAATCCCAGAATTATGAAGGCCATCAATGAAAAATAGGCAGGGCACTGATTCAGGGAATACACATACTACCAAGCATTTTGAAAAGTACACAAACAAAAGTAGACAAAATAGATGAGTGGGACATAATAAAAATTAAAAACTTATGTGCATTAAAAGACTCCATCAAAAGAGTAAAAATGGAGCTCACAGAATGGGAAAAAATCTTTGGCAATGACACATCAGACAAGGGACTAATTTTCAAAATATATAGGAAGCTACAATACCTCTACTAGAAAAGGGCAAACAACCCAATTAAAAAATGGGCACAGGACATGAATAGACACTTCACCAAGAAGGAGATTAAGGCAGCCAGCAAACATATGAAGAAATGTTCATGATCACTAGCCATTGTTGTTGTTGTGATGTGCCATGGAGTCAGTTCTGACTCATAGTAACCCTATACAGGGTTTCCGAGTTTATAAATCTTTACTGGAACAGAAAACCTCATCTTTCTCCAGAGGAACAGCTTGTAGTTTCTAACTGCTGACCATGAGGTCAATAGCCTGATTCGTAACCACTACGCTTCCAGAGCTCCTTTCACTAGCCATTGTTGTTGTTAAGTGCCATCGAGTCGGTTCCGACCCATAGCGACCCTGTACAGGGTTTCCGAGGGTGTAAATCCTTACGGGAGTAGAAAGCCTCATCTTTCTCCCGCGGAGCGGCTGGTAGTTTCGAACCGCTGACCTTAAGGTTCGCAGCCCGATTCGCAACCACTACGCTACCAGAGCTCAATGGAATATTATGCTACTCTGAAGAATAACAAGGTGGCTGCAAGCCACTGTATAACATGGATGAATCTTGAGGACATTATGCTGAGTGAAATTAGTCAGTCACAAAAGGAGAAATATGGCATAGGACCATTATTGTAAAAGATTAAGAAAAACACCCACACTAAAAGGGGGAGTTTTTTTTGGTTTTTTTTTTTTTTTTTTGGTTACTGGGGTATATGGGGTGGGGTGAGAGTATGGAGGGGAAGGTGGAGCCCAGGGTAGGGAATAGACACAGGATAGTGGGGAACAGAGTAGGGAATAGATACAGGACAATTTGTGGGGGGCACACACTAGAAGGGGAAGGGGAAAGGAAAAACCAGCGGGAATGGAGAGTAGCTAGGCAGGTTTACATGGGCTAAATAGGACAAGGTAAATAATGATCTAAGCACAACTGTGGAACAAGAAGATTCTGGGATACAAAGATTGAGGCATGGTTTGAACAGGTAATATTGGGGAAATGATGTTATGATGCTTGCCTGTCTTTGGAATCATGGTTTCCCTTACCTCCTATTGTAAAATAGACACTTGAAGAGGAGAGAGCAGAATAGCCAGAAACATCACCATAGAAAGCTTGTAAGTCCATCTTCAGCCTATAACTAATTGTTGTTGTTGTTAAGTGCCATGGAGTTGGTGCCAACCCATAGCAACCCTGTATAGGGTTTCCAAGGAACAGCTGGTGAGCTTGAACCTCCAACCTTGCAGTTCAAATGGCTTTGTAGTCTGGTGCATTAACCCACTGTGCCACACCCAGACTGGGCCTAGAACTTGCCCAGTGAAGGGGACTCCCTGCAGAGCCTTTGCATTGCACAGGCTGATCCTCATCCAGCATCTTCATCTTCGGAGGTGGGAAATTTCCACATGAAAGGACAAGCAGACCAGCCTGGAGCAGCTAGAACAGAAGATACTTCTGGAAAGAAAGATCAGCAGGAAAAATAAAAAAAACAATAACAGCAGTCCAATTAGCAAGTTGTTCCCCAGGGAGCCATCAAGGCAAGTGGTCAGATCCCTTCAAGATAAACCCCCTTCCAAGACTGAAACTCAAGTGGAATGCATGAGCAGGCATGTGGTCTTGCTGCTGACCTCGTTGGTCACCGATAAGAGGAAGTGGGGGCAAAACAGCAATGAAGTTGTGAGCTAAGTCTGACCACATTCAATAGACTCCTGTTAAACTGAATTGAGACCTGGGGACTCCTGGACCCAGGATCAGGGACATGACCCCAGAGGACTAGAGCGGACTGTGAAGCATCCAGCTGATATGAAGTGAGGGGAGATGTACAAGAACACCCACATTTGCAGATAGTACCCATTTGACCTCGCATCAATGGCTGGATGATCAGAACACAACTAGAGGAAGAAATAAGAGAAAACAACAAAAAAAGAGTAACCTACTACAATTGGATGAACTTGACCTATGTTTGTGGATGTGGTATGACAATGAAATGAACAAATCTTTACAGTGAGGAGCATCCCACCCCCTTGGTACACAGGGACAACAAGGATGGGGAACCTAGACATTGGTTACCCAAAATGGGGGACTACAAAGGCAAGAAGTGACTCTCTTACAAGCTTTCAATAGGCAACCTAGTTCCATAGGGTACAGGGAAAGATACAATCTCCACTTAGTTGTTTCCAACCTGTCTGGATGGGGTTGATAAAAGGTGTGGGGATAGGACTCCTGTAGTTTAATAGATCTTACAGAGAGTGTTGGAAAGGTAAATGTAAATGTTTTGTAACAAAAGGAGGGGAGTGGCTAATTTTGCAGTCCAGTAGCAGAGATCCCTGGAACCACCAAGGGAGGGAGAAAAGAAAAGTGGAGGACCCTGTCCAAGGAGTCAGTGACACCAGGGATGGAGGCAGAGATGATGACGTGGAGAGAAGGAGCGGCTGGGGACTCTGGACTCAAGGAGGGAGAGGGGCTGTGAGCTGGCGGCTGGGGGACAGGCATGCGGGGTGTACCCTTTGGATATCTGATGATGCATGGAAAGGATTATAATCATTGGAATGACACGAAACATGATAGGATGAATGTAAGGATAATGGGTAATGTTCTCCCATGTAAACTAACACATAATTCACAATAAAAACTTAAAATCAAATAAAAAAAGAGTGTGGGGGGGGCAGATAGAGTCCTCACTGAATAGTTTTCATCTTGTCTAGATGAGTCTGGTAAAAAGAGATGGGGATAAGATTCTTATGATTCAATAGTGAGTAATTGTTATCATGACTAATTGTGACTGTCACAATTATAAAGGTAGAAGTTTTGTAACAAAAATGGGGGAGTAGTTAATCTTACAGTCCAGAAACAGAGGACCCTAGGACCATCAAGAGAGAAGAGCACAAGCTAAATGTGGGACCTTAACCAGAGAAGCAGAGACACCTGAGATGGAGAGAAGGAGCAGCTGAGGACTCTAGATTCATGGAAAGAGAGTGGCTGAGAGCTGGCATCCATGAGGCAGACTTGTAGAATGTTCCCTTTGGTGGTGTAAATTATTATATAGATGTAAATGTTCCCTGAGTATTTAGGGGGAAAAAGAGAGCAAAATGAATAGAGAAAAATACTGTTAACTGATGGTACATGAAGGGGATTATAACCATTGTAATGAAACAAAGTGTATGATTCATTGAATGTAGAACTGATGATCTACCTTGTAAACTTTCTCTCAATTCACAATAAAAACTTTAGAAAAATAAATATTCAAATCTACTGATGTTAGCTGCCATAGAGCAGGGTCCCACCTCATGGAGATCCCGCGCAAAATGGAACAAAATGCTACACAGTCTTGCGCCATCGTCATTGAAGATTGGACTTTTGTGATACATAGGGTTTTCACTGGCTGATTTTCAGAAGTAGATCATCATCATTGTTTGTTATCCATCTCAGTCTGTTATATTGAACATCATGGCAACATGCAAACAAACCTCCACAGACAGACAGATGATGGCTGTGCCTGAGAGGCAATGGCTGGGAATCAAACCTGGGCCTCCCACATGCTAGGAGAGAGTTCTGTCACTGATCCAACATTGAACCCTTAAAATCAAGTATTTGACATTTGTCATCTCCCAGAATTGTCACCACAACCTTATGAGGCAGGGTTTATTTTATAGGGAAAAAATGGTGACAAAACCCATCAGTCAGGTCTCTGGTTCCCATCACTCAGTGGTACTCCAGTCCAAAAACAACACATATCCTGCAAGGAGTAGGGTGTTTCCTTGTATCCATGCTCTACAGAAAGAACTCCCCTGAAAAACAACAACAACAACAACAACAACAAAGTCTATTGGCCTTGAGTTCACACCTACTCATGGTGACCCCATCCCATGAGTTTCCAAATGTATATTGCAAGAATTTCCTTCTAAGACACTTGTGGGTACATTTGAGCCTCCAATATTTAAGTTAGTAACTGAGTGCACTAATCATTTGCACACCCAGGGATCTTTACAGAAAGCCCAACACTCTGTAGTTGTGCTTATGGAGATAGACTCAATCACAGAGACTCAAGTTCCATAGACCAGGAAGGTGTCTTGGGTAATTCCATCAATATTGATTAACAATCTTGCCAAGCAACTGAATTTCACACACACGAGTTGTAGTCATGGGCCATGGAGTTGGTTCCAACTCATAGCAACCCTGTACAGGGTTTCCGAGGCTGTACAGGGTTTCCGACGCTATAAATCTTTACAGGAGCAGAAAGCCTCATCTTTCTCCCTCAGAATAGCTGGTAGTTTCGAACTGCTGACCTTGCAGTTCACAGCCCGATTCGTAACCACTGTGCTACCAGAGCTCCTTTCACATACACACACCAAAAAAGGGTGACATTTTGATGATCACAAATGGCTTCTATGCACGTCTCACCTTAGAAAACCCTTCTCCACAAAAGCCATGGCTGAGACACGTTCACAGAGGCAGCCAAGCCCAAGGAAGACAGCTCCACTAGGTTTTCTTTTCTTTTTTTTTTTCCTCTTATAGTTCTATTTATTATTTAAAAAACAAGTATACATCTTCCTTTTATCTGACTTTGAAGAGCTATTTTCTGTTCCTTAAATAACCCGCGTGTGCTAATTAGTAACTCATAAAGAAAATGAAATAGTGTGAAATTAGGCAGAGTGAATTATTCATGGCTGTGTTTTCTGCTGCCACCTTCCAATGGCATCTCCATTCAAGAAAGAAGCTTAATAATGAGAGAGTGAAAGATTCCCCCACGTCTCTTTTTCCTAATAGAAGCCCATTTGCTATTGTGGTTGAGCTAACTCAACAACGATTGAAGAGTAAAATAATGATTATGGTAATTACAGCCATAATTGCAGTTAGTAAGGTTTCATATTGTTTCTGTTTGTAAAAAGAAAAAGGAAAGAAAAAAGGTGGGGCTACTTCTCCCAACCTTTTATTCATTGTTTACTTGACAGTTGCTTATTGAGCATTTTAAAAACCAACTGCCGTGGCGTCAAAGTTGGCCAATTATGGCCCTGTGAGCAATGTCATGAATATGGTATCTCATTTACTCTTTAACATTGTATATTAGTTGGCTATGGCTGCCATAACAAATTGCCACTAACTGAGTAGCTCAAAACAACATAAATGTACTCTATCACTGTTCTGGAGGTGAGAAGTCCAACATCAAGGTGTAGCCAAGTCTGCACTCCCTCACAAAGCGCTATGGAAAAATCCATTCAGTGCTTCCTTCCTTGACTTGTAGCTACATTGCTCCAGTCACTGCCTTTGTAGTTACATGGACTCCTTCTCCTCTGTCTTTTTCACTGTATGTCTCTTATACACTTGTCACTGGATTTAGGCCCACCTAGATAATCCAGGAAGAGCTCCTAATCTCAAAACCCTTCACTTAATTATACCTGCAAAGGTATAATTTAGTCACATTCACAGGTTCTAGGGATTGGGAACTTGACATAGCTTTTTTGGTTGTGGACCACCATTCAACCCACCACCATTCAACCGACAGCACCCTGTGAAATAGTTATTGCCATCATCTCTGAATTGACCTTTGGGCTCTAACAAGTGTGTATATAAAGTGTTTAGTCAACTCTTTAAAGGACCCGTGAGGTAGGTTACAGGTAGGTGTGGGCCCTATGGGACAACACAAGCTAAATCACCATCATTCCAGGGTGAAAGGTTGGGTGGAGCCTCAGGGTAAGGAGACAAGAAACTCAGCCCTGTTATTATGCAGTCTGACACGTCTGAAGAAAAACCAAATGAACATTCACGAATGCAGAACACAGCTCAGGACAAGGTCCCCCATAGATGGGAACTAAAGGCAACCCAGTTCTGAACCAACAGAAGGGACATTAGTCAGGATACGGTCCCTCATAGCTTTCAGGAAGGAGACCATCCAGTGCTGATTGTGAGAACGCTGACTGCCCAGATGATCCTACCACTCACCCCTTCTCTTCTGGCTTCATCAGCTTTCTTCTGATGGCCTTGATATTTCCTCTGAAGACTTCCCTAGAGAAAAAGGGGCTGAGGGGCTAGCAAGGGAATTTGGCCATTAGAATTTCACTCTATCAATTAAGGTTTTCAGTTTGTCATGCTATGGTGCTTGCATCTTGTTATGATGCTGGTCTTTCAAATACCATCAGAGTCACCACCCATGGTGGGCAGGTTTCAGTGAAACTTCCAGATGAAGACAGACCTGGCAATCTACTTTTGAAAATTTTGTTTTGATGTTGTTAGGTGCCATCGAGTCAGTACCGACTCAAATTAGCCAATGAAAATTCTATAAATCACAAGAGAACAAAGTTTGAATGACTTCCTCAGGTTGGAAGACATTCAAAACACACACTGGTCGCAACAATGGACTTGAGCATAGCAATGATTGTGAAGTTGATGTAGGACCAGACAATATGGGGCCAACTCCATTGCAGTTCAAAGCAACAAGGGGATGGAGAGTAATGGAAGTGCTTCTTCTATCCCATTCGCATGAGGCTCAGTTCTCAGAATCCTCTTAGGAGTCCCTCTGGACTCCTCTTCCACATGAACTGTTATCACAGTCCAGGAGCGGAGAAGATCATCAACAAGTGGGGACTGGGCAGATCGGGGTAAGCCAACTAAGTTAGGGAATGTGCCTTGGAGAGCAGGTCCTTAACTAGAGAATAGGGGACACGTTAGCATTATTTGAATGAAGCAGGACACCCATGCCAATGCTGAGAAATCCTCCTCTGGATCCTCACTTAGAACTGACTCTAACAATCCAAAAGTCATTGAGGGTTTGGATGGAGAAGCAGGACCAGAAGTAAAGGCTCTTTCATTGCAAACAGCGTGCAGCCAACAGGAAAGCTCAAGGTTGGGATGAGACTGGCCGGGTCTCAAATCATACCTCTGTGAATTTTGGCAAGTTTCCTAACATCTCTGTGTTTCACTTTCTTCATTTGTAAAATAGAGCAAATTATAAAGTCTTGGAGTGTCACTGTAAAAGAAGCCCTAGATTGCTAAACACAAGGTGGGCTGTTCAAACCCACCAGCCGCTCTTTGGAAACCCTCTATACAAGGTTGCTATGAGTCAGAATTGACTTGATGGCACTTAACAACAATACATACTTGGAGTACAATTTTATAGGGTTTGAACTCCTGAACTTTCAGTTAGAAGTCCAGTGCTTATCCTGCAGTGCATCACCAGGACTTTTAGATTGATTATACAATTTATATGTACATAGAAATTGTATAATTTGATACATAGCAAATATTGGTAAAACAAGCCTGTTGCCATCAAGTTGATTCTGACTCATAAATACCCTGTAGGTCAGAGTAGAACTGTTTCCAAGGCAACTGCAAGATTGACAGTTCAAATTCATCAGCTGTTCCTCAGAAACCCTATACAGAGTCACTATGAGTTAGAACTGACTCTATGGCACTTAACAACAACAACAACAAACTTTACTAAGGACTCCTGGTGTGGTGCTGTGGGATCAGCACTGGACTGTGAACCATAAGATAAGTGATTCAAACCCACCAGCTGCTCCTGGAAAACCTTTACAGGATTGCTATGATTTGGAAATCTACTGGAGGGCACTTAACAACAACAACAACAACAACAACAACAAATCTTTATTCAAGTGGACTGCCACTTTTTTCTTTTGCAAAACAGCTGTTCAATTTGACCTGCCCACCTTTTGGTTATCTGGGAGCACTTAACTACTGTGCCCCTAAGGCTACTAGCAGACAAGGTTGTTGTTGTTAAGTGCCATTGAGTCAGTTCCAACTCATAGTAACCCTGTATAGGATTTCCAAGGAGCGGCTAGTGAGTTTGAACACCTGACCTTGCAGTTCAAACCGACTTGCAATGGAGTGCTTATCCTATGACATCCCATTAGGACTCCTGCAGATACTGGTAGCTGCCATTTAATAAACAGAAGACAGAATTATTATTAACAAGACAAAACTTAATTAGGTGTCTTCCATTGAAATTTCAGGGATTATTATTACTGAAAAAGTTTCTAGGAAACAAAGAATGCTAACTAGAAATGAATTGGGAAATGTTTAGTGTAAGTAAATGAAGATGTGCGGCATGCCGTTGATAGGCTCTGCTGAATGTGACCAGGACTTTTTCTTTGTTTTCCTTCATATCAACATAAAAAACCTCTAAAAATATTTCCCCAACGGTACCCTGAGTCCACTACCCAAGGTTGAGTCTCTGTCTTCTAGATTCTCACTCGACTCTGGGTACTGCAATTCTGTAGACACACCTGCACTTCAACAGCCTTTAACTTCTGCAAATAATGTGGAGCTGAAAGAATTGGTCCAGAATTTCCTACATGGAATCGACTCAAAAGGCACAGAACCATAACTATAATAATATATTATATATGCTGTTTTTGTTGTGTTATGAAGTGACTCATAACAACCCTGTGGTATTTCCGATGAGTAGCTGGTGGTTTGAGTTCCTGACCTTTTGGTTAGCAGTCCAGTGCTTATCCTACAGCACCACACCAGGGTTTTTATATAATACAGTTTATATATATGTCTTGGTGTGGTTGATGCTGTGGATTAATGTGATGGACTGCAGGGTCCACGGTTTAAGCTTCCCAGCTGCTGAAATCATCTACAGGGTCACTGTGAGTCAAAACTGACTCAATGGCACTTAACAACAGCAGCAATAGTGTCCAAGTTAATTCCAAATCATGAAATCCATGTGGACTCAAACTTACCAGCATTTCAGTGAGCGGCTGAGAGCATTAACCAATG
>NW_006408589.1:2658332-2663483 GCF_000296735.1 Chrysochloris asiatica
CGCTATGAGTTGGAACCGACTCCACGGCACATAACCACCAAGTAAATATTATTATACGGAAACCAGTATTTCCTGAGCATCCATTGTATTGCAGGCACTTTTAATGTGTGTGTCAATTTAACATCACAATATTCTGTAAAGATTTTCTCCAATGAGTAGATGAGGAAACAAAAACTCAAAAAGAAAAAGTGACCTGTTCAGGGTCAACCAGCCAGGAAGTGGCAAAGCTAAAACTATACCAAGTCTGTCAATTCCAAAGCCAGAATGCTCACCACTGAATTGTCTTCCTCACTTCTCTCCCATAGAAAGGACAGAATCTACAGAATGTATTATATGTATGAATTCAGTTAAAAATATATGTATGTGTCTACATGAATCCCTGATGATGCTTGCACAAAGAAAGAAAAAATATCCCACAAATGAGTTTTTCCCAGTTCTGGAGAACAGAGTAACTCTTTTTCCGTGGTGTTTATTTAAGATGTGATGGTATCACTGTTGACATCTGCCCTCAATTTTTCATAAATCAGTAGACTACATTCCCCTTTGAATTTTGCAGGGAATTTATTGTTGAAGTCAGAGCAGACAAGCTAAACAAAAATATGTGTGGAGTCATTTCATTGCCTATTTGGTATGTTCTTGTTGGATCCAGTTCTGAAAGTGTTTTTGAAAGAATGAAGAACCCAACATGTATTGTGAAGTGTGCAGGGCCAGGAGTTCCAATGAAAACTCTACCTTAGAGAAAGAATTTTACAATTGAGTTGGAAATGGTCTCCAGACTTCTCATCCTTCTGTCCACAGTACAAACTTCTCTGCATCTTTCACAGTGGATGGTCCTTTGATTTTAGATTAAATACACCCGGGGCCTGGGAACTCACAAGTTCCATACTTGAATATTTACATTTGCTAGAAAGCCTCACTGAAGTGACACTACATTTTAAATTATATGTACCGAGGTTCTAGTCACAGCTCTGCCATTTAGTGACTCTGGATGATACAACAGTTCAGCAAACAAAATACTTTTCTCCAGGATGACCCTTCAGACACACTATTCTTTCCGTCATTTAGTCTTCTCTTCTATAGCTCAAAATTCCACCACGTTTTCAACTCCTCTATGTAATGCTCCCAGTCAGTCCTCTAAGGATAAACACACCAAGTATCCCTCTTTAAACATAGATGGTGGTGGTCATGTGCAGTCCAATAGGTTCCAACTCATAGAGACCCTGTATAAGGGTTTCAAGGCTGTAAATCTTTACAGGAGCAGAAAATCTCCTCTTTCTCCCATGGAATGGTTGCTAGATTTGAACTTCTGACCCTGTGGTTAGCAGCCCAGCTGGTAATCCACTATACTATAATGTTGTTGTTAAGTTCCATCAAGTTGGTTCTAACTCATAGCAGCCTGGTATAGGGTTTCTGAGGAGTGAGTGGTGAGTTTGAACTGATGCTCTTATAGATAGTTCAAACCAACCATTCAAACCCACCTTGAGGTCCAGTGTTTATCCTACAGCATTACACCAGGACTATGCTATGTAGTTGGTAAGAGCTGTCAAGTCATTTCTGACTCATAGTGACACTGTATAGGGTTTCTGAGGAGCAGCTGGTGGGTTTGAACTGCCGACCTTGTGATTAGCAGTCCAGTGCTGATCCTATAGCTTCACACCAGGAGTTCAGGACTATGCTATACCCTCTACTTAAAAATGGATAATTCTGGCGCCCAAGAGACATGATTTCCTCAAGTCAGTGAGTATGACTTGGAACACTACGTGGAACAGATGTGCTCTCATGAATGAAAATGGACAGCTGTCAGGAAAATACTCATCTGGACATTGAGTAAACAACCAAAACATGTAAATTCCAGTGTGCAAAAATAGGAATCAGTTTATGTATTATGCCACATCAACAAAACAGAATGTCTTATGATCACTGAAAATAATGATAATTTTGTTGTTGTATTTGTTACGTGCCATTGAGTCAATTCTAACTCACTGTGACGCTGTGTAGGGTTTCCAAGGAGCAACTGATGGATTTGGACTGCCGACCTTATAGTTAACAGTCTAATGCTAATCCTACATTGACACAACAGGACTCTAATTATAATATTTGTTGTTGTTAAGTGCTATCAATTTGGTTCTGACTAATAACAACCCTTTATAGGGTTTCTGAGGAGCAACTGGTGAGGTCTGTGTTAAGTAAAAAAAAAATGTTTATATGGAAGTATCCTCATTTTTTTCTTAAATAATAGACAGAGATGGATGGATACATGGATGGATGGGTACATAGATGATAGATAGATAGATAGATAGATAGATAGATAGATAGATAGATAGATAGATAGATAGATAGATAGATAGACAGACGTTATTGTTAAGTTCCAATGAGTCACTTCTCACAGATAGCTACCCTATAGTGCTTCTGAAGAGCAGCTGGTGGGTTTGAAATATCGACCTTGCAGTTCAAACCTACCTTGTAGTCCAGTGCTTGCCCTTTAGTGCCAAACCAAGACTTCAGATAGATATGCACCACCAAGTGTTAACAATAACTATTTCTGGGAGGTGTGCTCAGTTTTTTCTTTATCTCCTTAAATTTATTTATTTTTAATATCCCTATAATGAATGTTTGCTACTTGTTAATGATAATTCTAATAAAAGAAAGAAAAAAATAAATAAAATAAAAAGCCCTGCTTCTTCCAGAATTTGGGCCCTTGTTTACTTTCATTTTAGCCAAATGCTTTCTCTTATAAATCAAGTTCTGCCCAAATCTTCTTTATCTCCTCTCAAAAGTGCCAATATACGCAAAGGTAGCATTTTGCTAGAACGCTCATGGAGCCTTTTCCCAAAGTCACTAGTCTTCAAATAAGTGAACATTAAATAGGTCAGAAGAACCTCTAATAAAAACCATATCTGTTTTTAAAAAGAGCCCTTGTAGTGCAGTGGGTTAAGAATTAGGCTGTTCGTCTCCGAAACTCTAAGGAGCAGTTCCACTAGGTACTGTAAGGGTGGCTATGAATCGGAATTGTCTTTAAGGCAGTGGGACAGGTTCTGTTTAGAAAAATAAAACTAACTACAACCCAGAAAGTTTGGTCAGCAAGTAGCCACCTCCTTAGAGTTCTTCTTGGAAGCAAGAATATTCTCACTGGTCAATAGGCATTAATAATGGTGACATTGTTGTTGTTGCTGTTAATTGTCATTGAGTGGGCCTCAACTTCTGCTCATCCTATGCATAGCAGAACAAAATGTTGTCTGGGCTTATACCACCTTCATGATGGTTGGTATGTTTGAGTCCACGCTTGGAGTATTGGCTCAATTCATCTAATCATCTAATACTCTACCAAACATGATGTCCTTTTCTAGCAATTAAATTTTTCTGCTCACGTGTTCAAAATAAGTAAGCCAAAGCCTCAATATTCTAGCTTCTAAGGAGTACTCTGGTTGTATTTCTTATAAGACTGATGTGTTTGTTATCCTGGCACTCTGTAATATGATATAATAGTCTTTGTCAACATCACAATTTGAAAGCATTCATTCTTTTTTACTTCTTATAGCTTGTCCAGCTTTCACTTGTATATTATTGTTAAGTGCTGTTGAAATGGTTCTGACCTATAGCTACCCTGCTTGAAGTTTCTGAGGAGTGATTGGTGAGCTTGAACTGCTGATGTTGTAGTTCAAACTGACTTTGCAGTCCAGTGCATTAACTGACAGAACCAAACCCAGATAAGGTAATTTGAAAAGACCATGACTTGAGTAAAGCATACCTTGGTCAACAAAGTGACATCTTTGTGTTTTAAAATTTAAAAGAGATCTTTTGCAGTCAATTTGTCTAATGCAAAGTTATTTGATTTTTTTACATTGCTAACATGGACTTTGATTATTGATCCTAGTAGGTGAAATCATTGAAATTTTCCATTTCTTCTCAGGCAAGTTGTGAGGATTTTTTTTAATTTTTTTTTTTTATGTTCACATTGTAGTTTTTAATCTTCATCAGTAAGTGCTTCAAGTCATCTTCATTTTCAGTAAGCAAGGTTGTGTCAACTGTATATTCTAGGCTGTTAATGAATCTTCCTCCAGTCCTGATGACATGTTCTTCATATAGCCCAGCTTCTCAGATTATTTATTCAGCATACAAAACAAATAAGATGAGAAAATACAACACTGACACACACCTTTTCCAATTTTGAAACACACAATATCCTCTTGCTTTGTTCAAATGATTACCTTTTGATCTATGTACAGATTCTGCATGAACAAAAGTAAGTTTTCTGGAATTCCCATTCTTCATGTTTTCCATAATTTATTATGGTCTACACAATCGAATGTCTTTGCATAGTTAATAAAACACAGGCAAACATCTTTCTGGTAGTCTTTGTTTAAGACCAGAGCCATCTGATATCAGCAATGATATCCTTCATTTCACATCCTCTTCTGAATCCAGCTTGAATTTATGGCAATTCTTTGTTAATATGTGACTGCAGCCACTTTTTAATTACCGTTAGCAAAATTTTGCTAGCATGTGATGATAATTATATTGCTTGATAATTTATGCATTTTCATTTGATTGCCTTTCTTTGGAGTGGGCATGAATAGGGATCTCTTCCAATCAGTTGGCCAGATAGTTATTCTCAAAACTTCTTGGCATAAACAAATAAGAACTTTCAGCATTTTGTCTTTTTGTACAGCCAACTCATAATAAGGACCCAATAAATTATTTTCATGCATTAGTTTGTTCAATACCCCCAACAATATTTTTAGGTAAGTTCCCTTGTTTTCTCCACTTAAAACATAACAAAACCGAGATTACAAAGATGAAATGGCTTATCCATGGTTTCACAGGTAGAAGCAGAGACCACATTTGAACGGGCTATCTAAATTTTAAATTGCCCTTTCCACTCTACCATCTTGCTCCTTGAACTGACAGATGAGCAGAACATTGGTCACTTTTTCTCTTGATATAGCCTTTAGTAATCTATATTTACTATTAGGGGTTCAGATTGCGGTTGAAGATAAGAGACTAGAGGACCCAGAGTCATGATCATCATGCTTAGATGTACATACACACAGAGAGTGGGAGAAAAAGTAAGAGAGGTGATTAGTTTATTATAAAAAGTTGAGAAACAACAAGATGACTGGACAAAGAAAGCAAGGTCGGAGCAGTTTACCA